>NC_090231.1:11456350-11788225 GCF_024489055.1 Chanodichthys erythropterus | reverse complement strand
GAGGGTAAGCCACAGAGGGGCATTGCTGAAAGAGCTGGCTGTTCACAGAGTGCTGTGCCAAAGCATATTCATGGAGAGTTGACTGGAAGGAAAAAGTGTGGTAGGAAAAGGTGCACAAGTGAAATGAACGACTGCAGGCTTGAGAAGATTGTCAAGTGAAGCCGATTTAAGAACTTAGGAGAGCTTCAAAAGAAGTGGACAGAAGCTGGAGTCAGTGCATCAAGAGCCACCACACACAGACGTCTTCAGGAAATGAGCTACAACTGTCACATTCCACGTACCAAGCCACTTCTGAACCAAAGACAACGTCAAAGCGTCTTACCTGGGCTAAGGAGAAGAAGAACTGGACTGTTACTCAGTGGTCCAAAGTCCTCTTTTCAGATGAAAGTAAATTTTGCATTTCATTTGGAAATCAAGGCCCCAGAGTCTGGAGGAAGAGTGGAGAGGCACAGAAACCATGTTGCTTGAAGTCCAGTGTGAAGTTTCCACAGTCAGTGATGATTTGGGCTGCCATGTCATCTGCTGGTGTTGGTCCACTGTGTTTTCTGAAGTCCACAGTCAACGCAGCCGTCTACTAGGAAATTTTAGAGCACTTCATGCTTCCTTCTGCTGACAAGCTTTATGGGGATGCTGATTACATTTTCCAGCAGGATTTGGCACCTGCCCACACTGCTAAAAGTACCAACAGCTGATTCAATGACCATGGTGTTACTGTGCTTGATTAGCCAGCAAACTCGCCTGACCTGAACCCCATAGAGAATCTATAGGGTATTGTCAAGAGGAAGATGAGAGACACCAGACCCAACAATGCAGATGACCTGAAGGCCATTATCAAAGCAACCTGGGCTTCCATAACACCTGAGCAGTGCCACAGGCTGATCGCCTTCATGCCACGTCGCATTGATGCAGTAATTCATGTAAAAGGAGGCCCAACCAAGTATTGAGTGCATAGGAATGAACATACTTTTCACACTTAAAAGAACCAAAGACTTAAAGTACTTCATTCTGTGTGCACTGAATTTATTTAATACACGAGTTCAACAATTTGAGTTGAATTACTGAAATAAAGGGACTTTTCCATGACATTCTAATTTATTGAGATGCAGATCTGTATATCCCACCCACTAACAGGTACCGTGATGAAGAGATAATCAGTGTTATTCACTTCACCTGTCAGTATAACTGAGCAGAAGTTGGAAAGAATGTCTGCAAAGTATGTTTTCAAAAAAGAACACTGAAGGTTTAAATGTATCTTGAATTTCATGAGGTTCAAGTGGTGATACTGATTTTGTGGGGAGAGAGAGACAGGGAAAGAGACAAACAAAGCATAGATTGGCCCAACAACAGAACCTTACAGCTCTGGACATAACAATATACAAAGATTTCTAAAGTATCAAACTCATCTTTACAGCATTACTTCTGTTAATTTATACAGCTCTCCTGTCATAGCATAACTGCATTTACCACTGTATGAAATGTTGACCTTTTTATATTTATTCAGTATCATCCTGGAAAGATAGATTTTACAATTGTTGAAAACAGCCTTATAAACCCAGATTTAGAAGCAGTTACATTTGCTGCTTTGAGTTTATTGCTGGAGTCTGGTCCTCCTGCCATAGTGTTAAGACACACCTGAATACTTTAAAGGGTTAGTTCACCCAAAAATTCTGTCATTTATTACTCACCCTCATGCTGTTCCACACCCGTAAGACCTTTATTAATCTTCGGAACACAAATTAAGGTATTTTAGTTCAAATCTGATGGCTCCGTGAGGCCTCCATAGGGAGTAATGACACTTCCTCTGTCAAGATCCATAAAGGTACTAAAAACACATCTAAATCAGTTCATGTGAGTACAGTTGTTCAATATTAATATTATAAACCGACGAGAATATTTTTGGTGCGGCAAAAAAACAAAATAACGACTTATTTAGTGATGACCGATTTCAAAACACTGCTTCAGGAAGATTCGGGGCATTATGAATCATCGAATCATGAATCGGATCGCGGTTCAAACCCGCCAAACGGCTGAAATCACGTGACTTTGGCGCTCCGAACTGCAGATTCGATACAGATTCACTTTGCTCCGATGCTTCTTGAAGCAGTGTTTTGAAATCGGCCATCACTAAATAAGTCGTCTTTTTTTTTTTTGGCGCACCAAAAATATTCTCGTCGCTTTATAATATTAATATTGAACCACTGTACGCACATGAACTGATTTCGATGTGTTTTTAGTACCTTTATGGATCTTGACAGAGGAATTGACATTACTTCCTATGGAGGCCTCACGGAGCCATCGGATTTGAACTAAAATATCTTAATTTGTTTTCCGAAGATTAATGAAGGTCTTACGGGTGTGGAACGGCATGAGGGTGAGTAATAAATGACAGAATTTTCATTTTTGGGTGAACTAACCCTTTAAGTCTCCTAAAAATTCTGTATATGGGCACTTTATTACTCTCTTATAGGCACATCACCTGTGGCAGTGAAGATGCACTTAATTTTGTCCCATGTTTGAAACCCAATTTTGGTTTCCACATTTTGGCTTTCCTTTGAAAAAATAATGACAGGATAGTGTGTTATATGTTATCTGAAACTATAATTGAAGAATATAGAATTTGTCTGTATTCAAGAATAACAATGAAGATAATTTAACCTGACAATATGCTGAAAATAACTTTAAAATATGATTGAATGCTTCTTCATACTGATAGTGGACAGATTTGTATCTGTTGGATTTAAAAAAAACTATAGAATAGAATAGAATAGAATTTATACATGGAATAGCTTGTGGAAAGACTACAATATACTAACTATAATACAGTACAAGGAACAATACCAAACCATAAACATAAACCATATACAAACTGTGATACAGTATATTTGAGGAGGCCGTGGGAGGTAAAGAATGATAAATTAAGGTGCTTTTAATTTGACAGGGTGCTATGTAAACGTGGATTATACAGCGCTGTTACTAATAAGGTCACTTAGGAGTGTTTGTTGAAAAAGTTGACAGCTGTTAGAAAGAAGCTGTTCTTTAATCTGGATGTTTTTGTTGATCTCATGCATCTAATCTTTTCATCCTATGTGATGGATGTACAGATTCCACTAGACTGGTGGGAGATCTCTACCTGTGTTTTTTTGCACACTGATGGATGATTTCAGGATTCTTATTACAAAGGCTTTGAAAAAAAAAAAGTGTGGCTGACTGACTTCAGATTTTCTCAGTTGTATAAGGACGAAAAGTCTTTGATGTGCTTTTCTGTCTGTGTTGAATTGCTGCAGAAGTTGGTTTTCATAAATTTGAATGCGTGTTATGGAAATTGGTTTGTTGATGGCTGCTGTCCTGTGTGTCTAAATTCCAAAAACACTGTCTGATTTTTAGATTCTGTGGGTAGCCATGTGTAAAAGGTTGTAAACGTTTAATTGGCATTACGTGTGGCTATGATATATGTGGTTGCCAGCAACAAAACTAAACAATGTACTTGTGAAATGTGGGAAGAGTGCATTGATCTTTGTACAAAGAGGTTCACTTGGCTGAGCCATTGTATGATACTGGGTGCGGTTTAGACTTGGTCTGCCTTGTTGTAAGGTCTTTTTGACTTTCTTAAACACTTTAGTCATGGATCTTATGTGGCATTTTGCTGCTGACCAGTTATTATTGGCCCATCCTTATCAAATTCTGATGCACTCTATAATTTATTATTTGATTCTAGCTACTGTGCAATATCATCAGACATATATTTAAATTATAAGGGTTTGTTCTTGATAAATTATATATATGAAACACTATCATGGAAACGATATTAATAGCACTATCATGCCATTAATATCGTTCAGACACTTTAGGTGCTGATTCAAGGTCATCAGTTCAAAGACACATAGATATGACTCCTATAACAAACATGATTATTTGTGAGTTGCTATTATTACATGAGGGGACACTGATAACTCCAAAGATTCTATACAGAATACATTTATCCTATAATTGGACATCAAATATGACTTCACTTTTTCTGACACAGTACGTGTCACAATACAGTACGTGTTAAAGTCTGGATATCCTTTTTAGTGCAGATTCAGAGCTTTTCAGAGATACCAAATGTTTGGAGGTCTTTAAAATTACTGACATATCTTATGGAAATCTGATAATATTTTGTAATTATCATTTAAATCTGACTAATTTTCAAATTGTTTATCATAAATCAACATCTCAGGAAATTGTTATGGGGTTTCAAATCCGAATATGACTTTCTGTTACGAAACAGGATATCAATTTCATACGTTCATACTGTAGTGGACACCAGGACTTAAAGCATTTGTAAATTAGACATTTTGGGAGACACAACAAGTGAATGGAAATAAATGATATATAAATATTCTTGTGTAATATTAGATATTCTTTTGAAAATGTTGCCAAATATTACTCACATTATTACGCTTATATTTTCCATTACATGTTGCCCCAAGAACATATTAATATGCAAATTAAAATACATTGTATAGATGCATTGTATTAGATGGGACTACCTATTTATGGCCATTTTACACACACATCACATAAAGTAAAATAGTATATCAAATCATTCTGTTATATCTTTCATAACATAATTGAGAATCATCTTTATACAATGCTTGGTTGAATCCTGAAACCTAAAAATTAATTGGTGATTAAAAAAAATCTATTGTTTTTGCCTATACATGTCTTTTCATTCCTTGTTAGAATAGAATAGGAAGTTCTAAAAGTCCCTATCAAAAATAGGGAGTTCTATGAACAACATATGAATAACACACACACATTCGTTTCTTATGCTCCAAACAGTTTAATGACTGGGGTAAAATAAAACAAACAAACAAAAAAAAAGAACAGTAAATTCACAAAACTTTTCCCCCTGGTTCTCAGGATGATATGAGCAGATTATGACATTATTTCTGTGGAATACCTCCACCTACTGGACGTTGACTGAAACATCCATGCATGTAACATTTAATGTTCCACACTTGTGGCTATCACCAGACCAACCTCAATTTAAAATTGAACATTGGTCTGGGGAGTTTGCTATGTATTTCCTACTGCACAAGAGGCGTGATCAACGAGCATTATTCACGCAATTGGATAGTCCTTCAATCAGATCAACGATCCGGGTGACGTACATTTGAAGAGCGATGCGAAAACTCCAGACAGGCTTAGTTTGTATTGGTTTGTAGCATTGATCAGCGGTTTGCAGAAGCAGCAATGGCATCGAGCGATTTTTGCAGGTTGTGCAAAAAAACATGAAAGTGAGTGGTATTTACACCCAGTTGAGCGATTTGTTTGCTAAACGAAAGAAGTCATTTAGCATCGTTGAGAGGTTAAAAGGAATTGGATTGACGGTCGTGCGAGAGACGTCATCGTGATATACCCGCCCAGAGCCATAGAAAGAGCTCTGTACCCGCCAATAGCGAGCAATGTGGATAAGCCAGTCTGTGATTGGTTCCTGCAAAAGTGTAACAGATGCAGCAGAAATGAATGTACGGGTTTCCAGACTGAGTTGCCGGGCGAAATCAAATCGCCGGCAGATCAGGCTGGGTTTACCCAGTCTAGTTCCACACTATAGTACAGTACAAATTCTGTGTAGAAAAACCTATAATCACATTGTAGTTTTTATATATATATATATATATATATATATATATATATATATATATATATATATATATAGTTTTTTACTTGCAATAATTATACACAAAAGCCAACGCTTTTCCACACTCCCACTTGCCAAACTGTTTTTTCACAAATATTGTAACAATGTATTGCTCATTGTTAGATAATATTATTTAATGCATTAACTAATGTTAACTACTATAGGGACCTTATTGTAAATTGTTACCGGATAGCTATAAGAAATGTGTACATTCAAATCGCAACAAGTTCCTGCACAATTTCTGTAATTTTGTAAAAGAGTCATTCTATAATTAGGGGTATATGTCGTTTCCATGGACTCTATTATCAATTTTATTAATTTTTCATTAACTTTTCACTTCAAGCAATGATCACTTTTATATCAGGGGACATTTCTAATTAATTTAATGCAAAAATACAACAGATACCCATCTTTTATCTTGCAAAAATGGCATATTCTATACTTGAATTTGCTGTTTTTGTGCTGTCTGATTTGGTAAATGTGAGGTTTTGCTCTTCAGATTAGCTCTAAAATACATGTTTCTGTATATATTTATTATACATATTTGGCCAAAATAATCATTAAATTATGAGAAAGGTGTTTTTTTAAATATTTTGCTTATGCATCTACATTAAATCATCCATTTTGTGTATGTCCGAGAAATCAGCGTCAACTGTGTTACTCCCTATAAAAACCCCTATAAATCAGCAATGGTTTGTTCCAAAGTCACATGTCCAACATCACGTGATGTAATTTACATTTTTGGAAGGAAATTTGAAGACAGTGTGGGAAGTCATAACTTCTCCTCTTCAATATTTTATTTATATTATTGTCTGCACATATAGATTAATTGACTGTGTTATCAACATGTTCTAGTGAACTTGCGTCACATGCTATATTTATAAATATGTTGAGAAAGAATATAGAAACATAAGTTAATCAAGGTCATGTACTAACTAGTCCCAAGGTCAGCAGTTTGCACAAGGCCCTAAAATGGCCGAAATGTCAACCGTGTTACCCATCAAAGGTAACACGGTTGACAATGTTGGCAATTCAGTGTCAATTTATGCTCACACTGAGTGTTGATAAAAAAAATTATTATTCACAAACTATTGTCATTACACAGAAGTTACATAGGAATTGCCTAAAACCATGATTTGCATTACAATGGATAAACTTAACAGATCTAATCACGGCCACACTTTCTATGAATTCAGTATCCATAATATTATATACACATTATATTCACATTTGTCATGGGTTATAAAGCATTGAGAATTCCTCATGATTGACTTAAACCTGTGTAATATTATAGATTTGACATATATCTATTTCTGCTTAGTCATGACTGATAAAGTATTATGATGTTATTGTATAGGTCCTTACAACTTGAAGTGTCATGATGCATTATAAAACTTAATTTACATTTATAATATAATACATTCATTAATGTTATAATATATATATATTTATGAATACTTTATGGATACTGAGTTCATATTAAAAGAACACTCCACTTTTTTTGAAAATAGGCTCATTTTCCAACTCCCCTAGAGTTAAACAGTTGAGTTTTACCGTTTTCGAATCCATTCAGCCGATCTCCGGTTCTGGCGGTACCACTTTTAGCATAGCTTAGCATAGTTCATTGAATCTGATTAGACCGTTAGCATCGCGCTTAAAAATGACCAAAGAGTTTTGATATTTTTCCTATTTAAAACTTGACTCTTCTGTAGTTAAATCGGGTACTAAGACCGACAGAAAATTAAAAGTGGCGATTTTCTAGGCTGATATGGCTAGGAACTATACTCTCATTCCGGCGTAATAATCAAGGAACTTTGCTGCCGTATCATGGCTGCAGCAGGCGCAATGATATTACGCAGCGTCTCTTACAAACGTCTCCATGGTTGCAAGGCACGTTCCCCGTGCAAGCAGGGGCTCACGGGCGCTGCGTAATATCATTGCACTGCTGCAACCATGGAACGGCAGCAAAGTTCCCAGAAAATCACAACTTTTTATTTTCCGTCGGTCTTAGTACACGATTTAACTACAGAAGAGTCAAGTTTTAAATAGGAAAAATATCAAAACAATGATTTCATGGACTTTCACAAATTCGACATGACTCCATGATTTGAATAAGCCTACCATAATATTAAAGCTACAATATGTACATTTTTCACCGCTAGAGGTCGCCTATTCAAAACAAAAGCGTAGCTTGATGACGCCAAATTTGAGCACGGAATCTTGGGAAATGTCGTCTTCACCTCACAGTCAGTGTAAAAGAATCGGGACGGGACACGAGCAGAAATCATGTTCATGGATGAGATTATTAACGTTACTGTAGTTTGAAGCAGAGCAGGACCGAGTGATGTTGGAGCTGAACGAGGCCGCTGGACCGATTGCTAATGAGAGACGAGCTTTTGTTGTGCTGCAGTCGCCGCTTCCACTTCTTCTGGTCAAGCATATGTGGGGTAAAGCAGCGCTGCTTATCATATTAGACACATTTGACTGTGTTGAAAATGAAATTATAACATTACACTTAGCGTTTGCTCAGGGCTGCTGTGAGACACTGTTACTGCAGTAAGCTAGATCATGGTTTCTATAAAATAAAACCGGAAACCGAGGGTAACGCAAATATAACGCCATTTTTGACTTAAGTGGTCCTGACTGAACTCTGGTGAATACTCTGGAAAAACCTTCAAACAAATGTGTTATCAAACATGTGGTATTTCAATTCATGTTTCATTTGACACAGCATTTGTCTGTAACACAGTTGACAAGATAATGAATCATTGACATTTAAAAAGTCATTAGAGCTTAAGCTTGCCAAATAATTATTTTAGCACATTAAGGGGATATATTATTCAACCACCTAGTTTATTTATCAAAAATGAATCCTGATCTCCTGACTTTTTGAAATGTATCCCTAAATATAGAATGACTCAAAAGCTGTTTAAGAAGAAAACTGTCTGTGTTTTCAAGTTGCAGGTCGTGAAAAGACACATTAAAGCAAAAATTATTTAAATAAGGATAGTAAGTGTAAATCCACTCTGCTCAAGAAGAAATTAAGATGCTAAGTGGGTCTTGCTATTCGACGCAGTAAAAAGTGAGGTGGATAAAAGCAAAATGTCTCCTAGTTTATAAAACAGACCTCTCTCGGGTCAGTGCAGATCCCTTGTCAACAAGTCACCAAGTTTCCATGACGTGCTCTCGTACTTTTTAGACTTGCCAGTCTGGGAATTCTTATTTGTTTATAGAAACTGTCTAATAAAATAAGAAAGTAGTTTATTGTATTGAAACAAACAGCCTTATTGATTGATTAATTACACCATAAATTTGAACGGGGAGGGCATCTGGCAACCAAAACCATCATGTGACGCTCTGTTTGATATAACGTAACGGGAAAGTAGGCCAGTTTGCTGGAGGTCCGCTGAAGCTGCATTTATTCTCTTAGCATCCATTCACGGTACGATTGACCATTTTCCATATTTCTATGATTAACTCCAAATGCAAAAAATAAATTTTATGATCGATGTCAAAATAGCTAATTGACAATAGCTAATTGACAAAACTAAAAAACAAACAAACATTAACGTTGGCGTGCATTTTGGTTAGTAAAAGCTATATAATGTTACGTTCCAATTTGCACCTGGGCTTTTGCAATTTAATGAAGTTGTTTTAATACATTTCTTTAAGTGTTTTCTATATCAAATTTGTTGTTCAACAACAAAGGAGGAAGTTATGAAGTTTAGTTCCGGCGCTGCGATGGCCGAGTGGTTAAGGCGTTGGACTTGAAATCCAATGGGGTCTCCCCGCGCAGGTTCGAACCCTGCTCGCAGCGAAAAAAAATATTGTTTTGAGTAAATTAAAATTGCACTCGTATGACAGAAAAGTGTGTGATGTATGTTGGTATTAAATAAAAAAATGCTGAATCCAACAAGAAATTGCATATGATAGTAACTGTATCCATGTACAAGTGTGAATAGCCTACTGAAAATAACTTTTGCAGGCGAGGCAAGTAACAACCTTCTCAAGCACACGGCAATTCATATTTTAACTTTTGAGCAATTACTGATAAGTTAGTTCAGACTGCCTTTAAATAGAACGCTTAGATGTTTATGATCAAAATTCCACATTTCATGTGGAAATAATTCACCAAGTCCATGTTAATATATATATATGTATTCTAAATGTTATTTAAAAACTAACGTAATTTTAAAATACAGGCACGCAAATTGCTATCTTCAATTCAGATGAAAATGTGACTTCAAAACACGAAGGGTTAATCTGATTGCCGGGGAAGCTGGACAGTTTCCAACGCGTCTTCGATATAATTAGACAAGCTTTCGACAGACAGACCCCATTACTGATCATCCGAGGACAGCTGTAGATACCGGTTTGAAATTCAGTTAGCAGATCATCAAAACCATTGTGAATTGAACAAGTTTTTTTTTCCACTTACACTGGTTTCACCAAGGTATCTGTGGATTTGCATTTATTTTGTCAGGTGTCAACTTTCTAGGTCGTACCCACATTTTGCATAACGATGGCCGGCTTTGGGAAGCTGCGCGTCGCTGTTGTCGGGGCCGGTGCTGCGGGACTCTGCGCGGCCCGCCATCTGCTCTCCCGCCCGGACACTTTCGCGCCGCCTGTGGTATACGAGCTCACCAAGAACATTGGAGGAACTTGGGTCTATGAGGAAAGAATAGGATGTTACGACAATGGCTTACCGATTCACAGCAGCATGTACAGGGACCTCAGGTGAATTGATCAGTGTCAGTGGTTATCATTTTAGTGCTAATGTAACTGAAATAATTTATATTTATTACATTGCACTGTGATTAAATATTGCAGGAGATATGGATTGACGACCCATAGTAAATGAACATCTTAATGAATTAATAAGAGTTTTTTTTTCTTATTAAAAGTAATGTAAATTTTTCATTTTTATTTTATTGTTTGCTTAATGTCCTTCTGTTTAATTTCTTCTTGGAGTATCACATATTTTAAGTGTATAAAGCTGTATTGTAGTTTTTAATGTGTTGCATGTATTCTCCTTGCATGACAGAACCAATATTCCCAAAGAGGTGATGTCCTTCCCTGACTTTCCTTTTGCAAAGCATCTCCCCTCTTTTGTCCATCACACAGAGGTACGGAAGTACCTTGAGCAGTACTGTGATCACTTTCGCCTGTGGGACCATATACAGGTGAAAAAGAATACACCTTTTGCCCATTTCTTACATCTCTAAATACCCGCACATCTTTGTTCACGTTTAACGTGTCAGGTCAATTCGTGCGTAGTTTGATAGATAATCATTAATTTCACTGTTTATGACCAGTCGGTCCTGTTGGAAATCACATACCTTATCTTTTCTGTACATTTATGATCAGTCTATGGGATTGTGGAAAACTGCTAGAGAATTTATAGCCACCTATACAAAGGACTGAATGCTGCTGATTCATTCATTTGCTTGATAAACATCAGTCTGAATCTTTAAAAAAAAAAGTATTGATAAGTGTATTCCTCTCTTCCAACAAGTTTGGCACCTCAGTGGCCTCAGTGACCCCGGTAGATGTGAAGGGAGGGTGGAATGGGTTGGCTTGGAATGTCACCTCCAATGATGGCATAGACCACAGCAAATCCACTACAGAGCAATTTGATGCTGTTATGGTGTGTAATGGGTAAGTGCACAGCAAAATGAGTGAACTATGCTCTGCAAAACCTTCCTATGTGCAACATAGTTGAAATGTATGCCTACATCAATAAGGTCATCGGGTACAGTGGATTAAACAGTAACTAATGATGCAATGAATCTGTATTGCACTTTTACTTATATACTGTGCCAGTTTTCCCGTGTAAGATGTGATTATGTAATCAGGTGAGAAAATGATTACAAATTGAGTCTTACAAATTAAATTATGTGATTTATTTCAGACATTTCTATGACCCCTACATCCCTGCAATACCTGGACTGGAAAAATTCAAAGGTTTTCCCTTCCTTATATTACATTTACTTTTGTGAAGTAAATCAAAAGAATTTCATGTCTTGCACACCAAGTGTGTGCTTAACAGCAAAAAAAATTTAAAAATGTGCTTAGACTTGTTTTAGGCGAATGCCTAAAGCACCCTTTGCTGTTTCAACATGTTATCAGTTTATCAGCATGGGGGTCTTACTGAGAAATGCTTGAGATATAACAGTGGCTTTGGTTGGAGAGTAGACCCAGTTTTGGTTAATCATTATATTACTTTATGTTTATCAGTGGAATAACTGCATTAGAATTTGGAAGTTAAACCTTTAAGTTTTTTATGATGTTGAGATTGGAATATTTGTTATCTACTTATCAAAGTGCAATGAACAGTCAAGGCTTTATTGTATCACATTATATAATAGAAAAGCTATATATGCAAATTTATTAATGCATTTAATGTACATTCGGTGCCGGTCCGAGACTTCTGGGGGCCCTAAGCCATAAAATCTATTCGTTCATAAAAACCCCAAAATGAAGGTGCTAAAGAGGATCTTTTCATCGACTGAGAAACCATAGACTGTTAGTGAGTTTTTGAAATGAGCGCATGCGTAAGAACAACCCCCCCTCCTTTCGAGGGAACGCCACCCAAAACTCGTGCCACGAGTATTGGAACACGAGTGTTTACCACCGGCATTCGCTGTGTCATGTTAGTGGATTCATTATGTCGGACTCACTGCAGGTAACTCATAATCTGCAGTTGTTACTCCTGTCTCCTGACAAAAACATTGCATGCGGCGCCTGTGGAGTGTGGAAAGTTACTGGAGCGCGCAGCCGCGCTCGTCTCTGACAAGCGAGAGGGATTGGCTGATGTTTTTAAGGCCCTACCTCGTGCACAGATGATGTATATTAATATTATTCCCTTCAGTGCACCTAATAAATAGTCTTTTATCAGTTAGTAAAGACAGTTTCAAGTAATATTGCAAAAATGTATAAAACAAAACATCCTCTTTAGCACCTTTAATCTGTTCTTTCAGTCAAACAACAGCGAGTTAAAACAGTCAGTAATTCCATAAAAAAATACAATTACAAACAGTAGGGCAAATACAACAGAAAAAGATTCAAATTAAATAAACAATTTAGTCTACTACTAATAATAGCCTACTATACAGAAAAGTAATCAAATGTAAAAAATAAAACTTTGGTATAGTCATCACTGTTTGAATGAAATATACATTGATACTTAGTAAAGTTACTTAAGTGTTTCATTGAAGAGCAGTGAATGATTCTCTCGTTTTCTTTTGATGTTAGATTAACAATAAAGGACACAGATAGCAGCAGGTTTATTGGGCTGCTGTCACTTTACGACCAAATGCACAGATCTACTGATAAGCATTCGGTTACTTTCCCAACTGTTTATGGTCTCTTAAGACATAACTGTCTGCTTTTAAGCGAAAACTCGCCAAGACTGCCATTTTGACATATTTTTATGTGTATTTGTCCTTTTAAAGGGTTAGTTCACCCTAAAAATGAAAATGAATAACTCACCCTCATGTTGTTCCAAACCCGTAAGACTTTCGTTCATCTTCAGAATGCAACTGAAGATCAGTTTGATGAAATCTGAGCAATTTCTGTCCCTCCATTGACAGGCTATGCAACTGCAACGTTGACACTTCTTAAAACTAATCCATATGAATTGAGTGGTTTAGTCCAAGTTTTCTAAAGAGACTTGACAGATTTAATTTAGGCACAGAAGCTCAACAGAACCTGAATGATGCCCGAGAACAAACCTCTTCCGGAAGCTCAAACGTGTTGTGTAACCAATGAGGTTTATTCTTGTGTGTTACGCAGCAAGTTCTTCCACAAGAGGTTTGCTCTCTCACGCCATTCAGGTTTGGTTTAGTTTTTGTTTATGTTTGCTGAACGACATGAGGGTGAGTATTTAATGACAGAATTTTCATTTTTAGGTGAACTAACCCTTTAAACGCATGCCCGAAGCCCAAAGCAGCCAATATTTCGCTTCATCTTAGATTGTGCACACAGAAAGCTGCCTGGGGAGCAGCATCTCATTCGTGACAGCTCAATACACTTTTAACTGTTTTAGTATCGAGCAAGTCTGACAGGAGACTGTATGTCACGACAATCATATTACATGATTTTACTTATTTGGACTTTCCTTTGAAGGAAAGGTGACAGCGCAACGCTTTAAAGGAAAGGAACGGAATGCGGCATCGTGTTTTCATAATCCAAAGCCAAAATCAAAACCAAAACTAAAATTCTATTAATCACATCCCTAGTCATTAAATCATTGGAGGTTTGAGAGCCCTATGCAACTTGCGTACTTTGCTTCAAGGGAGGACCGGCTCTGTGTACACATAATGCTTGCATGCTTTAGGGTTGCAGTTTTAGTAATTGTTGTTATTGCTATTAAACTTTGCAAAAAATAATGTATTTGTCCAAATGTTTGTTTTTTTAGGGACGCTGATGCACAGTCATGATTACCGTAGTGCTGAACCTTTGGCAGGAAAGTCAGTGGTGCTGCTGGGAGCTGGTCTCTCTGGACTAGATATTGCCATGGAGCTCTCCAATGTTGATGCTAAGGTCCTTTACGATGTGAAATTGTTTAATGGTTTAATGGTCCATATTTGACTGGGATGGAAGGCTGGAATACACTATGTCAGTGGTTCTCAAACTTTTTAGAGGAGTAAATTTTGACAACAGTGGAGTTAACGGTGGAAAAGCATTTAACATCTTTCCGAGATGGAACTAATATTTCGTTGCAAAATTGAGCAAAGAATACTGACAGTACTCCATTTAAAATGTTTGTCACTATATTTGTTGAACTGATAAAATCAAACATTTGCAGTCTTGTGAATATTTGGGGAAAAATTGCATTCTTGCTCATATAATATATCATCATCATTAGAACTCAGGGTTTTTGTATTGAAGAGAATTTGAGTCATCGAGCACAGTCTGTGTTTTATAGGCTTTTTTGTTCTTAATGCTAGTAAGTGCTAAATCCCAACTTTTACAAAGGTACATTGTCGAGAATGGCAGTAATGTAGTGCGTTTTGATAAGACAGCATCTGCATTCAACATATTTGCATGCTGCTTGTATGGATGCAGTCAGTTTTGACCGCAAAAGATTGGATGTCATGTATTTACAACATTTTGCCTGTTAGAAATACTTGCTCGGTTTTAATGTTATTTTAAGGTGGGGTAGAATAAAATGAATGGCAAAACTCAGCATTTTGTTCGCGTACCCCCTCTTGTCATCTCACGTACCCCAGTTTGAGAACCACTGCACTATGTGAATTTTTCCCCCGATTTGCAGTCTGATTTTTCAGTCTAAAAATAAGAGCCAGTCTGCAGATTTTGGGCAGTTGGAATCAACAGATTTCACAGAAAAGTGTAGTGTATGATGGGCACTGATTTTGATTCCATCCAGTCGGAGGATATCAAACATATTTTGATATGGTTTTAGAACATGTTTTAATTTGTCATGAGGTGCACATGTTACACGTAGTTACATTGTAATAACTCAAATAAGTACTGAGTAATATTAATTAACTACATGAACGTACTATAGAGTTACGATTAGGGTTATGGTTTGGTTTAGGGTTAGTTACTTGTAATTATGCATAATTTACTGTTATTAATATAATAAGTACATGTAATGTGTAACTACGACACCTTAAAATAGTGTTACCGGTGCACGTTTCTTCAGGAGTTTGTTGCGTTCGAAATGGCATGAAAAGTCTGTTCCTGTGTGATCCTCAGTGGTTTAGTATATTATGCCCAGTTTTTCTCTGTAACTATAGAATTTACAAATTTATATTTACTTATACTCAGATTTGTTACAAAAGAAACTTGTTCTGGTGCTTTTATAGATGATTGAATGACTGCAAGCATAAAAAAACACCATCCAAAGTATTATATCTGGAATTTCTTTGCATATTTACCTTTATTTACACATTATTTACCTTTAGGTGATCCTGAGTCATGGACAGCAGCCTTTGACCTGCCCCCTTCCTCCAGGAGTCCAGCAGGCTCCTCCAGTAACCTCTGTACTGGATGATGGGACTCTTGAGTTTAAGAACGGGGAGAGGGCCAAGCCAGAGGTGTTCCTGTTTTGTACAGGCTACAACTTCACCTTCCCATTCCTAGATGAGAAAGTGGGTGTAAATGTGCAGGAGCACCTTGTCTGGCCTCTCTATAAGTTCCTAATTCCTCCGGCCTACCCATCTCTGTTTATAGTGGGCATCTGCAGAGCTATATGCCCCTTCCCACATTTCCATATTCAGGTTAGTTGTGAAAGATACATTTTGTGTGACTGAGGTTTTTTTTTTTTTAATCTTTTTTTTTAAAGATTTTTTTTAGACACTTTACATTAAGGTTCCATTTTTTTTTTATACATTTATAGTTATTCACATTTCAATTCAAATTTATTTGTATAGCATTTTTCACAAAACATATCCTTTCAAAGCAAGTAGTCTACCAGTAATATGTAGCTTTACAAATAAATATGAAGATACACATTATAAGAATATAATGTGTTTAAAATCCATATACACTGTTCAGTTGAATGATAATAAGCCCTCTAATGTTTTAAAAAATGAACACATGAAGTAAACTGTTTGCTGAAAATATCCACAGCTTAACAACACTGAAAGAGGAACAGTGGAAACTAATTCCATGTTTTCTAATAATATTACCAAGGGGCAGCATGTATACTGAAAATAGCAGAGGGCCTAAAACAGACCCTCGTGACACATATTTTACTGACGTTAACTTGGATAATTCTCTGATTAAATAAACAAACTAGTAACAGTCAGATAGGTACAATCTAAACCATCTTAAAGGGATAGTTCACCTATTCACCTCATGTTGTTCTAAACCTGTATGAGTATCTTTCTTCTGTTGAACACAAAAGAATGTATTTTAAAGAATGCTGGTAACCAGACAGTTGACAGTAGCTAGAGTAAAGACAGAAGAAACAGAAGAAAGAAACTCATAAAGGTTTAGAACAACTTGAGGGTGAGTAAGTGATGACAAAAGATGATCTAAGAGTATGTCATGTGCTATAGAACGAAGCACTAAGATCAAGTAAAACTAGTACTGAGATTCAGCCTTGGTCAGAAGCTACAAACCCGATTCCAAAAAAGTTGGGACACTGTACAAATTGTAAATAAAAAAGGAATGCAATAATTTACAAATCTCATTAACTTATATTTTATTCACAATAGAATATAGATAACATATCAAATGTTGAAAGTGAGACATTTTGAAATGTCATGCCAAATATTGGCTCATTTTGGACTTCATGAGAGCTACACATTCCAAAAAAGTTGGGACAGGTAGCAATAAGAGGCCGGAAAAGTTAAATGTACATATAAGGAACAGCTGGAGGACCAATTTGCAACTTATTAGGTCAACTGGCAACATGATTGGGTATAAAAAGAGCCTCTCAGAGTGACAGTGTCTCTCAGAAGTCAAGATGGGCAGAGGATCACCAATTCCCCCAACATGATCCAGAAGTGCAGGTGTTTTCTCTGGGCCAAGGCTCATTTAAAATGGATTGTGGCAAAGTGGAAAACTGTTCTGTGGTCAGACGAATCAAAATTTGAAGTTCTTTTTGGAAAATTGGGATGCCATGTCATCCGGACTAAAGAGGACAAGGACAACCCAAGTTGTTATGAGCGCTCAGTTCAGAAGCCTGCATCTCTGATGGTATGGGCTTGCATGAGTGCGTGAGGCATGGGCAGCTTACACATCTGGAAAGGCACCATCAATGCTGAAAGGTACATCCAAGTTCTAGAACAACATATGCTCCCATCCAGACGTCGTCTCTTTCAGGGAAGACCTTGCATTTTCCAACATGACAATGCCAGACCACATACTGCATCAATTACAACATCATGGCTGCGTAGAAGAAGGATCCGGGTACTGAAATGGCCAGCCTTCAGTCCAGATCTTTCACCCATAGAAAACATTTGGCGCATCATAAAGAGGAATATGCGACAAAGAAGACCTAAGACCGTTGAGCAACTAGAATCCTGTATTAGACAAGAATGGGACAACATTCCTATTCCTAAACTTGACCAACTTGTCTCCTCAGTTCCCAGACGTTTGCAGACTGTTATAAAAAGAAGAGGGGATGCCACACAGTGGTAAACATGGCCTTGTCCCAACTTTTTTGAGATGTGTTGATGCCATGAAATTTAAAATCAACTTATTTTTCCCTTAAAATTATAAATTTTCTCAGTTTAAACATTTGATATGTCATCTATGTTGTATTCTGAATAAAATATTGAAATTTAAAACTTCCACATCATTGCATTCTGTTTTTATTCACAATTTGTACAGTGTCCCACCATTTTTGGAATCGGGTTTGTAGAAGTCATTTGTAATTTTAATGAGCGCAGTATCTATGCTATGATGGGGCCTGAATCCTGACATTTTTTAAAATCCATATATGGAAGATTTGAAATGGGTCTGTAATTTGCCCATTCATTTGGATCTAGTTGTAGTTTCTTTATGAGAGGCTTAATAACTGCCCGCTTGAAGGGTCTTGGGACATGATCATGATCAGAGACATCATCACTTTGCTAAGGGATATCTATATCTGTAAGTCATAGAATTAAATCTAGTGTTTGATTAAAACGAAGAGTGGGTCTGGTGATGTTTTGCTTGACCTGTTTTCTGCATTAGTTAATGTGAACTAACAATGAAATACTTCTAAAACAGGTAATCATTTGAACATTTACTAATACATTATTAGATTCTTATTTTAAAATAAGTTTCCTCACTTTTTCCCCTCAGTCTCAGTTTGTCCTGTCAGTGTTGGATGGTTCTTTCCCCCTGCCTTCACGTGAGGATATGGAGAACGATATCAAGCAGGACATTGCCGCCCGTCGTGCCCGTGGGATTGCCACCCGCCATATCCTTAAACTGGATTCTGAGCAGTGGGCCTACAATGATGAGCTCGCCCGCCTGGGGGGTTTCCAACCCCTCCCACGCTACTGGAGCAACCTGTACGAATCCAACAAGGTGTTCCGTGCCCGAGACATGCTCAATTACAAGACCTACAACTACAGTGTCCTCGAAAACATGGAGTGGAAGGTTCACAATTTGCATGGCCAGCAGCTGCAGAAGCCTCTGGCTGTTAATAAACAAATATAAGCTATGATTGAAAAATATACCATCATTCAGGTGCTAATAGGCATATGCCAGTGTAGCAAGTAAAATTAGGAAATTAACAAATTGTTCAATATTTTGACTAATATGTTTTTCAATTATTTGATAAAATATCTAAAAGTACTCTTTTATTTTTATGAGCCGAAATATCTTTAGTTTATAATCTTGTTTATAATAAGCTGCTTTTAAAATAATAAACCATAAATAAACTTAAAACAATATGCACTTGCAGCGTGTTAAAATAATTAATGTCATGATTTAAAAAATGTCATCAGGACCAGAGATTCCCAACGCCAGGGGATGCTTATAGAGATCCACTCCAAAAAATAAATAAATAAATAAATAAAAATTCACCATCATGTCATTCCAAACACATATGACTTAATTTCTTTTGTGGAAATATAAAATAAGATATTGAGAAAAATATCTCAATTTTTCCCCCCATACAACAGAAATTAATGGTCACAATGGTAACATTATTCAAAAAATATTTTTCAAAATAATAATAAAAAAAAACTTATTTTGTGTCTGTTTGTATTTTGTGTGCCCTGTATGCAACATTAATGTCTTTTGTCAGTCACATGCCTGTTGAAGTGATGAACTCCACTAGTGGTTGTTTTCAGAGATGGTAACAGACATTTTATACTTGCGCTATAATTGTGTGGCATGTGCTACAAAACTTCCAACCTCTGTAGCACCAGTGCTATGTGCAAAAAAGTTAATGTACAGCTCTGTAAGGATATCTAACACATTTCAGAAGTGATGTTGTAGTGGGGCTTAAGATGTTCTAATACATAAAAGGTTGAGAAACACTGATCAAGACTTTGTAGTTGTAATTATCTCTTCTCATTAGAATAAACAGTTTTTATTAACGGTTAAAGCACAACCCAGTCAAATGTATTTTCAGAATAATATCAGATAGGCAGTACATGTTCCAAAAGAATAACCACAAGCACAGTAGCCAATGGATGTTCAGTGCTATTTTATGAAATGAACACACAGACGCACTAAAAGGCACCGCTGGGATTCGAACCCAGGATCTCCTGTTTACTAGACAGGCGCTTTAACCAACTAAGCCACGGCGCCTTGTGTCGACGCAACGAAATTTTGCTTTCAAGAATGCCACAGTGAGTCATAAATAAATAACTACTACACATTAAATCATTCTTATACTCAAAACATTTGAACTTTGGAATGCCGCAAATAATGCAGAACTGTCCGAACATTTCAGTAATTTTGATATAGGCTGACATGAGATCCAGCTAACAGCATAGACACTTTTGAAGTGATTTACGAGCTTTAAATATAGTTAGTTAAATAACTGTGACACTCTAAATGCAATGCATTATCCAGAAGTTCGATCATGGAACAACTTCATGGAAGCACCGTAAAGAAACAACTGCATTACTCCGGTTGTTTATGTAACTCACGATGACGATGATGCTAATGCGGCGAATAATGCTCCAGCCACGCGATGGCAGCACACCATACATGACCACGAGCAGGCATACCGTACAGCAATTCTAACATTTTGTGAACATATATCACAATATGACACACTGGAAATTTTAAACAGTGAAGCTGTTGAAATCACGATTAAGCAACACGCATAAACACAGTCTACTCATAACTGGAACAATGCAGACACACAATCCAAGCAAAATTCTGAGTCACTGGTTCTTTCCATGTGAGTAACTTTCACTGATGCCGCCATTCCAAAATAGGGTCTACAATGGAGATAAAGACCACGAATTATTTATTCAGTCATTTCACCAGCCGCAATGTTAAAGTCGTGGTTTTATTCTAACTGCATTCACACATTTATTCACTTCCTTTTGGAAGCTTGAATCATCACAGAAGAAAGTGTCAGCATTCTCCTCACACATCTTATAATTTAACAAAGCCAAAAACTAAAAGGTAGCTTGTAAATTGTAAGTGTGTTACAAAAGCTTTGTTCTTGTTAAATTGTTTAATTTTATTTGATCGTTTTCTCAAAATGGGAATCATTCGGCATGGATCTTGATTGACCAGGGGTTGAGATTAAAGGGTTAGTTCACACAAAAATGAAAATAATGTACTCACCCTCATGTCGTTCCACACCTGTAAAACCTTCGTTCATGTTCATCTTCGGAACACAAATTAAGATATTTTTGTTGAAATCCGATGGCTCAGTGAGGCCTGCATAGCCAGCAATGATATTTCCTCTCTCAAGATCAATAAAGGTACTAAAAACATATTTAAAACAGTTCATGCGAGTTCAGTAGTTCTACCTTAATATTATAAAGTGACGAGAATATTTTTGTGCACCAAAAAAACTAAAACAAAATAACGACTTTTCAACAATATAGTGATGTGCCAATTTCAAAACACTGCATCAGAGCTTTACGAATCGAATCAGTGACTCGGAGCGCCAAAATCATGTGATTTCAGCAGTTTATCAGTTTGATAGGAGATCTGAGTCACTGATTCGATTCGTAAAGCTCAGAAGCAGTGTTTGAATGCACTGAGCCATCGGATTTAATCAAAAATATTTGTGTGTTCCGAAGATGAATGAAGGCCTTATAGGTATAGAACGACATGAGGGTGAGTAATTAATGACATTATTTTCATTTTTGGGTGAACTAATCCTTTAAGTCGCAACATCTAGCTACTGGGGTGCCTCAGGGCACAGTGCTTCGATCTACATGTCATCACTAGAATCTGTCATTCAGAAACTCTCATTGCTATGCTGATGACACACAACTCTACCTCTCATTCCAACCAGATGATCCGACTGTAGCTGCTTTCATCTCAGCCTTCATAACTCATTGCTAGAACTGCCCGGTCCTGCAGATTTGCTTTATACAACATTAGGAATATTAGACCCTTCCTATCAGAGCATGCTACGCAACTTTTTGTCCAAGCTGTTGTTCTACCCTTACAGAACAAAAATATATGGGAATATACTGCAAAATATATTACATAATACATTTCCATAAATGGGAAACTACTGCTTATATTTTTCAATATACTGCAATATATGCATTGACAATGTATGGCTATATATTGATACATATACAATATTTATAAATGAAGACATAAATAGCTTTACATTTATAAAGTTTGATCCTTTATTGTGTACATGTATTGCAGATACATGTTCCCATATAAATGTGAATGTATTGTACACACACATATATATACACACATTCATGGAATGAGTTACAATCAGTGGTTACAACAGATTTCTAGTTCTGGAATGCTTTGCTTCTGACTGTTAAAGGAGAGTAAATGTTAAAATTAAGTGTTATTTCATGTGTTTTGCTCAATATTGGTATAGGGGGAGACCTGTTAGTGTTTAAAGTTGTATTATTTTGGAATTTAAAAGGTTTTCTGGTATGTGTGAGTTTTTGGGGTTACCATTGTGCTGAAGAGTAGAGCCTGTGGTTAGGTTTATGATTGGCTGAACACCATTGAGACTATAATAACTTTATGAAAAGGCTGTGCATGTCATAGCACAGTGATAGTCTCTTTGGTAGAAACTTTAGTACAACTAACTTGAAAGGTTAATAATTATAAAATATAAGAAATGTGTTACATAATATATTTTACCATGTATGTGTTTATACTGCATGAGTAAATATATCTGCAATATATGCATGTAGTACCATATCTGATCACATATAAATCTACATATTTTGAAGTTGTCCATTAGTCTAAAGTTAGTACATTTAGAGAATTATTGGTGCATTTTTGTATGTTTAATTGCTTAAAGGTGCCCTAGAATGTTTTTTTACAAGATGTAATATAAGTCTAAGGTGTCCCCTGAATGTGTCTGTGAAGATTCAGCTCAAAATACCCCATTTTTAATTAATTTTTTTTAACTGCCTATCTTGGGGCATCATTAACTATGCACGGATTCAGCGTGCGGCCCCTTTAAATTGAGAGCTCCCTGGCAGTTTAATGTGTGTGTCTGTGTCTGTGTGTGTGTGTGTGTGTGTGGGGGGGGGGGGGGGGATTTGGGGGGTTTGGGGGGTTACATGACCAGTAATTATCCACCCAAATGTCTCAGAAAGTTTAGGGGGACTATAGGGACTAGTGCTTAAGGAAACCAATAAGTTGTCTTGTTATTAATCCTATGTATTAAACTAATTTTTCACATGTACTGTAATTTTAAAATTTTAATTTTAAAACAACTTTCATATTTAATTTCTTTTTGAAAGATAATTCCTTTAGGCTTAATCCTCAGATATGTAGACTGCTTCCAGATGTTTTTGCTCTTCTGTGCTATTCCTCTCTACTGTTTTTTTCTCTACACATTTTTCTAATTTTACTCAAAGCCACTGGTTTTCCAAGTGATGTAATATCCTATGTACAACAATGTCCTAGTAGTGCAGTGTAGAGTCATGACTTAAATATCTATGCATCATTCTGGGATATGTTTTACATTCCCGCTTGTCTATTTTTAGCTATAATATATTTTATTCAGTTAATTATTTAAGCACAAAAATCACTTTATTTGTAATGCATGATAAAATTAACAGTAAATATGATTTAAAAAGTGCTTTAATTTATACACACACACACACACACACACACACAGTATAATAGGATGTGACTAGTACTTTGCAGTCCAAGAAGCAGATATTTCACATTTCAATACAGATCAAGAGCGATTGTATTATGGATAGTTTATTTAGTTTGACCAAAACGTGGGTGGTGACGATTGAAAGCTGAATAGACATACCGCCGAGGCCGGCTGTTATTGTTTTTTTTGTTTTTTGTTTCGTTTTGATTTTTCTTTGAGCTCGAATGTGGAGACAGTTGAAGGTGACCAGAGCCAAATGATCTTAGATTATACTTGCGCTACAATTGTGTGGCATGTGCTACAAAACAGATTAAGAACATTGATTAAAATACAGAAGAACACATGTGTGTGGGTGTTTCCAACTGACTTGGTGGAGCCTGCTGTCTAACACAGAATTCAGTTTCACAATTAGTTCCAGAGCTTAACAGTATATGCACTCTCATAATTTACTCTCATGTAATTTCATCAGTATGATGCAATAAAAATGACAGTAAGAAAAACTAAATAGAGGAAAAGGAGCAACGCTTCCGTAATGAGTCAAATATAAAGTGGACTTTTGAAGTCAGACTCGAACTATACATCATTACACTTTGCATTTTAAAGTGTTGAAATAGAGAAAAAGACAAACACACCTGAAGCAACTGAGAGATAATAATGCTTTGTAAGAAGGGAGATGGCAAATTAATAATCTCAGGTTTCTAAATCATTAAATCCAGATTTGATGGCATGGAAAGTATCATGCTTTAGTTCAACCTGTTGTATGCAGTGCTATTATTATGTAATTCAAGGCAGTTACAAAAGTATTTACCTGATTCTGAATGAGAAATGAACAGTGGTAGTGAGAGAGCGGGGTGAGTGTGACTGTGAGGATAGACCTTGCTCCGCAGAAACTACAGGAATCCCAAAACAGAGATTGCTTAGATTGACTTAGTTTAGATTTGGTTTTGGACAAATGTTTTCACTTGCTTCTGATTTACATAGCTAAGAGAGTTGATTGTTTTGTGTACTGTTTGCTTAGTAATGACCTTTTAGCAGTGTTTGTTTGTGTGGGTGTTGGCAAAGCAACATTTTACTTCTCTCAGGTTGGCTTTTGTAGAACAGCATGTCTTCTGTAGTGTTTTTGGCGTCTTAAGGATTCCTCTTTTTCCACTCTGTCTTGAAAACACACCAAAGACCATGTGAATCATTGTGGTTTTACAGACTCACCTCCTTGAGCACTGGGAAAATATGAGCAAGCATTTCAACTGAATTGAATAAGGTCTTGTACTCTCAGCACAGAAATACAAATATTTTTTAATATATTGCTAGGTAAGGCTAAACGTTACGGAAGAGGCTTAGGGCCATGCAATAATAAAAAAAATAAAACCATCTCGAGATTAAAGTTGTTAAATTTTGAGAAAAACTCATTACATTTCGAGAAAAAAGTCGAAATAAAATGTCGAGAATAAACTCGTAAAAATATTATGAGAAAAAACTCGTTAAATTTCAAGAAAAAAGTCGAGATAAAATGTTGAGAATAAACTCATTAAATTACGAGAAAAAACTTGTTAAATTTCAAGAAAAAATTCGAGATAAAATGTTGAGAATAAACTGGTTAAATTACAAGAAGAAAAATTGTTAAATTTCGAGAAAAAATTCAAGATAAAATGTTGAGAATAAAGTCATTAAATTCAGAGAAAAAAATTGTTAAATTACAAGAACAAATTTGTTAAATTATGAGAAAAATATCATTAAATTTCGAGAAAAAAGTCTAGATAAAATGCTGAGAATAAAGTCATTAAATTACGAGAACAAATTCGTTAAATTATGAGAAAAATGTCGTTCGATTTCGAGAAAAAAGTCGAGATAAAATGTTGAGAATAAAGTCATTAAATTACGAGAAAAAAGTTGTTAAATTACGAGAACAAATTCGTTAAATTATGAGAAAAATGTCATTAAATTTCGAGAAAAAAGTCGAGATAAAATGTTGAGAATAAACTCATTAAATTATGAGAAAAAAGTCATTAATTATGAGAAAAAAGTCGTTAAATTATGAGAACAAATTCGTAATTTTTCTCGAAATTTAACAAGTTTATTCTCAACATTTTATTTTCGACTTTTTTCTCGAAATTTAACGAGTTTTTTCTCGAAATTTAACAACTTTAATCTCGAGATGTTTTTTATTTCTTTTTATTATTGCTTGGCCCTAATCCTCTTCCATAGAAGAGACACAATGTCAAGGTCATAGGTTTGATTTTATAGGGAATTCCTTGTAAGTATCTGATGTAATTCACTTTAGACAAAAGTGTTAATAATGCATAAACGTAAAGGTTTGTTGACAGTATCATCTTCTATGTGTTACATATGTTACATATGCATATTTTCACAAGATCCATATGTAAAAAACTTACATCATTGTTAAAATTTACAATATTACATAAGATAGAGACACCAATATTTAAATCACACATAGATGTATGTTAATACATTTAATAGGACAATTGTAGTTATGTAATTGTATTTATTAATTAATTTGTTATTGTAATTTGTATTTAAAATGTGAATGTATGCATGTACAAAAGTTTGGGGTCGGTAAGATTTTTTAATGTTTTTGAAAATGTCTCATGCTCACCAAAGCTGTGTTTATTTAATTAAAAATACAGTAAAACAGAAATATCATTACAATTGAAAATAACTGCTTTCTATTTTAAAATGTAATTCATTCCTTTAATGGCAAAGCTGAGTTTTAGCGTCATTACTTCAGTCTCCAGCGTCACATGATCCTCAAAATTCATTCTAAGATGCTGATTTGATGTAAAGGTCTTCAATTTTAATCAAATTAATGCATCCCTGCTTAATAAAAGTATTAGTTAATAAATAAACCCCAGACTTTTGAATGATAGTGAGCATAATGTTGACTTTCATTGTTCTCTTTCACAGTTTTCTGTGAAAAAAAGACATCTCTATAAAGGCAAGTATTCATTTAGAGAGTAAAGTGAGTAATACTTTGCTAAAGGAAAAAGTTTAGTGTCAAACTCACATTTTTGTACCCATAAATCCTTGTACCTGTCGATGATTCAGTTCGAGCCACACTCTAGAAATAAGCGTGTCAAAAGTCAGCATGAGTGTGCGGTGCGATATTGTTGCTTTTTAATGTTGTTTTCATCTCCAGACTGATGAACACTTCCTGAACCATCTCAGACAGTGACTGTTGGGAAACACACTGAAGGTAAGAAGAGATAAGAGCAATTAAATGGCAGCACACGTGCGGCATGTGTGATTCAGCAGCTCCTGTACCCACTGCTGTCACTGAGTCATAGATGCTCATACACATGCACACACATGCTGCATGCTTTCTGTTTTGTTAATGCCATAGATGTCTTTAAGTTCTTGAAATGTCTAGGGCACAGTGTCTGTCTGGTATATTTGTTTCAGGGAGGTGAGTTTGGATATGTGTCTCTGCAAGGTTCTTTGTCAGGTGAAGACAAGTTTATGTTATGTAAGCGTCTGGATCCTGTGACCTGTGCGCATTTGTGTGTGTTTAAATCATTGTGTGTGAAATGAGATTTATTTTATCACATCATTTTTTTTCTACTGTAATATACTTAACCCCTTCTAAGCTATTTGTTTGGATGGTCTAAAGGGTTGCCACTTCACTTCTGTGTATATTTGTGTGTTTGTTGTGGCTCATCTCGAACATCCTGAGAGGGACTTTTTTCCATGCAAGCATACAACCAGATATCATTCCATCCTATTTTTTGTTTGTAGACCACAACCACAACATCAAGTCTCATGCCATTTAGATTAAGGGAATTTATATATATATATATATATACATATATATACATTATTTATATATATATTTCAGCAAACATCATTTGGGGACAAAAAGACCCCAGATAGCTTAGAAGGGTTAAGAATGTAATTTATTCCTATGATGGTAAAGCTGAATTTTCTGCAGCCATTACTCCGGTCTTCAGTGTCACATGATTCTAATATGCTGATTTGGTGCTCAAGTAACATTTCTGATTATTATCAATGTTGAAAACCATTGGAAACCCTGATACATTATTTTAGAAAAATTGTAAATGTCTTTACTTGCACATTTCCTTATCAGTGTGCATCCTTGCTAATTAAAAGCATTTTTCCATCAAAAAAATTGTACTGACCCCAAAATTTTGGACAGTAGTGTACTTCAGAAGTAGCATTCACGAAATATAAAGTTGGAATTGTTTGTTTTAGAGTCACAGTTATGGCAAATACTTTTAAAATAGAAAGATTTGAAGTCAAAAATTCAGAATGGAAAGTTGCAAAAAAATAAATAAAAATAAATACCAGTTAATGTGGCTGTGGATGTGCGTGCAGATGAGGAGAAGATTCTGACCACAGTTTGTTCTTTGACTGCAACCATGGCTTCTACTCCTAAGGCACCACAGCCACAAAACACGTTTACACAAGTTGTGGCTCTCAAGACTTTGAACTCTCAGCCTCTGAATCATTTCATAAATCTGTAGACTAATTATTTTCTTTTGTGTACACCCTCTATGGCAGTGGTAGATGTTTATCTTGTTGATGTCTTTGCCAGATATAATTGTTTTGGCATGTTATGCCTGCAGTTATGTAACCTTGAACAAAATGTCTCTTGTTAGCAACCTTGTTTACCAGTAAAGCAAATGTTACAGTGATTATTTGAAATATATATATATATATATATATATATATATATATATATATATATATATATATATATATATATATATATATATATATATATATATATATATATATATATTAAATAGGCTCTTTCAAAACTAAACACAGTCTAAGTTTCTTCCTCATCCTATTTAAACATCTTTGGGGCATTGAGTAAAAGATGCCTCCTCAACATTTCTCAACTAAAAACATCAAGCATATCTATTGCAAAATATTCATTGTCATTGTCTGGTCTTCAAAAATTCCACCCTTCCCATCAGCAACACCCTTCATCTGAGAAACACGCAATTTCATGTAAATGTTAAAAGAGTTCAAGGCCTTTCCTGGTTCATGTTTCCACTGAGGCTCATTTCTCAGTCTCTAAGTACAAGCTGTGTTTGTAGACCTGGATGCATGAATTTGTTGTGACTCTTGGATCTCAAAGCTGAGACACAGGACATGTTTTTGCCTGATGCAGCGCTCTCTCCTCATTGGTCATATCCTGTGCCTTATCTATTTGGCCAGAGCTTTGTGGTTCCAATGCAGTCATTGTTCAGAAATAAATCTTGCTGCGAATCATATACACTGAAATTTGTACACTGGAATTTGTGGTTGATCACTTGTTTGAAGTAGTTCAGTGATGGCAGAGTAAAGAAGTAGGAGTCTTTTATGTAACCACAGTGAAATGATTCTTTTTTAATGAAGAGCTAATGAGTTTAAATTTCTTTTCCATGAATTTCCATATTGGTAAATATCATCATTGGTGTATCCACTGTAACAAAAATAATCTTTAAGATTTGGTTGAGAAACATGAATTCAGCCTATGAACTGGAGATTTTTAAAGACTGTTTTGTTATGTTAATGAAAGACAATATGAACTATTACTGTTTATGTAAATCTCAAATTTAAGCTTTACAGTGGCCTTTAACTCGCTAGAAAATGAAACCTGGCTGAATTAACTTTCATTTTATTTGCAGAATATAAATTCATCATCAGGTTGCAAATCATCACTTTCTTTGGTGAACCACGCAAGAGCTCAAGGGTCAAGGAATACCCCATGTCCCACTTACACAGCATTCTTTGTCATCCACTCATCTTTTTACCCACTGTTTCCCTCAGACATTTCCACTTACTCATCTCTTCCAAAATAGAGTACCCCAGAGAATCACATATCCTCCTTCTTATTTAAACCCATCTGGCTACGGTTATGATAATATATTGATGTGATATGTATATATAAATAATAAGCTTCTTGGCTACTGGTTCATTAAATAGGATGATCTGCCAGATGCCTATTTGTGCAACAGAGAAACAAGATTTCTGCAAATAAAGAAGGCATGAGGCAATGTCCAGGATTAGGTTATAAGTTAAGATGTTATGAACATTTCCTGTTTATTACCACATTAGCACTTTTTAGTCTAGAAAATTTCTTTAAATCCACATAAATCATGATTCTTCATTTGAAAGATCCTCAATCAGCATGGCTGCTATATTTTCCATGGACATTGCATAAAAGTTAAGTGAGCTCCTACACAATGTTCTTGAGTTTTCAGTATGTGCAATACAGATAAATACACCAGAATCTTGTCTATATGAGTTACATATAGAGTAGACTTAAGTTTATTATTTGTTTTGAATTTTCTGTTTATTCATGAAGTTCATATTTGGCCTTGTATCTGAACAAATGTTGTATACTCATCAACTGATATAGTGATTTCATGTTGTTGAGTACAGTTTTACTTTTAAAGGCCAATTCACACCGCACAGACAAACACCAACAAACACGTTTGTTGGGTTTGGTTTGATCAGTGTGTTACCCCTGTTGGCATCTATTCGAATTGGTCAGAGTTTGTTTTCATGTGACTGGCCATGTTCAATCAGTGTCTGTTGGGGCAGTGTAAACATTACAGTTATTTCTCATAAAATTACAAATCCAACTTGTTTGTTGGCGTTTGTATGTGCGGTGTAAATTGGCCTTGAGATCTATTATATCTTCCTCTCTTCACAGCAAGATGCTCCCACGTTTAAAGTTTCCACTTGGTCTTCCTCAACTACATCTGGTGTCTTTCGCCCACTCTTCAGCTATTGTTTATCAGTTATTAGTCATAATGACCACAAATAAATTATTTCACTATTTCACTATTTTCTCTGTTTGTATGAACTCCATGACAACAGAATAAAACAATGCTGAAATTTAACATTAGGGTCAAATGAAAAGGTCAAGTGAGCCCTACCCACACAACAAATTACTGCTGGATTATAGTTGGTTAATGTGGGTTTGCATATTATATTTAATACAAGGGTTTCCATGTCGTAATTTTTTAACAGTACATTAAGACTAATGCACCTATATCTGTATATCTCTCTCTCTCTCTCTCTCTCTCTCTCTCTCTCTCTCTCTATATATATATATATATATATATATATATATATATATATATATATATATGCTTATTTTATGTATATATGAGAGAGAGAAAGAGAAGGTGGTCGATTGGAAAGGTTGATTGGACCATTGACATTTTACAATTGAGATGAGTGGGAAAAAGTGTCCCAATCAACCTGAATTCACCCTACCAATAGTGGTTGTTGTCACCAAGTGCAAGAAATATAACATTGGCTATACTGAGAAACTTGAGGGTGGTGCAGTGGAGCTAGGAGACCAAGTTACCCCAAAACAACAACACTCTAAACAAAATGGAGCTATATAGTACTAAAAGTGGTTATTTGGCTTGTAATCATAGGGGAACCACTAAGTGCTAAGCACCAAATCTGGGTGCTTCAGTGGTTCTTCAGTGGTTCTTGGGGTGGTTAAGGTGCTATATAGCACCACTGTCATAAAAGAACCTGTTAAGCCCCTTTAAAGGTTCTTTACGAGCCAAAGAACCACTGTTGGTGCTGTTTAGCACCATTTTTGTTGAAGAAATAAAATGCGATATGGCACCTCTTATGGGTTCTACATAGCACCATTTGACAAAGGTTTTTTTAGAGTGAACAACATAAAATGAATATTATGTTCTGCGTGTTAAAATAAGGTATCATTCTGTAGATGCATATTTTTGTTTATTATCATTTACTATCAGTTTTGTTTTTTAATCGGGGCTTGAAGCTGGAGTTTTTGAATATTGCATAAAGCACTTAATCTTTCAAAATGTGGTTTTGGATTGTTCCTTTCCCAAACGTTCCTTGGATGGATGTGGTTACAGTGAAACTTAGCAAACTCATTCCATTGGGAAATGGAGTTGGCGTTCCTTTGTGAGCACTGCGAGTCCAATTTTCCATTCACAAGTTTACTAGAGGAGAGGCTGAGTTGACATGACAACGACACATGACATCATTATCAGAAGGGTGTTAAAAGTAAAACGTTACTGTAACACATTAGTATTGTGTACTAATAAAACAGACTAATTCACAATAGTACTACTTGGCAGAATTTTTATATAGGCCATTATGTTTGTGGGAATGAAGTGTAAATTTATAAGACACCTACATGTAAGTGTATAAGGAGGAGATATTACAATACATTTGACATTGTATTTTACTATTTAGTGCCTGTATGCGAGTCATAAAAACAAAGACATGTAAATACATCTGTGAACTTAATTAAAGCATGACATAATGTTTACTTTATGGCCAGTGAATTTTGTATTTTGACACTTCATTGTCTGATCCTTTCAAGCTCTTGCTCCCTTTACAGTTAGTTGCTAAGGAGACAGATGTTGTATTCCAGTAAAAGAGCTGGTAAGTACTTTAACATTACTCACAAGAAGTACATGGCTTGTGTGTGTTTTTCCTGTTTTATAGACATGCTTCTCTGCAGACTTTCTTTTCACATTGAGTGCCATGTTTGGCCTTGATGATAAAGCTCATTCCAGAGTGAATTAAACGTGACATGAAACATGCTCCAGCCTCCAAGTTATTTCATCAATAGTTTTGTCCGAGTCCCCTGTCCTTCTGTCCCTAGACACCAAACTATTCCGTACACTCAGGGAATGTAGCCTTCTTTGTGAGCATGTGTGAAGGAATGTGTTTGTGGTAGAACCAAATATGGTCATGTGATACGTCTTCTTCCCAAAGATGAGTCAGTGGTTCAGCTTAATGTTCTTAATTACTCCAGATGAAGAACCTATTTTTATAGACGTTCTGGAGTGTTGAGGGGATGAATTCGGTCAAATTTGATCTGTCTATCCATCAATCCATCCATCCATCCATCCATCCATCCATCCACCCATCTATCCATCCATCCATCTATCTATCTATCTATCTATCTATCTATCTATCTATCTATCTATCTATCTATCTATCTATCTATCTATCTATCTATCTATCTATCTATCTATCTATCTATCTATCTATCTATCTATCTATCCACCCACCTATCCATCCATCCACCCACCCACCCACCTATCCATCCATCCATCCATCCACCTATCTATCTATCTATCTATCTATCTATCTATCCGTCCGTCCGTCCATCCACCCACCCACCCACCTATCTATCTATCTATCTATCTATCTATCTATCTATCTATCTATCTATCTATCTATCTATCTATCTATCTATCTATCTATCTATCTATCTATCTATCTATCTATCTATCTATCTATCTATCCACCCACCTATCCACCCACCTATCCATCCATCCACCCACCCACCTATCCATCCATCCATCCATCCATCCATCCATCCATCCATCCATCCACCTATCTATCTATCTATCTATCTATCTATCTATCTATCTATCTATCTATCTATCTATCTATCTATCTATCTATCTATCTATCTATCTATCTATCTATCTATCTATCTATCTGTCCGTCCGTCCGTCCGTCCGTCCATCCACCCACCCACCCACCCATCTATCTATCTATCTATCTATCTATCTATCTATCTATCTATCTATCTATCTATCTATCTATCTATCTATCTATCTATCTATCTATCTATCTATCTATCTATCCATCCAACCATCCACCCACCCACCTATCCATCCCTCCACCTATCTATCTATCTATCCATCCGTCCATCCATCCATCCACCCACCCACCTATCTATCTATCTATCTATCTATCTATCTATCTATCTATCTATCTATCTATCTATCTATCTATCTATCTATCTATCTATCTATCTATCTATCTATCTATCTATCTATCTATCTATCTATCTATCTATCTATCTATCTATCTATCCATTCATCCAATCCATCCACCCACCCACCCATATACAATAAAAGTGGATATAGTATATAAAAGTGGATTTGAGAGTTTTATTAAACAGCGAAACACTATTCAAAGCTTTACTTACTGAACTGAACTTAGACTAAACGTATGACTTTGTAGTTTAGCAGTCCCGTAACAATTAAAAGAGACAGACGAGGAAAGAGACTGGGTGGGAAAAGTGTTTATGTTTGTCTGTGTGAAAAAGGGGGAGAGGGGGACGAAAAAGGCAGACAAGGATGACTTCATAACTTCCGCTAGTGTGTGAGCGACTGAAGGGGAGGTCTTAAGTCCTTTAAATAGCGCAGCGCTACTCACAGACACTCAGAACAACTCTGGACTTGCACCGCATTGGAGGATCACAATAACTCGCTATATCTACAAAGAAACTCTACAAAAATAAAGCATCTTTCAGGTAATTGTATAATCTTGTTCTGCCTATAACCGATAAAGTTTCAAACTATTTTCGTTGTTATTATGCCCACATGTTTTGGTATGAACAGCATGGGAAAAACTTGAAAATGTGAAACTTAATTTAATTACTAGTTGTGTAAATATCAGTTATGAGTGAACTGTTGTAGACAAAGGTTTTTGTTTATTGATCTGAGTCAAGAGAGACAAACAGAAATAGCATTGCGTTTGAACAGTGGGTGTAGTGTCTTGCACCTGAGGGAGAATTTTTCACAAGGGAAAGTGAACATTTCTCCATGATTTTGCCAAGTGACCAGAAACATACTTAAGAAGAAATTAACTATCTTTACCAAGCATTTACAATTTGAAATTAACACCACTGACATTTCTTTCCTCTTCCTCACTTATTCAGAATGCAGAGCCTCAGTATACTGCTGATCTTCACCCTTTGCGGGTCAAGCTTGTGCAACCTTTTTCAAGAGAAACATACAGATTTTGGACTTCACGTGTTCTCTGAAGCTATTCAGTCTGCTCCAGACAAAAATCTGGCTCTCTCTCCCTATGGCATTTCCTCAGTGCTGGGCATGGCTCAGCTGGGTGCCTATGGCAGCACACTTGAAATGCTCACCTCCAAGATGGGCTACTCACTGCAAGGTAGATAAATAAGAGCAGTAGATGTAATTCAGATGAACTGGAATTTTTTTTTCTGGAACAGCTTTGAAGAAATGTAATTCAAAATATATAATTTGAATCTTTGTATAGAGCCTACATGTATCATTTATATAATATACTCTGATATTTAAATCGTAATAGTTTGCATTCCTAATGCAATGTGTAAAATTTATCTTAACTCTCTTCTTTCTTTATCTTTGATAGCACGAGGAATGCCAAAGCTCCAGAAGCTTCTTCAGAGAGATTTGGCCAGTGAAGATGGAGTGGAAGTGGCCAGCGGTGTCATGGTCGACAGGAAGATAATCCTGGAAAAGGTCTTTAGACGCAGCCTAACCAAAGCCTTCCAGAGCGTCCCACACCAAATCGACTTCAGCCACCCAGAGATGGCCAGGCAGGTGATCAACTCCTGGACATCTGACCACACTGGTGGTAAGTAGGCCTAATTAAAGTTACTGCTATTTTGAATTGCCATATTTGTATATCACTTTGGATTAAAAACATCTGCTAAATTATTAAGAGTAAATGTAAGTTCATTCATCATACGCTTAATGTGTCTGTTGTTTTTATTTATTAGGAATGATTTCTGAATTCCTTCCATCTGGAATGCTGAGTGAACAGACACGTTTAGTCCTGTTAAATGCCATCCACTTCCATGGGATCTGGATGACACCCTTCGACCCTAAACTTACTAGGGAACAGCTCTTCCACAGAGCCAACGGCAGTGCTGTATCTGTTCCCATGATGACAACGACTCAAAAATTCAACTACGGTGAGTGTTGAGGATTCATTTAAAGGAACTGATAGACTGATTGATGGCAAGGAAAAAATGCTTACGTGGTTTACAATGTTACATTTTTATTTTTTTTCTCCATCCAGGTGAGTTTGTGACTGAGGACGGTGTGGACTACGATGTCATTGAGGTGCCTTATGAGGGGGAGACACTAAGTATGCTTCTGGTGACACCATTTGAGAAGGATGTGCCTCTGATGGCCTTGATCAAAGAGCTAAGCAGCAGCAGGATTCACCAATGGAGAAAAGAGATGAGAAGGATTAGCAAACAACTGGCTATTCCAAGGTAACCGAGACTTTGATCCATTTCTGTGAATTTTTATGGATTTTTTTAAAAAGAAATTGATAAACATTTAAAACAGCAGGCCTAATATGTGTTACATAATGATATTTTACAGGTTCTCTATGGATACAGAAATTGATCTGAAGTCTACACTGAGCAAGATGGGTCTTGGAGATATTTTCAGCCAGAGCAAAGCTGATTTCTCTCGCATTACCAGTGAGTATTGGAAACTGATCAGTTTTTATTTTTGGCAACTGTAGCTGTTTTGTTTAGGAATAAATGTTAATGGATTAATCTAATATAGTTGCTTCTCTATCTCTGCTTTGTCCACCTAGCTGAGGAACCGTTATGTCTATCCAAGGTCCTTCAGAGAGTAAAACTTGAGGTGAATGAAGAAGGAACCAAAGGCTCATCTGCCACAGGTACAATCACTAAATTACAGCCTACCACAACAAAGATTTTATAGCATTAAAAATCATTACAGCGATACCAAAATGCATCTTTGACATTATTCTGTGGTTCCACAGCGGCTGTCATCTACTCTCGCATGGCTATCGAGGAGATCACGCTGGATAGACCGTTCTACTTCCTCATTCAACACAAACCCACAGGTCAGTTGTGCTTTCACCTCGTTACATCACATTTTGCTGGCTTTTTATCTAAATAAATGTCAGCGTAATTTTGTTTGTTGGCTCCCTCAATATTAATACCCCCTGTTTAACTTCACAGGTGCATTGTTGTTCAGCGGTCAAGTTAACCAGCCTCAGGAATACTAACAGACCAAGGTTGTGCCTAAAGTAACCACACACGCAGAAGGACCAAGGAAAAGTCTGCACAACATACTACTGAAGACAAGAGATCTGTTTTAAAATGAAGTGGGGGGGAAATGCAAAACTTTCTATATCTGCCATTTGAGCATAGCTTGGAGTGCCAAACTTTAATAATAAATGTATAAACATGGTTATTCAGTATGTGATCTCTCTGTTATAGCGGTGGAAAGATCTAGACTAAAAGAAAGGACATGAATTTGAAGCCTCAGCAGACAGAAGTTCTACATGCACTAACTTTTTGAAGATTGTATTAATTTCTATGCTTGTTTCATCTGATGTTTAATGTGCTTGTATTTTTTTTTAAAGTATTTATATTTATTTATTGTCGAAGGTCATATTTTTCTTGAAGATTGTGTATTAAAATTGTTTCCTTTTATAATAAAAGCAATCATCTGCGACCATAAAACACTTCTGCATTCTTTATTAAGTTACTTTGGAGCTGGCGACACCTTGTGTTCAAAGTTTGGCAACAACAAAAAGTCAAGTATATTACAACAATTTTAAGATCAAATGAAAGGCGTAGGTAGGCTATTTTAATAATAAACTTTCAGATTAATGTGTTATTAGCAAGAGTTAGTTCTTGACTACAGATGGCATTGCGATGTTTGTGGCAATTAATGACCAAACTGAGCAGCACGAATCTGGGTTATATTATACAATGAAAAGATTACATTTCTTTGACTCACCCTATCTCCGTTACCATGGTAACCTGAATCAGCCCCCCGTTTTGTCATGGCAACAACATCTGAACATCTTGCCCTAATGTCAGAGGCAAAGCTGTTAATTTTCACAAACTAGAAAAAAAGAAAACCACTTCATTCCTTTTGTAAACAAACACATCACTATTTTCTTTGTAAAATATTTTTTAAAGCAGGAATTAATTTCTTGTGAAGGCAGTAAACGGACTTTCTGCAAGGGATCTTGTGGAGACAGGAATTCGCACAGCGCATGCGCGCTGGTGGTGATGACGCTATACCTGACTCATCTCTAGTGACGGAAAGTCCGGCTCAGTTCCGCGAATCGGTTCTTTCAAACAGTTCGTTTCAATTAACCGATTCAGCAGTTCTTTTAAGTCACGATTAATTGTGGCCCTTGGCATCTCGGCCTAGCATATTACATACTCCAAAATTTTGTCGACGCATTATTACGTTACGTTTCATTAATACGGCCGTTTACAGTAATTCATCAGTCTGTTTCGTGAACGAATCGGTTCACACGATGCATTGAAAAGATCCGACTCAAAAGAACAATTCGTTCACGAATCGGACAGCGCTACCTCAGGCTGCTTCAATGGGGCTCTAAAACTACGAGCAGTCAGTTAGACATGTACTGATATTATTTTGTGGTATTTACCAAAAAGCGGGTTGCTGTTCACTGAAATTACCCGACTGCTCTCATTAAGCCGTCAGAATGGTAAGTTATACTTTTATAGCGCCATTAATGTGCACTTTTCAAGACAGAGCTAGCTAGCTAAAGCTAAGTTAGTACCTGGACACCTCAAAACCTGTTTAAAGATTCACTTTTCACCTGTCGGGCCCTTGGTGGTCTGTTCAGTTTGGACGCGTTGTGTGGTTTACATCTCTCAAATAAATCGTGAAATTCTCTAACGTTAGATGTCAGACGAGAAGCGTTTGTTCATTACCCGGTTAGTTTGACAGCTAGGTTTAATGTGTTAAGTTGATATTAATTAATCAGCTAAATGCTACTGCTTGGTGCTCAAACGGAGTATTTTCTAAATACCTGAGGTATCGTTGATTGAAGCTAAAGTTTCAAAATGAAATAATTTTCTGAAATAAATCGAAACTAAAAATTTTAAAAGTTGCCTTTTGACTCTTTTGATCCGACCCGGAAACGGTTGTTTAGTTGCAGCAGTGTAATTTTAATATGAGATTCAGATGAGCTTTGAGTCAGAAATGAATGCCTTAAACCCTACAGTACATTTAATTGCGGTTTGTTAGCGTCACAACAGTGTGTTCTCTCGAAACCATTTCGTTATAGAAGTATTTCACAACATATTTCCTTTGTTTAATCAGTTAAGCATGAAAGGAAGTGCTGCTCTGAGAGATAACATCCAACACATCATAAAACAAGAAAGCACTAATGCTCATGACAGAGGAAAGCAAAATGTGATGTCTTTTTACACTGTCCAAACATTTCCCTGTTTGCCATATTCAATAAACTGGCTGACCTGAACTTGCTTATTCTTACATCTATTAACAGATGTTACAGATGTTAAGTCTAAAGAGAGCATTTTTCTCTATATAAGACCTTTTGTTTCCCCCTCTTTCTACATTGCTAGAAAAACAGCAGAAAACATTGGTCACAGTAAGTAAAGATGCGTAGTTTAGCAGTAGACCGTGATCAGATTGTCTGTTCTGTAGATTTTAATGTTCATTATTAACAGTAGATTTTCATTAATGTGTGAGTTTAAAGATCAACATCTGTGTTTAATCTACTAACAAGTGTTATAAGACATGCTTTTGATCTAGTAAAAACAATGCATAGTTTTAACAAACTTGTCTATACATGTGGAGGCTAAATTTCCACTAAATTTGGCTGTGAAATATAGACCTTTTTATAGCATTGAAGAATATAGTCTCTTTCCCTTAGGAGGTTACTATTCTCGTCTTTGGCCTCAATAAATTTTTTTTTTCCGCCACATGTCTCTCGTCTTTTTTATCTCTTTCTTTTTTTTTTTATATTAAGCGGGTGTTGTACATCAGAGCCTTTTGCTCACAAGTGCAGTGCACCATTTTTAGACTCTTTCAAGGGCTGATGTAGGCTGACAAATTCTGGCACATAGTGAAAGTCCTCAATTTAGCAAGCCAATAAAAATGCTCCACAATTAAACTAATGTGTGCTTAGAGTAGTATTCCATGTGACAGTCTTGTGGTTTTTAATCATAGTGTGTCGTATACTAGTTCTGTGATCAGAAAATGTGATGGTTATAGATAGCATCTGGAGTGGATTGAGCTGAATGCATCGTGTTGGATATGTGGGCCGTGTCTGTTGGGAGCAGATGCAGTGCTCTTCAGCTCTCCTCTTAAATATTTAACACATCTGAAATGTATAGGCCAGCTCGTTTTCTATTTTTATAATGACGGATGATGCTGAAGTTCTTTTGGGGAGGGGAAAAAAAGTACAATTTTTACACAATTTTCCATTACGCCTTCATCCTTTCTGATATGTCTGGTTATGAGTACAGTTCTATAAAATCATCATTTGTATGTGGCTAGTTGACAAGTAACATGGACATGACCCTTTTTTTTTGACGTCAGGATTTTAAGTTGTAATTTATTTGAATGTGTAGGTGTATACTTTGTCATCAGTTGATAAATGTCTTTCACCACCAGTTATAGTTGCTTTTGGTCATTAGTCCAAATTAGTCCACTTTATTTAAAATGTTCTTTGATAAGTAACTGCATGCCATGCCATTACTCACTTACAGTTTTTGATCATTATTCAGTTTTTTTTGTTGTTGTTATTTCAAACTAAAACTATAAAGACAATTGTTTTCATTAATTAAAATTCATTTAAAATAAAATTAAAATATAAATATTAGATGAGTTAAGTTTGTTGAAATGTTAAAATGACTAAACCTAAATCTGAGATATATATATACATACATATACACAGTGCTCAGCGTAAATGAGTACACCCCTTTTGAAAAGTAAAATTTTTTCAATGAACACAAAAACAATTTCCAAAATGTTGACAAGACTAAGTTTAATATGACATCTGTGTAACAGATAAAAGTAAGGTTAATAATAACTTGGATAACTGCAAAAATGAGTACACCCCACATCAAAAACTACTACATCTAGTACTTTGAATGGCCTCCATGATTTTTAATACAAGTCTTCTAGGCATGGAATGAACAAGTTGTTGACATTTTGCAACATCTATCTTTTTCCATTCTCCAAGAATGACCTCTTTTAGAGACTGGATGCTGGATGGAGAGTGATGCTCAACTTGTTTCTTCAGAATTCCCCATCGGTGTTCGATTGGGTTCAGATCAGGAGCCACTGAATCACTTTCACACAGTTCTTCTTCAGAAATCCAACAGTGGCCTTAGATATGTGTTTAGGATCATTGTCATGTTGGAAAAGTGCACGACGACCAAGGGCACAGAGTGATGGTAGCATCTTCTCTTTCAGTATAGAGCAGTACATCTGTGACTTCATGAAGCCATCAATGAAATGCAGCTCCCTGACACCAGCAGCACTCATGCGGCCCCACATAAGGACACTGACACCACCATGTTTCACTGTAGGCACCATGCATTTTTCTTTGTATTCCTCACCTTTGCGACGCCATACAGTTTTGAAGCGATCAGTTCCAAAAACATTTATCTTGGTCTCATCACTCCAGAGTATAGAATCCCAGTACTTTGTCCGCATGGGTCCTGGAAAACTCTAGGCGGGCTTTTTTGTGCCTGGGCTTTAGGAGAGGCTTCTTTCGTGGACTGCACCGATGCATGCCATTCCTCTGCAGTGTACGCCGTTTTGTGTCACAGGAAATAGTCACCCCAGTTTGGCTATCTACTTCTTTAGATAACAGCAGTGAACTTGCATGCCGATTTTCTTCAAGACGCTCCTGTCAAGGTGTTAACTTCCGTGGATGACCTGGACGTCTCTGTGAGATGGTTGCAGTTCTATCTTTTAAAAAAAAATTGTTCCACTTTTGCTACAGTATTCTGACTGATAAGTAAAGCTTTGCTGATCTTCTTGTAGCCTTCACCTTTCTTGTGTAAAGAAATTATTTTCTTGAGACATTTCCATGTGTTGCCATTGCTGACAGCATGAAATGGGAAGGGGTTTTAACACCCTTTTATAGTCAACTGTCTGCTGGACACCTGTGTAATGAATAATTAGACTTACCTGTGGTTGAATTCTTGTTAAATTAGACATTTGTAGTCTAAAATTTAGCTTTGCTTTCCAGAGACTTTCAGTGGGGTGTACTAATTTTTGCATCACCCTAATTTGAGTAAAACTGAAAATTTTGTTCTCTAAGTTATAACATGAAAAAAAGGTTAATAATATAAGTTAAACAGATGTTATGTAAAACTTAGTCTTGTCAACATTTTGGAAATAGTTTTTGTGTTCATAGAGATATTGTTTAAAATGTTTCTTTTCAAAGGGGGTGTACTCATTTACGCTGAGCAATGTATATATTTAAGTAACTAATAAAAAAAGTCAGAAGCACAACAAAATTGCTAAATCTTCATAAAAATAACAATAATAAAGGTTAATAAATACTATAATAGTATATAAATAATTCTAAAATAACAACTTTATTTTCCGCAGAATTATTTATTTATTTATTTTACATTGTTTGCCATATTGATATTTTCCGAGGAACTATTTTTCTTTATGCGATCATCTCCTGTCTTTCTCTCTCTCTCTGTGCGATCCTCTCCTGTCTTTCTCTCTGTTTTTCTGTAGATGCGCTTTATGCTTCTGTTCAGCCGGCAGGGGAAGCTGCGACTCCAGAAATGGTACACGGCTACGGCTGAGCGCGACAAAAAAAAGATGGTCAGAGAGCTCATGCAGGTGGTGCTGGCCAGAAAACCCAAAATGTGCAGCTTCCTGGAATGGAGAGATCTAAAGATAGTCTACAAGAGGTAGAAAACCACACATGCATTTGCTGTCTTTGTGAGACAGAAATGTCGGTTGCAAATGTCACTATTTTTCACATACACACAAAAAGTTATCTGAAATAAAAGCTAAAGCTAAAAAAAAAAAATTTAGTCCTGGTACACACTAAACACCTTTTTTCCTGTCTGGGCTGTTAATTATTTTCTGCAACTGTCAAGTGAAGCATGCATCAAATTATTGTGAACAATGAGTCATTTAATGCGTCACTTAAAGTGTGGAATTGTTTGAAACATCAAAATACATTTCATATCTAGTTACCTACGCACATACACTGACTTGATTCATTACCTCTTGGAAACTCTCACAGTGCACTTTTGCATTGCATAATAGTATTTTATAAGTGTTGAATACTGTCACTGCACTTGACAATAAAAAGAAGTGTAGTGAGAGGGTTATTGTTTTTGTTTTTTTTGCCACAAGGTGGCACTAAAAGTAAAGCAGCCTCGTTCTGTTGTGTATGATGCTTGTTTTTCACTTCAGCACTGCATCTGATGATATGTTCTTGATTTGCCAACTACTTAATGTCATTGCGGTTAGATTAAAGTGCCCCTATTATGCTATTTCAAAGGTTTCTAATTTTGTTTTGGAGATCTCCCACAATAGGTTTACATTTATCCAAGGTCAAAAAACACATTATCATAATATACATTGCACATCACCTCATTTTTCAGAGTCTGACAGTTCATTTGAAGATTGAGTCTCTCTAAACCCCTCCTTTACAGCCCAGTTTGTTGTGGTTGGTCTACCGCTTATAGTGCTAAATGCTCATTACCATATCTGAATTTTAGCACAAGAGGCTTCCTCTGCGCTTGATACACAGTGATATGAATGATGCTGTCGTTTTTACTGTATCAATTCAAGCATGAGTTGTCATTCTTTTGAAGTGCATGCAAAGTGAATTCTCAGTGCTGAAAACATTGTCTTTACGACATCTCAACAACTCAAACCAAACTCTTCAAAGTCTCAACTAACTGCCGTGTTTGAGGGCGGGTCAAAAGTAAACAACATTCAGGGGCAGCCAATGAAGACCATAGGTTGCCATTATGCAAATTTGTAACAGTGTTACGTAGGTATGTAACAGGATGTGAGAATGTAATTGCTGATGACTTGTTTCAGCTGTGCAGAATTGATTCTTTCTTTTAAGAGACAATAACTTTATTTGTTGTGCACTTTGATGTTTAAAACTTTGCAGACAGCTTCACAAACAGCTATATTTAATGGTTGTGAGAATGTGATATGGTTTGGTGCGATCATCAAATTGCAATGGTTGTGATGCAGTTATGTAAATATAGTGTGAGGCACTGCATGTTTCATACAAAAGTCAAAGCACAGCACTGTTCATTTTCTCTCTTTCTATATATCTTTTTTTTCAGTTTTATTTAAATTCACAAAAAAATGTTTTTTAATTTTAGGTTTAGTTAATGATCGTAACCCTGGTTTTTATGCTTGCTATTTTATTTATTTATTTATTTATTTTTTAACATGATTGACTGCATATTCACTTTTTTTTATGGATGTATTATAGCTAACCCATTTATCGGGGTGTATTTGGGTGTGTAGGTATGCCAGTCTATATTTCTGCTGTGCGGTGGAGGAGCAGGACAATGAGCTGATTACCCTGGAGGTCATCCATCGCTTTGTGGAGCTGCTGGATAAGTACTTTGGCAGTGTGAGTCATTCCTCGCCACCACCCCTCTTTCATCTGGCCTCTCTATTTCTCTCATCCTTACTCACCATTTCATACCTCACATCACATCACAGCAACCCAAAACCTCTGAAATTCTCTTTACTTTCCTATCCCTTTTGCTTTTTCGTCCATCCACTCCTCTGCTTTTCTATCCTCTGCTATTTGTCCTATGTCCACATGCCACATGACACCCTCTGTATTGATATTATTTGCTGTCGTTCTCATGGCTTTTCTGTTTTGATGATGTGACTGTTTTGGTTGCCTGTCATTTATTAAGGTTAATTCCCTTGTGCGTCATAGTGTTACAGTTTTGAGTGTAGCATTCACAATGTTTCTTTTTGACCATTTTAACATTCACAGAATTGTCCTATTACAGTTATTGTTTTGATTTAGTTGTTCTTGCCAATTATTAAAGGGTTAGTTCACTCCAAAATGAAAATTCTGTCATTAATTACTCACCCTCATGTCGTTCCAAACCCGTAAAACTTTCGTTCATCTTTGGAACACAACCAAAGATCTTTTTGATTAAATCAGAGAGCTTTCTGTCCCTCGATCGACAGCTACATGACTATCACTTTGACGCTTCAAAAAGTTCATAAAGAAATCGTAAAACTAAAAAGCTCAAACGTGCTGCAAAAACACATGAGAATGAACCTCATTGGTTCTCGCACGTCAAGCAATCATGCTTGAGCTTCCGTTTACCACAACTGATGTGTAAGTTGGTGAAAGTATATGTGAATAAAGGCCTAAAATCAAACTGTTATAAAGCGATCGAGAAAATTATATATGTTTTGGACTATATAAAATGATAAAAGCAGAATTACAAATAGGAACACATTACTTACGGATGATGATCTAATAGATCTCAATGAGTTATTAGAACAAAAATTAACAGAATTACAGAGTAAAGAAGATTTTAAAATTTTAAAAACTATACACAAATTTGAAAAAAGTCTAAAATTGTCAAAACTCCAACTTGTGTTTCTCTAAGATCCTACAATAATGAAAATGTTTTTTTTTTGTTTTTTTTTTAATCTAAAATTTTTAAAGTCTGTTTATATAGGGATTTTAAAGGTTTAAACAGTTTCACCAGCTTGACCCCAACATGTATGACCGTATGAAATATAAGAAAATAAAAAGTCTTAGCTACATCAACAAATTTGCCAAGTTATTTTTAATATTCCTCACCATTTTCTTTACATGTTTTTTTAAAACTAAGATTTGAGTCCAACATTAGACCAAGATAATTTAACTCATTAACTATTTCAGTCATTTCACCATTAATAAAAATATAATTTGTCTTTGAGAAGAACAATCCTTTTGTAATGTTTAGGCTAAGACAAGCTGCTGTGTAATCCAGCAGCTTTTAACTTCTCAGCTGCTAACTCTGCTGTTATCACATGTGTAAAAATAACAATATCATCAGCATACATTTACACCTGTATCCCTTCACACTATTGTGGGAGATCATTAATATACAGACAAAATAATAAGGGACCTAACACTGCTCCTTGGGGTACACCCATTGTATAATGCAAGTTACAGGACTTAACCCCTTTTTAATTTTTACACATTGTCCTCTGTTTGTTTGATAAATATAAGGATATCCACCCTAAACCTCCAGATGAAAACTGAAAGTTAGACCGTCTAGAAAGGAGAACTTTGTGATTAACTGTATCAAAGGCTTTACGCAATTCTAAAAAATAGCTCCAACTAATCTTCCTTTGTCAACTTTACATTTTATTTGCTCTTTTAAATGTAAATGGCTGTTTCAGTAGAATAATTCACTCTGAAACCAAACTGCATACAATGTAAACCAGACTTAACTGTATTAAGATAGCATATCAGTTGTTCAGAAACAATCTTCTCTGCAACCTTTGAAAGTATTTGCAATATGCTTATGCTAAATTTAAAAATATGACAATGGCTTGTTTCCATGCAGTAGGAAAAACACTATATTAAAATGAGATTACTTAAATGAGTAAAGACAGGGGTTTGAATATCTTTGAGTTATTACAAACATAGTATCCAATTGATGAATATCTTTAATAACTAAGCTAATAACTTTGTTGACTTGCATTTCAATAGTCTTGGTTAGATTAAAACTTTTACCCACAACATCATTCGGAAACATATTTATTTCCCTTCTTTCAAATTTTCCCCCTAATTCATTAACAGAATTACTAAAAAAAACTATTAAAAGCAGTAGCAATGGCATAATCGCCTTCAGTTTGCATTCCCTGAACTTTAAGCTTGGATTCTTGTGCACTTAAACAAGATTGTTTCTCATGTCTCCACTGTTTTCTGTGTGTGTTGTACATAATGTAGGTTTGTGAGCTTGACATCATTTTTAACTTTGAAAAAGCTTACTTTATCCTGGACGAGTTTCTTATGGGGGGAGAAATTCAGGACACTTCCAAGAAGAGCGTGCTCAAGGCCATCGAACAGGCCGACCTTCTACAAGAGGTGTGTGTATGTATGTTATTTATGTATTCTTGAACGTTGTTTGCATAGAAAAGCCTAATAATGTTACTTGAATTCTGTTGTTGTGGCTCCCTCATTTATATACTCACAACTCCTCTGAGAATTGCACATTGTAAGCTGCCAAGTTAATCAGGGTATTGTGTAACGCCTCACTGGAAACCCTTGTCTCCTTTTCTCCGGACAGGAGGATGAGTCACCCAGGAGTGTCCTAGAGGAGATGGGGCTGGCCTAGTACTAGTTTCCAATGCAGTCAAGACAGGTGGTAAATTTCGGTACTACTGAGACACATGAAGTGGGTCCAAGGGGAGGGAGAAGAAAATGGGAATAAAAGAGGTTAGGTGGGGTTAATTTTGAACTACTGAGATCAGCATGTGATTGTATTTCAATTCCAACCTTTTTTGTCTTTTACATTTTAAAATGGCTGCCTAGCTGGGAACTCGTCTTTCTTAAGAGATACATTTGAAAGAGAGTTGCAGATAGACATTTGAATTTAGCAATCAGAAACATATTTAAAAAAAGATTTGAGGCTCGCCACTTTAAAAACAGGTCATGCAATCTCAGCTTTTAGTTTTATTCCAAATACTGATTTATTGTTACATTGATCAAGTGACCTGCTTTGGAAAAGCTACCTGTTGTAGATGATAACCTAAAAATTGAATCTTCCTAAATGCCATTACTATACATCTACTGTAGCTGCTCAGGAAACAATGACATTGACCATCCAGCCATTTTTATTTGTGTGAGATGCAAAAATATTTGTACTTGTACCACTTTAGATTAAGTGCTATGGACCATAAGTAAATCTTCTAATGGGTTTTTTCTAATGGATCGATTTTAAAGAGATATTCACCAAATGGGAGGAATATTAAATAGACATTTTGAAATGGCTGCAATACTGAATGGACTATTTTTTTGTGTGGTCTATTCATTCTGTCCCTTGAGCCACAGTAGTAAAACGCCTGAATGTGTATCTTACTTAGAGAACAGGGCACTGAATCTCAACCACAAAATGGCGCTGAAGCTCTTTCCTGTTTATCTTGGTCTACGTCCTGCTTTCCAAAGACATGTTTCTGACTGTAAGCGTGGCGTTGGAGTTGTAATAAGTGAGGGAGTATTTGTAGCCTGTTTCAGATAACAAAAGAGGGCTTTGATATTAAGTGTGATGTATTTACATAGCTTTTTAAACGTGGTGTGAAATAAGGGAATATTTTGAGATGAAGTGTTTCTTTTTTTCTTTTTAACAATTGATTAATTTTAGCATGAGGGCATGTTTTTCCCTGTGTAAAAACCGTCAGGTAACCAAAACAGAATTATTATGTGTGAATGTAATTTTATAAATAATAAAACACACTTTTAGCCTAAACTTCCAGGTACAATGACTTTTTCTTTCTCATCTGTTTTTATGTTTTTCCCCATTCTTTTTCAATTTTTAGTGAATGTAACCTTATACCTAATGACAGCAGTTGCAGATTATACAGAAAACTTGCAGACCTGTCTTCATGTTTGTTTGATTGATATTTCTACATTCGTCATGGCGTGACCTCTGATGGTATAATGTTTGCATCCTCAAACAAAAAAGACGGATGCTTTGTCAGGAATGTATTATTTGTGTGTGTGTGGAGCAAAGATAAAGAGTGCTGAAGAGAGAAAATGAGAGAGAGAGAGAGAGCGAGAGATTGAGTATGTAAGTGGATGAGTCACCAGTCGGTCGTTTGTGACAGTGGTGCAGTGAAGCTGACTGCACCACCATTGTGGCAAGAAACAGACAATGAAGGAGTGATGGAAAAGTAGAAAAAGAGATTACAGGCGAAGGCACAACATGTCCATATAATGACAACGGACGGGCTTTTAGAGGAAAAGGATATTCATAAAATCAGTGATGATTAAAAAGATGGAAGTCAAAACACCACAGAAATTAAAGACAAACGCACAATTCATATTTTCAGTTTCATGTGAGCTAATTGCATTGGTAATACAAATTAGTTGTGCTTTTTTCATCATCACTTTAGCTTCATCCCTCATTCTCAAAATGTCTTGTTAATGATGTCTGTCTGTGTTTCCTTCCATTTGTTGGGGATTTATGAAACCAGAAATCTTTTGCCTGTTGTGTTTTTTTTTCACCATCATCAGTGTGCAGGTGTCAAACGATTTGACCCACAGTGTGATTGCAGCCCTCCCTCCTTTTTCTAAATATAAACTCAGCTGTTGGTCAGAGTGTCTTCCTTTATCTCCTGTCAGTGGAGATGGACATCAGACATGTGCCCTTCAGCTTTTCACCCTTCTGTCAATTGCATTTCTGCAGCACTTAGTGACTAATTGTGTTTCCGGTGGTTTTTCATGCAAATGCGATGTCTTCATTTTTTTTAATGGATGTAGCATTATAATGCTTGTTTACAAGTCGCTAATGTGCTTTCCTTAATATGTGTGCAGGGTTTATGTAGTGCATGATATTCTAACTAAAATATGTATTTTATTATTCTCCTTTAAATATGCAGTTTAAAGGATTAGTCCACTTTTAAATACACTTTTCCTGATAATTTACTCACCTCCATGTCATCCAAGATGTTTATGTCTTTCTTTCATCACTTTAAAAGGAATGACGGTTTTTGATGAAAACATTCCAGGATTTTTCTCCATATAGTGGATTTTAATGGCTACCAACAGGTTGAAGGTCCAAATTGCAGTTTCAGTGCAGCTTCAAAGGGCTTTAAATGATACCAGATGAGTAACAAGAGTCTTATCTAGAGAAACGATAGGTTATTTTTGAAAAAAATAAAAAAATAAAAATACAACCGTTTATGCTTTATAAACAAAATATCGCCTTGAACGTATAGTTTCCGTTTCCGCATTCTTCATAACGCTTGCGCTGAATGTTCTACGCCTTTCCTATTCAACTTACGGAAAAAACTAAATTGGCGCCGCGTTCCTTCCGTAAGTAGAATACGGAAGGCGTAGAACATTCAGTGTAAGCGTTATGAAGAATGCGGAAACGGAAACTACGTTCAAGGCGATATTTTGTTTATAAAGCATAAACGGTTGTATTTTTTTCGAAAATGACTGATCGTTTCTCTAGATAAGACCCTTATTACTCATTTGGTATTGTTTAAAGCTCTTTGAAGCTGCACTGAAATTGCAATTTGGACCTTCAACCTGTTGGTAGCCATTGAAATCCACTACGTTATATGGAGAAAAAGTTATTTTCGACTGATGACGTGGGGGTGAGTAAATTTATTAGGAAAAGTGTATTTAAAAGTGGACTAATCCTTAAAAGGATTATTGTCTGAATTTAGGTAGAGCACTTTTTCTGTAAAAATAAACATACAGTTAATTAAAGGTGCCCTAGAACTTTTTTTTTAGAAGATGTAATATAAGTCTAAGGTGTCCCCTGAATGTGTCTGTGAAGTTTCAGCTCAAAATACCCCATGGATTTTTTTTTTATTCATTTTTTTAACTGCCTATTTTGGGGCATCATTATAAATGAGCCGATTCAGGGTACGCGGCCCCTTTAAATCTGGTGCTCCACACCCCAAGAGCTCGCGCTTGCCTTAAACAACATAAAAAAAGTTCAAACACCTAATATAACCCTCAAAATGGATCTTTACAAGGTGTTCGTCATGCAACATGTCTAATCGCGTAAGTACAGTGTTTATTTGAATGTTTACATTTGGTTATGAATGAGTTTAAGGCTGTGCTCCGTGGTTAACGGCTAATGCTACACTGTTGGAGAGATTTATAAAGAATGAAGTTGTGTTTATGAATTATACAGACTGCAAGTGTTTAATAATGAAAATAGCGACGGCTCTCTTGTCTCCGTGAATACAGTAATAAACGATGGTAACTTTAACCACATTTAACAGTACATTAGCAACATGCTAACGAAACATTTAGAAAGACAATTTACAAATATCACTAAAAATATCATGTTATCATGTCAGTTATTATTGCTCCATCTGCCATTTTTCGCTATTGTTCTAGCTTGCTTACCTAGTCTGATGATTCAGCTGGGCAGATCCAGACGTGTAATCCCTTTCATAATGTTGGGAACATGGGCTGGCATATGCAAATATTGGGGGCGTACACCCCGACTGTTATGTAACAGTCAGTGTTATGTTGAGATTCGCCTGTTCTTCTGAGGTCTTTTAAACAAATGAGATTTATATAAGGAGGAGGAAACAATGGAGTTTGAGACTCACTGTATGTCATTTCCATGTACTGAACTCTTGTTATTTAACTATGCCGAGGTAAATTCAATTTTTGAATCAAGGTCACCTTTAAAAGTGTGCCTAAAACAATGTATATTCAATGCATAGCTATTCGTAACTTTACTACACTATTATGCAAGATTCTGTGTAACTACTTGTTGCTCTTAAAGGGACAGTTCACCATTTACTCACACTCATGTAGTTTCAACCCTGTATGATTCTTTCTTCTGTGGAGCATGAAAGCTGTTTTGGTTACCATTGACTTCCATTGTATGGACCAACAAAAACTAAAAAAAAAAAACAAAAAAAATCTGAAGAAATTCTGAAAACACGCTGAGGGAGACATTGAAATTTATTTTGTTTTTAATCCACATTATGCCACTAGTGCTATAGATTGAGCTTAAAGGGTTAGTTCACCCAAAAATTTAATTTATCATTAATTACTCACCCTCATGTCATGTCATTCCACATCCATAAGGCCTTTGTTCATCTTCGGAAAACAAATGAAGATATTTTTGATGAAATCCAAGAGGTATAAGACAGCAATTTAACCACCACTTTCAAGGTCAAGGTTGGAAGCGCTGAACGTAAACAGCATATGAGATTGACACAGAAAAGAGGATATTGTTGTCATTATTCATTATTTTTGATAAGTCATTATTTTTGTTTTGTTTTTGCACACAAAAAGTATTCTCGTCACTTCGTAACGTTAAGGTTGAACCACTGCAGTCACATCGACTGTTTTAACAATGTCTTTAGTACCTTTCTGGACCTTAAGTGTTTATGACTCAACCATATACCAATATAATATACCTCTTGGATTTCATCAAATATATCTTAATTTGTGTTCCAAAGATGAACGAAGGTCTTACGGGTTTGGAACGATATGAGGGTGAGTCATTAATGACAGAAGTTTAATTTATGGGTGAACTAACCCTTTAACTTGTATTGAACCCTGACAACTCCTTTTAAAGGTACACCTTTACACTTTATAGTAAGTAAGTAGGTAAAGCTTTATTTATATTGCACCTTTTAAAATGGTACAAAGTGTTTTACAGAATAGAAATACACAAAGAAAAAACATACATACACATATAGAAATAAGATAAAACATTGAAATAAGATGATGAAATGAAATACAGCCTGAAATAAATAAAATCACATAATAGAAATAAGATAAAATGAGTCAAGGAAGGGCTTTGTGAACAAAAAATATGTTTTGAGATACTTTTCAAAAGTGAGTCAGTGGCTTGTAGGTTGTCAGGAAGAGATTTCCATAGCTTGTGACTGAAATAACATTATCAGCCTTTAGTATTAATATGTACCCTTTCAGTTTGTTTACAATAGTCAGCAAGCTTTTGCTTTTGTTGCATCAATGCCATTATATTTTCCTGTAGAAATTTACAAGATAATGGAAATTCTGGAAATTCACAGCCAATAAAATATATAGCCTCATTCTCAAAATGGCCTTTGCGGCAAATGAAATTCCGCAGTGTCATTTCATGAGTAAGTCATTATAATTGCAAAGTTAATCAAACATGTCTTTGTGATTACCTGAAACACTGTTTAGCTTCTGTGGAGCACATTTTATGACAGTAAGTATAATATGCTGGTCTCACACTGATAGTTTGATGGATGACTGCTCTCATTTCTCCCCTGTATGAGTCTTTTTCCATTGATCTAGCACCAGCGCATCTCCAGTGGAAACTGAGTTTCTGCCAAGTGCCTCTGCATGTTCTTTCTCTCTCTCTCTCTCTCTCTCTCTCTCTCTCTCTCTCTCTCTCTCTCTCTCTTCCCCCCCCCCCCCCACACCTCCTTCCGCCCATCATAATTGCCTGGCCTCTCTGCCTACCTCATGATGAATTTTTAATGTCATGTTGTTACTTCCCTCCCATTATCCTTATGGACAGTAATTCTTTATCTGCTATAAAGAGTGTGTCTCACCCTCTCTTTACCTTAATAAAGGCTAGTCCTGTGAGATTTAGGTTAACCTGAGAGACCTCTCGGGAGATGGTGCCCTATAGAATCTAAGAGCAGACTGGACAGTAATGCATTGTATATTAATTCAGTCTTATTGTTTTGCACTTGCCCTTTAAATGATGTAAGGTAAGGACATTCCTTCTGTTCATTTTTTTTCTTCCGGAGGATTGCCAATATAATTGTTCAAAAAACTGATCTTGGGACAATGTTTACAGGCAAACCCACCCTAGAGCTTCCCACCTCAATAATGAAATGTGAAGATCGCTTCAGGCCAACACACTGATGGACTTGGCAGAGATTGTTTTTGGTGGAGGCGGAACATATGGGCTTTCCGTGGGTTTTCCCATTATGCTGATTTTTTTTTTTTTTTTTTTTTCTGCATCGGGGGTGTTGGGTTTTGAGTCATAGAGAATGTCGGACATATTCGATATTTGATCAGGAGAACAAAGTGCTTTTCATTCCTCTGTTTTCTGTGCAAGCCTTCAGGGCAAAGAAATTGTGTTTGTCATTTTGTTTGTGTGCTGGCGCGCAGGTGTCACAGAAAGGGGGTGCTTTTCTCTTTGATAAGTGCACATGTTTTCTTTCTGGCATTTGTCAGTGTGCAAAATTGCCTGTTCATGCACAATTGGACATTGGTATGTTTCTCTTTTTATTTAATTGAATCGGTTGGTATTATGGAGTTTGTTAGACTGAATTTGACAATTACTCTTCCCAGTGGCTGTGCCTGAGTAAGTGAATATGACAAAGGATTGTCGGTGTGTGTTGGAGGCTGAGGGTTCTGCAGTAGAGCGAGTATGACTCACCTCTCAACCATGTGACTCATGAATCATTGCTCCTCCGTGGGCTGCGCTCTCCTTATCAACCTCTCCTTCGCCCCATTCTCTCTATTTCTCTTTCTCTATGCCACCCCCTCACTTTCTTCATTAACGTTATTATTGACTACCTCTCGCCACTTGTTTGGTATCTCTTTTATTCCAAGCCTTTCTGTTGTTGATTACAATTTCACTAGTCATTTCATTAGTCTGTCATTTTCTTTGTCTCCCCTCCCTGTCTGATTCAGTTTCCCTAATTTTCTTTTTTTATTTATGATTTATTTATGGGAAATTGTAGCTGTCACTCCTTGTTTGTTTCCAGGCCTGTCTCATTCAGTTGTTGTTTATAACATATTGAATTGAAAATTGCTGTCATTGGGTATCAAGTGATTATGTACTAACAACTTTGCACTTTATGAAGGTCCTTGTTCACAAAACCATGTTCGAGTGATGTCGTTGTACCCTTGAAATGGTCTTTTTCAGAGCTCTCTAGTAAGAGATGGATGATTTAAAATGAATAAATTAATAGGAATACAATTTATATTAATATCGACGGTAGTAGTAGCCTAATGGTTAAGTATATGGTTAAGTTGGAAAATAATTGACTGCTTGAGGTCACAGTTCTACTGCCATATTGTTGTTTTAATTAAAGCACTGAAATTCATCTTGTTCTGCGATGACTGTTCCACAGTCATTTTGATTTAAAAAGCATCTAAATACACTACAAAAATCATATTCCTAATCCATATTTTGTGTAATTTATCAGTTAAAATATATCAAGATCTTTGAAACTAGATAAATTTACTTTAACAACACTCCATATCTCCATATGTAAGTGCATTTGTCTTATTGTACTGGCAGATTTTTTTAAAAACTAGATTTAAGTAAAAAAAAAAAAAAAAGGTTTTTATTTATTATTATTCATGCAGTGTACCTTCTCTGGTCTATTGGTCTTTTGTTTTTTTTTTTTTTTTTTTTTTTTTTTTTTTTTCTCCTTCAAAGTAGTGAAAAATCCAATCGTCATTTTTTTTTTTTTGCAGTGTGCTAAGCAATAAAACATGAGCAGGGACAAAAGTCATGTGTTCAGAGTTCATGTATATGGGCTTTTTAAAGCAGGTGAGTTACATTCTTTATGTCGATTTATATTCTTTCACTTAAAATTCAACGTTCTGTCATTTATTCATCTTCATGTTGTTCCAAACCTGACTGACTCCTCTGTGGAATACATAAGAAGATATTTAGAAAAAATGTTTCTGTGCATTTTATTTATACAACACTGAAAAAAATGATTTTTGATGCTGTTCACTTTATTTAAACAACTTTTTTGATTCAAAACCATTGTATTATAGGTTTCTGGTTCAAATTCAATTGCTTCATGTTAAATTAAGTTGAAACAATTACTTTTTGACTTAACTTGATGTTTTTATATTAAAATAACATGTTTCAATCAAGTAAACCCAACCAGGACTCAATCAAGCAGGATTTTCACTTCCCATCATGCTTTGCAAAGGGGCTGAACTAGGAGTGTAAATGTTGAAATAAAGTGTTATTTTGAGCAGTTTTTAGGAAGATGAGAAAATGGAAAGACATTTTAATGTTTATTGTTCTATTATGTTAGTATTTAAAAGTTTAGGGTTACCATTGTGGTGAAGTGTTGCACTTGTGCTTGGGTTGAGGACCTGCTAACAAACTTTCAAATTACTTTAATAAGAAAGTATTCACTGTGGTAGTGCTCTGGATTGCATTTCCCAAAAGCATTGTAAGCCTATGTTGATTGTAAAACCATTGCGACCAATGGACTTATGATCAATTTAGGCTTTACAATGTTTATGGTTAAGGCAATTTAGGGTGAATCCAGTATCACATCTAGATTTTTAACACAGAACGTCACAAAAGTTATATAAATCACAAAATTAAACAAGAAGAATTAATTGTAAAAATCAAATGTATATGAAAATAATTTATTATTTATTTATTTATTTATTGATTTTACTTATTTTGTTTTAAATTAACACAATTGATTCTAGTTCATTTAACATGGTTGAATCTTTTGGATTTTAATTGTCTCAATCATGTGGAACCACTGTCCATGATTGAATTAAGTTGGACATAACTATTTTACATAGATTCTTCCTTAGTCAGTTGATTTTGCATAGAGTGAAAATAAACCGTTAATAAAAACTAAGTTGGTTGTCCATAATTGACTTGAGTTAGTTTAAGGTGTCATTTTTTTGAGTGTATGGTAAAAAGGTTTTAATTTATGAACACTCAAAAGCTATTCTTTGAATTAATGTAATTAAATCATGGAAAGGATTTCCGTGTGATTAAATGGCTTTCTTTCAGCACTTTTGTTAGGCTAACTTAAATTGCATGGATTGGATCAACTTAAGTAAATGAGTTGTTCCAAAACATTGCAAATTAGTTTGGCTGACACTATTAAATAAGTTGAATCAACCTTAATAAATTAAGTTGACCCAACGTAAGTTCATTAAATTAGAATAACAGAATTGCATAATGTTGAAATAAAGCAACTTAATCATGTGGAAATCCTTTCCATGATTTTTTTTTATGTTTGTTCAGAGACTTTTGAGTGAATGAGAGTCAGAGTTTTGTTTGTTTGTTTGTTTGTTTTTGTTTTTTTGGATGCTTTTGACTTTCATTGTTTGGACAAAAGCAGAGACATTCTTTAAAATATCTTCTTTTGTGTTCCACAGAGGATAGAAACTCATTCAGGTCTGAAACATGAGGGTGAGTAAATGATAGCAGATTTTTCTTATAACTATCACTTTAAGTGTATTTACAGGAATGAAAAGCAAACCTCACTCCTGAGCATGTCTCATGTGGTGTGAAAGTGGGGCGTCTCTCCCTATAACAACGTTCTTTGATGAAAGTCTTTGATTGCACACAGCAGTCCTAGTGGGAGTACTAATGTGCTCAGTCTCTCATTAGTCAAGACCCCTGCCCTGCTTGCTTGCTTTCTTGTTTCCTTTCCCTTCATAATCCTTTTTAACAGTAAATCTGCCCTCTGGCCTTATTTTAATATCCTTTTGTCTCTTAATAATGTGTGCGTGCACATACGTGTTTGTATTTGCCCACGTACAGCATATCAAAGTGGAGAGAAAATTCGACCTGGCATGCAATTAGGGGGAAGTTATGTGGCATTGATTGGCTCTGGGACTCACAGTTTGTTGGGCTAATTGCTGATCAAATGAGCTCATTAGAGAGATCATCTGTGAAGGATTTTCACACTGAGATGCTGAATGTTCATGTTTAACTTCCTTTTGGTAATGTACTGTGATCTCAGTATTGTTTTTGTGTGTGCTTTTCCTATTGTTGTAAGATATAAGATGGAAAAAGGTAAACCAAAACTTTAATTGTAGCAATTTATGCTAAGGTTAATTTGAGTGTGATGTGTGTAAATGTATCGGATATGTACAAATCTCACAACCATGTTCTTTACAAGAAGGAATTAAAAAAACAATCTTAATAAAAAATAGTCAACTTTATTTATTTCTCTCTGTGTAGCAAAACTAGTCATCAACATGCGGTTATTTACATCCAGCAAACGCATGTTTATTATGTTACGTACAAGATACATCTAGAAAGGACATAAACATTTTTTCCTCACACAAGACTCAATGGCATTTTTACTTGGATACACTAGTCATTCATCTTTTTTTTGTAGTTTTTTTTTCAATGCTTAATGTCTTCAAAGAAGCAACACATTTTAGATGCAAGTTTACAGTAACGTGCAGAAACTTTACTCCTCCACTGGTTCAGCTCTCCGCATCCATTTTCCCTCTAGCTTCCATCTGTCAGTCTTTCAAATCATTTAAAGAAAATTAGAACGGTGTATCCCTCCCCCTTATGCTTGAATATTCTTTCTTTTTCAGATTGACAAGCACCAGTTTGGTGCATTTTTATTCAAACTCATTTGGGGCAGTTTCAGGCAATTTAATCTTACCTACAGATTTTTTTTTTAAAGAAAATGTTTACTGATTTTCATTTCAATTTTCACTTAAGTAACATTAACATTGTTGTTTAGTATATTAATTAATTAATTTAAATGAATAGATTGTCTATGCTATTTTGATTGAGCTCTCATTGGCCCAGTGATTGATTTTGGTACGATGTAACTGGCCTTGGGGCAAGGTTACCTTTAAATAATCCATTAATATTTGACACATTATTTTTTAATTATCTTTTATATATATATATATATATATTTGTTTTATTTGTAAAACAAAGTCAAAAGGCTGATCACTGCTTCCCAGCTCCACTGAATAAAGTTTGAGCTTGAGAACAAACCTTTCAGCCAGTCTCTGACCAAAAATGCTGCTCATCTGAAAAGGGGAAGAGAGTGTCTTAAGGCAATTAAAAGTTGTATTCAAAACAGCTTGTATGAAATAATAAATTTGTTTCTTAGAAATCGTTGGAATGTATGAATGTCTTTTGCACCAACTTTTTATCTTTTTTACGTAAAAAAACAATGGTATAAACACACTGAAGGAAAAAATTCGAAATGCAGACAGCGATAAGAAACTAATTCTATGTACAAGACTTAGTGTGTCCTCTTTGCTTCAAAAGGAAACACACAAATGGTAAATGCTCAAGCAGAATACTTTGAGGTACAAGAAAGACTACATTTGGTGTATTGAATTAACAAAATGTATTTTTCCACCATTATGGCACTGTGATGTTTTATCATTTCTGTCTGAATGAATATGTTTGCGCGTTCTTTAAAGGTGCAATTAGAATATTTTTTGCTATCCCTCTACATTAAGATCAATGATATTGACCACTGGGATTTAAAATGTCCAAAATACAAAAAACTAAACAAGAAAAAGATATGCAAGTAAGACTTAGATAATGGAGTTGCTTCCATAATAATGGCAAGCCTTTCAAGATTCCATCTTGAATGTCTTTGTAAAGGATGAAAACATGGTGTTTCATGATATCAGGTATCTTTATAAAGGCCTTCTTAGGGTATGCAAAACTTGAATGTTGAGTATTTGAGATGTGCCGGGCTCAAGCGCCCTTTCCTCTCACCGCTCAAGTAGCTTTGCTGGTCAGTCTCTCCAGGGGGGAGGAGGGTGGAGGATGTGGTTAGATGGACATGAAGATCCTAAATGTGTTCTTTCTTAAGGGTAAACTTTGTATCTGAAGCAAATAAGTAAGTACGAAGGGATTGATTTCAGTAAAAGAAACCAGAACATGATAGGTTGGCAAAGAACAGTCTTTAAGTTGTTCCCTTTCACTTTCTTCTCCTCCACGTCCTCATCACTCTTTTTTGTCTCCCGTGTCTGCTCACTGAAACATCCGGGGATGTTTCATAAAGACTCTCTCAATGAAGTTCTCCAGCTCCTCTTCGCTGTCCTGTGGCGGCTGCCTCAGCGGACTGTAGTAATCATCCTCCCTGGTGACTACAGGAGCTCGGGCTGGGTAATAAAAGGACGGCCAACGACGTGGAGGTGACCGTGGTTTAGGCATGGGTACGGCTTTGAAAGTCCGAGGGTGAGGGAAGTAGAGGTTCCGCTGGAAGGCTGGTTGGGCTCTTTGGCGAGATTGCGCCCAGGGACGGGACTTCCGTCTGGGGGAGTAATCAAAGTCATAGTCCAGTGAGTTTCCCAGGACATTATTGAGGGCGAAAGAGGGCTTGGAATAGTAGCGGGATTTTGGTTTTGCAGGCGGGATGTAGATGGGGTAATACCCTCTGTAGGGTTTTTGATAGAACTTGAAGGAAGGGTAGGTACGAAAGGGCCACTGCTGCCTCGTCCAAATATCTTGCTTGCTGGGCTTGATTGAGGTCCTGTCTTTGAACCAGGCTTTTAATGAGTTTGTGTTCGGTTGAGGAGGCTTAGAGGGAGGAGGTTTACGTAACAGTGTGGAAGGTGCAATGGGGGCTGGAGGCGGCACGAGAGGACGTTGCCATGGGAGATTTTCAGGAGCATCTTTTTTCTTCTTTTTCTCCACATCGTTAATAATGTCCACCACATCATCAGCAGGAAGATGCAGCTTGCTTGAGATCTCAATCAACTTATCAATGGTCTGTGGGTCAATGTCATCATCGTCATCACTAGTGTCCTCCTCATCAGAGCGCTTATCTTCTGCACCATTGTTGTCTTGGTACTTTTTCTTGTCCTGTTTCACAATGTATTTCAGGAGCATGTCAGATGCAATGTCTGCTAGCTTTTCCTCCTCCGCCTTGGCTCTTTGTGCTTCTGCTGCCTGTCTGCGTACCTCCTCTTGCTCTGCTTTGGCCCGAGTTTCCTCTTCTTCAGGGGTTAGCTGTTCTTCGTCCTCCTGATCTTCCTCATCCTCTTCTTCTGGGTCAGCAAGGTTATTGTTAAAGTCATCCATGAAGTTGCCTCCTCTTTGTAAAGGCTGCATTTTGTTCTTCTCTTGTTCGAGTTGCCACTTTAGCTTCTTCTTGGTCAGGGCTAGGTCATTGCCTTTAGCTTTAGGCTTGATCTCGTTGTTCATGAGCCCATTACGGTCCAGGTAATCAAAATACTCCCCACGGCTCTCCCTCTGGCCTTTGAAGGTGTCACGCTCTCTCTTAGTGGCTGTGCTGTAGCTCTGCAATTCCTCTAACACAGTCTCCAGATTCTTCACTTCCTCTGGACTCAGCTGCTCTTCCTCCTCCCCCAGTTCCCCTCTCTCAGGCTCCTGCCTCTCCTCCTCCTTGATCACCTCCTCTTTTGTGGCCCCCTCCTGTGGAGCCACCTGCTCTTTTAATGGTACCGTCTGACTAGTGGTGCGGCTTGTCACTTTCTCCGTCAGCCGTTCTTCCTCCTCAGCCCTTTTTTTCTCTTCTTCCTCCTCTCTTTCTTTCTCATCTTTTCCTTGCGCTGCAGCAGCTGCCATGACCAGCTCCAGCTCTTTGTGACCATCTCTGTCTCTGTCGGCACCCTGAAGATCCCTCTGCCTTTCCACTTCCATTCCCTCTTCTCGTTCACTCAACTTTTCCTTCTGAGGTTGGTTGAGGGCCTCGAGAAGGACCGCTGCTAGGGTTCTAGGGTCCACGTCTTTGAAAAGCTCATCTTCTTCATTTTCTTCATGTAGCGAGCCTTTTTCCTCTGGTGACTGAGTATATTGACTCTGTTGCTGAGCAGAGGAGGAGGATGCTGCATAGTTTTCACTTACTGTGTTGCTGGCTGCTGTCACTGGACTGAAGGTTGCAGGCTTGACTGTGAGACTAAATAACATGAACAGGAAAATGACGGGGACATTTAAAGTTTGTTGGCACCAGCTCATGACCGTACATATGTGTTGAACCTGAAAGACAGAAAAATTCATAAATGGTCAAACGATCAAATCTGTTTCAAGAGAGCCCTTCAAAATTGATCTCAAGGTAACAACCTTATATAAACCATATATAAATATATATATATATAACACATGTGTTAGAATAAATGAAGTTATCTGCATCACACAACAATGCACAGCATTCTCAGGTAAGATGGTGGACACGCATTCACTTCTTTGCACACTGCCTGAATGCAACACTCACTATATATTAGATTTTTTTCTTTTTTATAAATGTATGTATGACTTGCAATTGATACCTGAGAGCATTTCATGAATTGCTCATTCATGTAATGGCAGAACTAATGTCGGTATACACTTTAGTAAAAAAAAAAAAAAGTCCTTGTCAAATCCAGTGAGGATTTTTCTGTTCTGAAGTGATCTGTCCAACAAAGCATATTTATATTTTGCACAAAAATTGATTACTCATTGGAGGGGGGGATCTTTTGTTAAGCCATAATTGATGTGTTATTGCCTGCTGCTTAGCTGATTTTGCAAAGGCGTTCTAATTGGCTCTGCGGCTTAAGCTGGTGCGGTTCGTGAGGACTCTGAAGCGCTTTGAGCATGTGATTGCTCGCACACGCGGCGCGGTGCTAATAAGGTATAGGAGGAAAAGCGCCTTAGCAGGGAGTCCTTCCGATGCGTGGGAGGTTAATGAGTAAGCAATACAAAGATGATCAGAGGATCTCAGTATGACCACGAAAAGCAAGTTTGAGCTCCAAAAAAACAAACAAATACGAGTATTTCTCTCGCATATGAATAAAACGCTCCATCAAATTTGGATTTTAAAGCTTTGGGAGCGCAACAACAGTGAATAGAACGGCATTCTTAGCTCACTTTAATTTTGTAATGAAACCTGACACTGAGATTAAGCGATCCCGACGCGTAATGCTTGATCATCACGACAAGATGATACATCACGGTTAGGTAGTTAGAACTCCAGTCATAGCCTAGTTGCACAAGAAAACACTGCAGCGATCGCAAATATGTGCCCACTGGCTTACGATGCATGGGTTTACACATCTAAAGTTTGACAGCTGTGTGGCATGCACAATTTTATCTTTTTTTTTTTTTTTTTTTTTTTTTTATTAAAAACAACAGTCTGTAGCTCCTTTCAAATTTGAAAAGATCAACTTTTTTTGGTCTTATATAGTCGTGTCTCCACGATATAACAACAGCTCTAACAGTAACACCCTCGTCCACTGCCTCCAACGACAGAGCACTCTGGGGAGCTCTCATCAACAAAGAACGCAAGTAATCCGGCTCTAAGACGCCTTGTCCAAGTAGGCCTATAATCTTCTGCTTTGAGACTATTAGATTTTAGATTTGAACGTCTATCACAAATTAAACCCAATCAACAACATTTAAAAGACATGAAAACAGATAATGAATGCTCTGCTGTTAAATTTGATGTCAACATTTCTTTGCTCCATATGAGCTAGTACTTATAAATATGTAAAATACGTCAAATTGGACTCCAACAGGCAAAAGTCAAAGCAAGCAGAAGCAAAACAACATGTTTTTATGTCAGTGTCTCTCGTGCGCTTTTGTGATTGGACTCGACATTGTTATTTTGGGTATCTAATGCTATGGTGATGAGAAAGATGATGAAAGCATGAGCAAGGGCGTGGTAATATTCATAATGCGAGCTGTGCCATTGATCATACCCGTCACCTTCATCAATAATTATGAAAGTCATCATTGAAATATTCAGTATCACTAAAGTGGTTTTAATAAGTTTTATTACTTCCTTCATAAATAATTGTTATAGCTACTTTTAATTTCTACATTACTGCATTTTTTTTTCATCAGGTCCCTTTTTCCTCAGGTCCTTTTTAATATAAAGACAAACAAATAAATTGGTATAAAAGAACACAAATATATTTGTAATGTGTGTACATTTCACATTACAAATATATTTGTGTTCTTTTATACCAGCAATTAATGGTTTGTTTGTTTTGTTTTGTTTTTTTGTACATGCAAACTAATATAGCAAAACCTTTACGCCTCAGTCTGCGTTTTGAATTTGTTTTTTTGTTTTTTTTTTCTGTCCACATTATAATATATCCTTATTTTCCCACGCCTTCTGCCATTACTGTTCCCTGTTACTATAAAAAGAAAGCCGGGACTTACCGGGAATCCTGTCAGGGGCAGCGCAGTCCGACGCACTTAGTCTCGTGATTTACGTGTATGAATCCGCTTCAACAATACACGCTTTGTTTGAATGTTGCTGTTTTGTTTGTGTAGTGATATCGTTTGTGTAAGCCGTATGGCTGGCTATTCTTGCACGGAGCTATGGGGATATTTTCAGTACCACGGTCAGCTCTCCGTGTTTTTATTTCGGCCCCACTGCGCCCACGTGACCGCACGTCACTCTAGCTCATTGACGTCACTCTCTCCATTGATAAGAATTTTCGTGCTGATCGAACCCCGAGTCTTCGCTACGCTGCAGTGCCCAGATGAATGGAAGGAAACGGGATGAATGAAATAGTACTTTTTTCCGCCGAATAGAGAGGGCTAGACAACACGGGGAGCGCGAGACCGGTCCCTTCCAGATGCAGCTGCAAACTGACAGAGCAACACAAAGGAACCAACAATCCTCATCACGATGTACATTGCCTCATTAACAAAACGTATAAATGCAATTAGCCTACACCATAATATTCACAGAGGAAACAGCTGGCGCTTCAGTTGTCAGTGCATGGTGCAAAAGCGACCCGAATGCATAAGCTATTATGTTTTGTCTGATCTGGATTTATTGCATTAGCGAGTAATGTGCTTCTTCCGCATCCAGGTCGTGACATTATGTTACAGGATGTGTTTGAAATGTATCATTCTCATTGAAAGCTTTTGCAACCGTTTTTTCTCTACCAAACAAAATGGACCATAAACATTTACAGCAGGCTACAACGTTCCTGGCGTGTCTTATGTTGGTATCCATTGTGGACCATCTAAAAATTACAACGTAGCATTCAGCATGCAAACAACAAAGAGACGACAGATATTTTCTCTTCAAATATACTAGCGAAGTTGGCCTAAACACAGTTTCATCTTGCATTAATAGCCCATTGTTCAGAATGCAGAGGACAATTACATTAATAGGCCTGTGCCACATAAAGTGTCGTTCCATATTTAGCACATTTCTTTCATAAATGTCAGCTTGATTTGAATTATAGCCTTTGAATAAAAAAGCAATTCCAGACATAATTTAATGTATCATTTGTGGAATGCTCGCAGTCATGGTTTGTTTGAAACCTAGTTAGAGAGATAGTTAAAGAGACCCCGTGTTCTGTAAATTGCGTGAACGATGACAAAAGAAAGAAATCATTCGCTTTTGTCAGTATTAGTATTCACTGACCCATCATCTTTCGTCCACAATGTATTTCTTATCTATTTGAACGAACTGGCAGCTTAAATTTTGAAAGGATAACTGAACGTCCTATCATTATTCACCCTTAAAGGATTAGTCCACTTTTAAATAAACTTTTCCTGATAATTTACTCACCCCCATGTCATTTTTCATCAGTCGAAAAGAAATTAAGGTTTTTGATGAAAACATTCCAGGATTTTATAGTGGAATTCAATGGCCTCCAGACGGTTGAAGGTCAAAATTACAGTTTCAGTGCAGCTTCAAAGGGCTTTAAACGATACCAGACGAGGAATAAGGATCTTATCTAGCGAAACGATCGGTCATTTTCGAAAAAAAAAATACAACCGTTTATGCTTTATAAACACAAAATATCGCCTTGAACGAATAATCCTGGAATGTTTTCATCAAAAACCTTAACGAAAGAAAGACATGAACATCTTGGATGACATGAGGGTGAGTTAATTATCAGGAAAAGTTTATTTAAAAGTTGACTAATCCTTTAAGTAACTATTTTTGGAGATGGGACCCTCAGTACAAAGAAAAAGGTTATGGTGACTGAAGATGTCAGTCCCTCACATCCCCAACATCTCTTTGTATTCCACTGGAAAAACAAAGGTCATGTTTGGCACGAGGGTGAAAAAAAATGATGAAGCAATTATTGAATCCTTTAAGCAACTTTTGACTTCGTATTTACATAAAAACTAAAATAAAATGTGTAGGCCTAATGAACAATGTGGTAGATATTCATCTTTTATTTTCACACGGCTTTTTAACTGGTTTAGCCCATATATTTTTTCCTTTAAATTTTGAATTGTGGGAATGTACCGGGGCCTTTATTCAGAGTGACTGTCAGGCAGGACCGCGTTGTCAGTGCCGCCGTTCCGCGCAAGTTGGTAATTAGACCTAGGGCACTTCCATGTGTCGAAAGGAATTTAGGTTCCAAATCCTGTTCAGAACCCTTTTCCTGCAATCTGCAAGCGTTCTCAAGGGTTCCTTTTCTTCAGACCAGGGACGGAGTGAGCAAGCTCATTCACAAAAAAAAATACAAGGCACTGGCCTTGTAGTTAGCACTGCCTTCATTTTTCTTCATTATGAAAGGTTCTTTTGGCTCACTGCAATAATGCAATTGCTAAGGGCCATTAGGTAAATTATTTTAAACGTGCTTAAACCTCCTTTCTTGTGTAATTAAAGAACAGTTTATCGATCTAAATTTTAATGCCATTTCTTCCTCTACAGTTTTACTCATTAATACAAGATATAATGCAGAATAGCAGTCTTGAAAGTCGTTTGAAAGTGTGACTTGGCATGTTTTGGTGTAGATCGTTGCTGGCACTATATGGTGACGTGAAGATAATGAATATTTTCTATTATGAAAGTTAAGATAATCCTGTCTTGTGAATTCTTTCAGAGTGCCTATAGTGTTAAACATGAACGAATTGGATTAGCTCATGGTGAGAATGAGTTGGCAGTTGCTTTACATGGCTGTCGGAGAAGATAGTGTTTCTGCAACCAGCTGTCTGTTTACGTTAACTTCACCCAGAGGACGTCGACTGTCTCACAGGAGCAGACGACTGAAGAGGTTCTGCCTCGGAGAATTAACAGCACTCTGCTGACAAATGACCTATCCCACGAAGATCTTTTGACGCCGAAAGAGAAATTCTTCCACCTCCATCATTTCCGCCCTGTGCTGCGTACGTCGCAGAATGGGAAACGCCGCGTTGGCGTTCTTTGCGAAGGCGGCGGCGGTGTAAACTGATCGTTTGTTCTCCCGGCTCTGCCTGGGAGTTAATGAGGCGGCATCCACCGTATCTTGGTCTTCCCCCAGATGAATCTCTCGCAACAGCAAGCATAATTTCAGCACCCGAAGCCTTCCAAGGGCGCTTTTAAAAAAATCTATCCATTTATAATCGATTCAGACACCTAACTGTGGGAGGGTTGCCCTTAGATTGGATATGTGACAGAGGCACCCTGCCCACGCTTACGTACAAACAAAGCGAAGCGAGTCTTGCTAACACAAGAACTATCCAAACAGAGTTCCCCTGTCAGTTAGACAACATGCCCGCACCACCTTCCAATTTAATCATTCCTACAACCTTTAACCTTTGGGTAAATGCTCTAACATGACATTTAGGGTGTTTTAATTAAGTAGATAGTGGAGTCAAAATCTAGTCACATTAATTAACACAATATGCTATCCCTCAATTGGCCGAGTAGCTAGGTTAGCCTATTGCTTTGTAAAGTTATTCTTCAGTTTTAGGAAGTGTGATGTTCCTCTTGCAGTCCTAAGCAAATCATGCTGAGAGATAAACCACCTAGTTTTTATGACAATAGAAAAAGAGTCATGCAGAATCAACAAAAATGGGTTAATTATATTTTTATTGTTCACATTGTGGATTGCATGAATGTTGTGACAAACCATTCAAATTGCAGCTCATTTTAATAAAGTAAATTGGAGCATCAAAAATCATTTGAAAACACCTGTTAGTCATATTTCCTCTCATGTTAGGCCTAATGTATATGATTATGATAATAATCTACTCATAATAACCTAAAGCCAATTGCTGAGGTAGTCCCAGGTGGAAAAAAAGTACATTTCTATAATGTACTTAAAGTGCTCTATTTTCGTGCTCTAATTTTGTAGTTAATATACAAATAAAAAAATTCTTCTATAGTACTTCTTTAGATAATCTTAAGAACATGTAAGTGTACTCAACTGTGCTATTTTGAGACACCATGAAATATGAATTTAAATGTGCTTTTAATATACCATTTCTGTATTTAAAAAATGTATTTAGATACCACTTATAGTACATTTGAACCCATAGTGTACTACAAGTGGTAACTAAATACATTTTTTAAATGTAATTTTTAGTATATTAAGTACAAAATTAGTGCATGAAAATAGAGCACTTTAAATACATTATGGAAGTGTACCTTTTTTTTTTTCTCCTGGGCGTACAGGCATGCCATCAATGAAGCTGATGTCATGGTATTAATGTGTGCTTTGCAGATGGTTGCACATTTGTGCTCCGCTATGGGGATAAATAATGTACCAATGTTGGAAAAATTGCCAATGAAGTGACATGCAGATCCATTGGTTCTATTTATGGAGCAGTCCACATCACTGGTGGGAATCACATTATGCAGAAATACCTTTTTCATACATCTTTTTAGATTGCTTGACTGAGCCAAAAGTTGTGAGTGTCCACACTTAATGATATTTTAAATGCCATAATAACTTTCCTCTAAAATTGCCAGCAATGGGATGCAGTCATACATGAATGAGATTCAGACTAATGCTGCCAAAATAGTAAGCAATCCAACACAATCCAACACTTACGGAGTGCTTTTTAACGATTCATTCATTTATTATAGTGCAAAGGTGTTTAAATTTTATAGTAAACGTTTTATTTGGACTGCAGCCTTATAAGATATTTGTATGGTTTTTTTTAAAGCTTCAATCACTGCTCATATATATGAAATATTCAATGTTTGGCAGTGCTTATGTAACTTTAGTGCTGGACAACAGGCCACAATGGGGGCAAGTGAGATGTATCTGTAGATTTCACAGCTGAGCATATATGCTATGCTTTGCTTTATACTATACGTTTTCATCATGCAAATAAACTTTTTTTTGTGGTGTTTGTCATACTTGAGCAGCTGAAATCACTTGATCAGTTTATTTTCATTTGGATTCCTCATGAAAACTTTTTTTCTTTTGAAAAGTATTATAGAATGATATATAGAAAAACACTGATATATTGACAAACTGATATTTACAATGCACTTGTGCTCTGCACATCCAGAAGCTGTTTAGGCTACTTGACTTTGAAATAGCAAGCCATTTATACCTCCCATACAGATTCAATTTAGAGTGAAAAATCAAAGCCTGATGTGATTGATTTATAAGCATCCATGGTTTTGATGAATGGCCTACATGACATTAATGTTGAAAGATGAAAAACATGGCTTACAGAATCACATTTGACACGTCTGGGGTCCCAGAGCACCATTTAAATATTCTTTTACCATGGATGATTTGACAGCTAGAAGCAGATAGGGACTGAAGCAGACAAAGGCAGCTATCAAGGAGGGTAAGAATATGCTGAATGATTCATTTTTTTCCCCTATTGAGCCTTCAGGCTGAGTGCCCTTTTTAGTGTCATTGATATTGATACATATCCTATTGCTCTACAGCAGAGCAATAGCTTTGCAGTGAGACAATAAAACACTGTGCACCCTAATACACAAACAATATTTGAAGTAATGCAACAGAGGTAACACATCACATGATCACTTTGGAAAGTTTCTCTTTGTTTCAACAGCTGTCACTTTCTCTCATACCTGCTCTTTTGATATGTGAAAAGATTTTCTCACTAATTTTAGCTTACATTTTAAATCTCAGAGGCCACATTTATCACCTTTGCATTTATTTACATCAAATGTGGAAATGATTTCAAATGTTTTCACATTAGCTGTACTACGTAAAGATAAAATCTATTGACTTTTATTCTGGGCTTTATCCCTGTAAGATTAACTGGCTTTATCTGAGTCTGAGGTGCACGTTTTAAGCATCGATTGAAAAAACGATGTATTATGAATGTAAATAGAGAAAAAAACGGAGGGGCCTGAAATTGAAAGTGTTCTGGTAGGAAGAGGAGAATGATGAAAGGGGAGAAGGGGGCTCTGTGGGGTGTGACGGAAGCACAGAGAGAAAGATGGGGAGAGAGAGGAGGAGTAGAGGAGATGAATGAAATGTGAAGTGTAATTTGGTGAAAAAGATAAATAATGCAGACGGGCAAATTTATATAGACGCTTGCACTCACTCATGCACAAATGCTTCAGATTCAGAGAGGTTTTTTACACGCAGTCAGTGAATCTGCAATATAAGTTGGCAAATGACAATTCACCCTATCTTTATTGTTACAAATTCATCGGTGGGGGTTTTTTGCCTCATAATTTTTAATCAAAATGCCATAACTATATGAACCAAGTCCCCAACCTACATTTTTTTCATTTGTCGATATTGTTGTACATTAGGATTTACATCACAATTCATTGTCATTCATTGTTATTTTCCTGTTTATCACTGTGAAGCTGCTTTGAAACAATCTTTATTGTGTAAAGCACAATATAAATTTTAAAACAGACAAGATCTGTTGCTACTTTTCATTGTGACTTTTAAGGTTCTTTGTTGACATGGTTCCATGATGAAGAAATTTTAATGTGTATAGAAACTTTCCATTCCACAAAAGGTTCTTTAAAGTGGAAAAAAAAATAGTCAAATTCTTCTTTTGACATATATAATGCATATAGAATGAATAAAGATCACAATTATTTTTTTTTTTAAAGAAAAAGAAATAATGCAGATTTACCATTTTAATTTCAGATCCCCTATAATGTTAATACGCATAAGTCAGATGACTCCACCCCTTGCTCTTCCTCTTCCTCTCTTTCTTTTTGTTGTAGTGCTGTAGAGCTGATGTTATTGGACCTGACGATTTACCGCCTTGTTTGGAACTGGACTCTCTCCCACACACTTTCACCCCCCACTGCACATGTGTGGGCGAAGAGAGAAGAGAGAGAGAGAAAGAGAGAAAAAGTCCACTGCAGTTCCTACGACTGTCTACAGCTTTTCAATGTCATCTCACAAGCCCTTTCACACACATGAACTCACTCACAACGTAAGACTCTGTTAGGACAATCTACACACCTCGCATATTAATATTGCTTCATGGAGTTTTTATTCATTAAATCGGAAATGATTAATGAGCATTGTAGGGACTCTGCGGCAGCAAATGCAGCCATGTGCTTGATCTCGCCATTACCTTTAGCCTCCAGATGGTGTGTCATCTGCTGATAACACACCAATGCACATACTTCTCACCCTGCATTTTGCCACATCAACCATCAATAGAACATTAGTGATTATTACTGAGCTGCAAGGACGGGTCACGTTTATGTCATGCTGGAAAATACGCTTGCCTTGCTCCAGAATAGTCAATATTAAAGACCTAGAGTTGGCAGGGGATCCGCAGTCCATAACGAAGCTTGTCAGTACAATGGGACTCCCTCTGGCTGTTTCATTGAGGCTGGAGAGATGTTTCACAAGCTAATGGTTTGGCATTGGGCATATGTATACTCAGAAAAGTCTGTAAAAATAGGGCCCAAAAAAACTGTGTTAATATTCATTTTGTGTATTGATTTTTCACAGGTGTTTGCCTGTATTCTGAACTGTGCATTGCATTGTATTGTGTTTTAGGGTTAAAGAAAATGTCTGTAAATGTAACGAATTGCTGCATCTGAATTTGCATACTGTATAGTACTAATTTTGGTTCAAAATTTCCTTCACAACCATTAAAGGGTTAGTTCACCCAAAAATGAAAATTCTGTCACTAAATACTCACCCTCATGTCATTCCAAACCCGTAAGACATTCGTTCATCTTTGGAACACAAATTAACGTATTTTTGATGAAATCTGTGAGTTTTCTGGCCTCCGTTAGACTGCCACGTAATTACCACTTTCAAGGCCCAGAAAGGTACTAAAGACATCATTAAAACAGTCCATGTGACTACAGTAATTCAACTTTAATGTTATGAAGCAACGCAAAATACTTTTTGTTCACAAAAATATGCTTTGTTGCCATTTACTGGCTCAGTATTGGCCAACGCTGTTCACGTGCGCACCACAACGCATGCGTGTGATGCTGACGCAGGAGCCAGCCAATAATGAGCCGGCGTTCTGAAGTAGAACACAGAAGATCTGTAATTTGTTTACAAGGTGAACAGCATAGGAGACTGACATGGAAGAGAAGAAATTGTTGAATAGAATCCTTATTTTTGTTCACAAAAAGTATTCTTGTCACTTCATAACATTAAGGTTGAACCACTGTAGTCACATGAACTATTTTAACGATGTGTTTACTACCTTTGAGGGCCTTGAAAGTGGTAAAAACGTTGCAGTCTATTGGAGATCACCCTGACAGCAACATAGTGTTGGCCCAGATCCGGCACACATCTGGTCCACATGTAATCCACAATTTATTTAATCAAAAATATCTTAATTTGTGTTCCAAAGATGAATGATGGACTTACAGGTTTGGAACGACATGAGGGTCAGTAATTAATGACAGAAATTTCATTTTTGAAAAGGCATCTGAGACCAACAACCCATAGGAAGTGGTCACTTCAAGGGAATGTGGCCAGGGAACCAGAGGAAACCCAGCCAGTCACTAGGGGGATAAATTCACCCCTGACGCCACCAAGGAGGCCGTACCAATTTAGGGAAAACCAAACATAGTCTGGGCCAACCTTGTCTGACATACAGAATCTCCAATGCACAAACTCCAAAGAGGAGAGCAGGTAAGAGCGACTGCAAAAAGGCAGTAAGAAACTCAAAACCCACACGCAGAGATGGGCATCCTGGAGAGTGGAACTCAGCTGAGTGCTATAAACCCTCGTATTGAGGGGAGTAAGACCACTCATCCTAGGATCTACTCAGCTTCTGATAAAGTGCTGAGGAGGCTGTGCGCTAGAAAAACCCTGGTACAGGGGAGTACAAACCAGCCTAGGGCCAGTCCAAACGGGAGGCTTCATAGAAGTCTACAACTAATGACCAGCTTAGGGAGCTAAGTACAATTACACAGTCAACCCAGAGGGAAGTACGAAGCTCAACCTAACAGACAGACCATACTGTAGGCACATAACCATGGAGGCTGAACAAAAGGGGCCTACAACATAGTTACAAGTTCTATAGAGAACTAATCATCACAACACGAACCCAATCATACCAGGTGGTATTCAGGATGGCCGAAAGGCCAAAGAACTGAAACAAAGCATGCTGAGCACATGACCAACCAAGTGATTAGGTAGCTGTGAGTGCCCACAAGACAGCACATCCAACACAATCCAATGAGCAGTGTACTCGGTAAAAGCACCCTTTTACTCTTTAAGCAAGAGGAGTACAACGTACGCCAACACGCACTAAGGAAGGCCCAATGGGCCTATAACCTCAGAAGACATGTGGCATCAGCTCGTGGCAGTGCTATCGAGGTTCAGGCTAGACAGACCGACTACCACGGAGGTCATTAGCCAGCCCGAGCCCCGGCCAGCCAGCGACATAAGACCCTTTACTGTAAATAAAAACTGAAAGGGAAGAGCCAGCATGCTTACAAGGGGGCCCTCAAGCCTACCCATCGCACGTGGTGTCAGCTAGCGGCCACTAAAGTTCTAGGAGCAAAATAGAAACAAGTAACAGACAGGGTAGCTATTTAGCTCGACTACAGCTAAAGGAAATGCAGACCAAAAACTGGTTTTTAGTACAAAGCTCACCTTGAGAGGCAAGCCACTTCAGAAAAGTACTCAGTAAAAGCACCTTTTACTCTCAAAGCAAGAGGAGTACAAAGCCAAACTCCCGCATCACACAAAGGAGGCCTGCGAAGGCCTACAACCCGTATACACTCAGCGTCAGCTAGTGGCATCGAGACCCATCCATGGTGGTGAGTCGCATAGAAACCCACACAAAGCTGTGCCAATATGCAGACAGAAAGGAGGCCCTGACGGGAATAAAAATAAAAATAGAGAAAAATAGTCAGAAAAATATTCATCATAGGTCCTGACCATTGGCCTGACTGCAAAAGCCCGAGCATACAGAATGTTATCAATACTGCTGGGAGGCGGAAGAAGAAAACAAGCAAGGGCGAGATGTTTTCAGCCCCCGCGAGGAGAGATCGATCATCTGCACTGCTGGCGCCTATGCTCGATCACTTCTCTTAAGTCCTGTTTCTTCTTCTTCGCGTCCCGCAGCTTCTGCGCCTTACTCCGGGGAGGAGGAGGCACACGAGCAGCGACGCTGGGTCTCTGGGCCTGTCTCTGAGCCTCAGCTCGAGACGGCCCAGAGCCCCCCGGCTGTCTGGGCCCAGATCCGGATCTGAGTGGGATACAGGATCTGAATGCAGCAGAGCGCGCCCTCGCCTCCTTGAACTTCTCAACAACCGCCTCGACGGGTGCGCCAAAAAGTTCAGACGGCGAGACTGGGGCATCGAGGAGAAAACGCTTTGCTTTCTCCCCGATGTCAGCACAGTTGAGCCACAGATGTCACTCTGTGGCCACTATCGCTGCCATAGACAAACTGTTCGAAGCAGCAGTCTGCTTGGTGGCCCTCAGAGCGAGATCCGCGGTCCGGCGCAACTCGGCAATGGCATCAGCAGACAGACCCTGCCCCTGAACAAGATCCTTGAGCAGATCAGCCTGGTACGCTTGTAAAATTGCGATAGAATGCAAAGCAGCACCAGCCTGACCTGCAGCGGCATAAGCACTGCCATTCAGGCGTGATGTCACCTGGATGGCAGGGCCGGAGCTTTCAACGATGGTGCGCTGCCTGTATCGAGATAGTTTGCAAACGTTTCATCTATAGTAGGCAGCGACGTACATCCATACTGGCTCAATCCCTCAACACCAGCAAAGCTGGCTCACTGATGTCGATAAATTTGGGCCGAGTATGGATTTTTCCATGCCCTCTCGATCTCGACATGTAGATCGGGAAGGAATGGAAGGCTCCCCAGAGTTATGGGGTTATGATCTGAAAGGAAGCGTTCGTCTAATCTACCGCAAGCAGGTTCCTTCCTAACACGCTCCCAAGGCAGCTGTAACCTGCCCGCAGCGCGCTCCATAACCTCCAATAACTCCGAATACGCTGGGCAGGGTGGCCTGACAGAGAGGCTGTGGGCTCGCCCACCGCCTCCTCCTCAGCCATCTCCTGCTCTCTGGGGCTTTCTGCCAACAGAGCACTCGCTCCTGGATCTGATGACATCAGAGACACGACGTCATCGTCATTCAGGAGCGCGTCCTCGTCAGACTCCTCGGCTTCCTCAGCAAGTTCCACCTGAGAGCCCCATGATTTCAGCACCCTCAAGCACTGTCCGTGCATGCTCCTCGCCAAGATATATAACGCACAGGTAGTGTGTCCTCAGGTGTAAGAACCCTAGGACAAGGATCAACACAATACCTGAAACTTTTCTCAGACATGATAGAAATGCTTTTACCGGAGTAGTGAGACAGGCACGAACAAAACAGTCCCGAAAAGACGAGAGGATGTTTGACTGCTTCCCCAGGCGCTCCCTTTATACGTCACGGTTCGCGCCGTTTGACGTCATATGCTGTCGCCGGCCAATAGGATTGGAGTTGTGTGACTCTTGGCATTTCGAACACGGGTCACGAGGGACGTTCCCCATAGTGCAATTCCAAGCGCAGCGTTGAGTTTCCTTTCGAAAGGGAACAAGCACATTTTCTGTTTTTATCTTACATTGTATATTCTATTATCCTTATATTGTACTTATTATGAGCACAAGCACATTCATTGTGTGTGCTTAACTGAATAAAGGATGTTAACTAACCACATAACGTATTATCTTATAGCTGTACATTACTGTCATGGACATTACTTTGACACACTCAGCTCTCTCTAATAATAGAATAATTCCTAACTGTAACATTGAAACAAGCATTTTCTGTAAAGCTGCTTTGAAACAATATGTACTGTGAAAAGCGCAAATAAACTTGAATTGAATGTGTGTGTAATTTAAGAAGAAACAAGCAAAGTGAGTAGAACTACAAGGCACAAAAACGGGGGGGAAAAGCAGGATGATGAATAAATGAAAGTATTTAACATTACACCAAATGCTAAAGTGAGTGGAAGGACAACAGAGAAAAAGGACAAGGAAAAAATTGAGAGCAAAAGGAATGAATGAGAAGGAAAGAGAGGCAGAGAAAGATAGAGGAAGGAGGGGTGCGGCTCCCCGGGGGCTGTATGACTCACTCTCCTGCTGCTGGCTCGTGCGTCACTGGCGCGGTGCTGGAGGTGGAGATAGTGGAGAGGTCTGTGCATTTAATTATGGCCTGCCAATTTATACACACTGTAGTGATACACACACATACACACATGCATGATCAATGAACAGATGTGGAGATTGACAGAAAAAGGTCAAACATGCTTCTTTTTTTTGGGAAATACATACAGAAACAGACATCAGCCATATTGAGAAACGGACTGCCAATGAACAAACAAAAACGTGTATACACAAACACTCCTTGTTTGCATTTGACTAGGTCTAATTATTTCTTCATATTAGCCTGTTAGGTAACAATAATCAGTGTTAATGCAGAGCAATACAAGAATAAAACAATGAAGAGGGCAGATTTGTGAAATATGCACTCATTAAAACATAAGCAAAATTGCACATTTGACCAGTGCATACTGAACAAATCAGTAGAGAGGTCTGCAGCAGATTCAAATACACAGTGCATTTTGTTGACTTGAACTGCTTGCTAGAAGGCGGCGCTTAGATGGAAGGTGGTGGGGAAGGGAGGGTTAGGCATGATTTTATCTGCACACCTCCTGATCAGGTCACTAGTGTGGACAGATGTAGCCCCTAACCAAATCATTACTGATGAGCTGAGAAGAATGTCCTCAGTGGTGCCAGTGTATCAGTTTCTGAGAGGCAAATGAATTATATCTGCTATCATGCTAATGGATGTTTTCATTCCATTTCATGCCTTTGGAAACAATGGTGCAAATTGTCCCACACAGCAAAAGAATATATTTTCAGAATATTTAAAAAAAAAACATATGTATATATTTAGTTTTTAGTTACTTTATTTAGTTACTTTTATTACATTCCTATTCATATATATATATATATATATATATATATATATATATATATATATATATATATATATATATATATATATATATATATATATATATATATATATACACACACACACAACCCGAATTCCGGAAATGTTGGGACGTTTTTTATTTGTGAAAGAATGGGTCGCTCTCAGGAGCTCAGTGAATTCAAGCGTGGTACCGTGAAAGGTTGCCACCTGTGCAATAAGTCCATTTGTGAAATTTATTCACTACTAAATATTCCACGGTCAATTGTTAGTGGTATCATAACAAAGTGGAAGCAATTGGGAACAACAGCAACTCAGCCACGAAATGGTAGGCCACGTAAAATCAAAGAGCAGGGTCAGAACATGCTGAGGCGCACAGTGGGCAGAGGTCGCCAACTTTCTGCAGAGTCAATAGCTACAGACCTCCAAACTTCATGTGGCCATCAGATTAGCTCAAGAACAGTGCGTAGAGAGCTTCATGGAATGGGTTTCCATGGCCGAGCAGCTGCATCCAAGCCTTACATCACTAAGTGGAAGGCAAAACATTGGATGCAGTGGTGTAAAGCATGACGCCACTGGACTCTAGAGCAGTGGAGACGTGTTCTCTGGAGTGACAAATAACGCTTCTCTGTCTGGCAATGCGATGGATGAGTCTGGGTTTGGAGGTTGCCAGGAGAACAGTACTTGCCTGACTGCATTGTGCCAAGTGTAAAGTTTGGTGGAGGGGGGGATTATGGTGTGGGGTTGTTTTTCAGGGGTTGGCCCCTCAGTTACAGTGAAAGGAACACTTAATGCTTCAACATACCAAGACATTTTGGACAATTTCATGCTCCCAACTTTATGGGAACAGTTTGGGGATGGCCCCTTCCTGTTCCAACATGACTGCGCACCAGTGCACAAAGCAAGGTCCATAAAGACATGGATGAGCGAGTTTGGTGTGGAGGAACTTGACTGGCCTGCATACAGTCCTGACCTCAACCTGATAGAACACCTTTGGGATGAATTAGAGTGGAGACTGTGAGCCAGGCCTTCTCGCCAACATCACTTCCTGACCTCATAAATGCGCTTCTAGAAGCACACTCCTAAACCTAGTGGAAAGCCTTCCCAGAAGAGTTGAGGCTGTTATCGCTGCAAAGGGTGGGCCAACTGCATAATAAACCCTACGGATCAAGAATGGGATGTCATTAAAGTTCATGTGCTTGTAAAGGCAGGCGTCCAAAAACTTTTGGCAATATAGTGTATCTTTCAGCATTCATAGTGCCTTCCAAAACATGCAAGCTGCCCATACCATATGCACTTATGCACCCCCATACTATCAGATGCTGGCTTTTGAACTGAATGCTGATAACACACGAGAAGGTCTCCCTCCTCTTTAGCACAAAGGACATGGTGTCCGTGATTTCAAACAAGAATGTCAAATTTGGACTCGTCTGACCACAGAACACTTTGAAACAGTCCATTTTAAATGAGCCTTGGCCCACAGGACACGACAGCGCTTCTGGACCATGTTCACATATGTCTTCTTTTTAGTTGGCATCTGCAGATGGCACAGCGGATTGTGTTTACTGACAGTGGTTTATGGAAGTATTCCTGGGCCCATTTAGTAATGTCATTGACACAATCATGCTGATGAGTGATGCAGTGACGTCTGAGAGCCCGAAGACCATGGGCATCTAATAAAGGTCTTTGGCTTTTCTCCAGTGTCTCTGAATCTTTTGATGATGTTATGCACTGTAGTTGATGAGATTTGCAAAGTCTTTGCAATTTGACGTTGAGGAACATTGTTTTTAAAGTATTCCACAATCTTTTTATGCACTCTTTCACAGAATAGAGAGCCTCTGCCCATCTTTACTTCTGAGAGCCTCTTTAAGACATCCCTTTTATAGATAATCATGTTACAGACCTGATATCAGTTAACATAATTAGTTGCTAGATGTTCTCCCAGCTGACTCTTTTAAAAATTTCTTGCTTTTTCAGCCATTTGTTGCCCCAATTCCAACTTTTTTGAGACCTGTAACAGGCATCAAATTTGAAATGAGCTCATTTAGCAGATAAAAGTGTAAAATTTCTCATTTTAAACATTTGTTATGTTATCTATGTTCTATTGTGAATAAAATTTTGGCTTATATGATTTGAAAGTCTTTTAGTTTTCCTTTTAATCAAATTTAAAAAACGTCCCAACATTTCTGGAATTTAGGTTGTATATATACACCCCCAATTGATTACCATAGTAAGAAATAAAATACTATGGCAGTCAATGGGGGATGAGATCTGCTTGATTACAAACTTTCTTCCAAATATCTTCCTTTGTGTTCAGCAGAACAAAGAAATGTATACAGGTTTGGAACAACTTGAGGGTGAATAAATGATGACAGAATTTTCATTTTTGGGTGAACTATCCCTTTAACGTGATCTGTTTTTATAATGATCTCTGCTTCAAATGACTTCTTAAATTCTTTTGTTCTTTTCTAAATTAATGAAGAAATGTGTCTTAAGCACCAAATGATTTTTGAAGGATCATGTGACACTGAAGACTTAAGTAAAGAAGGCTGCTGAAAATTCAGTTCTGAAAATTCACCATAACAGAAATACATTTTTAGATATATTAAAATATATATTAAAAATTGCCATTTTAAATTTTAATATTTAACAATATTACTGTTTTTACTGTATTTTAAACACATAACTGCAGCATTGGTGAGCATAAGAGACTTTCAGTAACATTTAAAATTCTTACAGACCCCAAACTTATAATATATATAAATATATTATATTATATTAAATATATAAATTGCATTGGTCCTTTTGTGTTTTGTGTATGATTTTAAAAGTGTATGAAATTGAATGGTTTGTTTGGAGGGCATTTTGCTGTCTCTGTATGCTGCTGTGGCACATGTTCTTTCTGACTGTGTGCGAGAGAGACGCACATCACATTGGCCGCTATATCTGTTATATGAGTAAACTGCTATTGGACCAGATGAAGGAACAGCTTGTTGCAGTGACAGTGACGCTCCCTGTTTGTTTTCTCTGAGTGGATCCCGCAACCACCACCATGCTAACGCAACAAGTACTTACATGATTAATAATGACAGCATGATGAAGAAGTGCATCATCATAATCTCAATTACTGTCACATAGCACCTTACAAGAGCCTGTTGCTGCCAACATGTAGCGAATTTAATCAGTGCAACCGGAGAGGAAGGCAGGATTGATGATGCACATTTGGTTGTCAGGCTTAAAAAAGAGATAGTGCTTATCAAGGGCCACACGGTGGATGCTAAATGACTAAACCCTAAACCTAACTAAAGGGTCTCGCATTAGCAGATGGATCAAAATGACTTTGTGTTTAAAACACGAAACAAATCGCAGGATGGTAAATTACCAGAGGTTTTTGGTGACATGACTGAGCTAGTCTTACTTGTACCTAGGAGGTGTGCGTCATCTGATACCCTGCCCTTCTAGATCAGTCCTTTCTCAGCAGTAGACTTTTGTCATGGTGATGCATTTGGGGTAAAACCATGACAAATAAGCTATACAAACTGTAGATGTCTGGAGAGAATTGGGTGGCGCTTCAGCAGATGGTTTGATAGTGATTTGGTCATCTGATGAACCTTTTGCTGAAGCCTGTAATCAGTAAATCATTTCATACTTGACCGATTTTGCAATATCTACACTGTTATTGAACTGAATTGAATCAACACTGAACTGAAGAGAGTTGAATAATGACATTATTGTATTCTGTAGAGCTTCTAATAGCTGAATTGAACTTGTTTTGTAATTTAAAGACACCAATGTCTTTTTAGAGCTGCTTAACAGCAGAAATAGAATTTGTCTCATATTTGATGAAGTTTGCATCATTGATTCTGATATTTTCCTGTTTATTACTGTGAAGCTGTTGTATAAAGTGCTGTCACTTTTACTTGGTCATAAAGCCTCTACTAACATCCTTCACTCTTAAGGAGCAATATTACATCTTTAACTGACAATGTCTCACTCTTCTCCCTGCTGCTCTTTTTCCATCCGTCCTTCCTCTCTTTCACCTGATTCTTTTCTTAAATCGTCCCTGTCAACCCTCTTCATTTTGTTCTCCTCTCATTTCTCAAGCTGTCCCTCTTTTTGTTCTCTGTATGTGTCTGTCTGTCCTGCTCTTTCTCTCATTCTCTCTTCCCAGTAATGAGGTTTAATGCCTGCAGACTTGTTTGCTCACTACTAGACCATGAACAGATGTGGAGACTTAGAGTAGAAAAATAAAAACAGAAAAGGATCAGTGAGAGAAAAGGCATATGTGTGAATAAAGAAAAATCAAATTTGACTGCAAGATAAGTGCTAAACAAACAAAAACAAACAACTACATTCATTAACAAATACATTAAACAAAAAATCTAAATAAATGTAATATTAAAAATATATATATTTCTAGATACTTGTGAAAATAAATGAATAAATAATAAAAATAAACTTTCTTTCCTGTAGTAAAGTGTCCACCAAATTCGAATGCACACTCCAGACTTTTCACCTATACTGTTTTTTGGATACTATGAATTCAGAAATACTCAGGGGTACGCAGGTGCGCATGCGTGGTACAAAAAAATAAATAAATAAAAACGACGCGCACCAGAAAACATGGAGGGAAGCGCTTTTGAGTACCAACATTTTTGAGAACCGGTTCACAGGGACACGTTTACTTACTGTAGTAGGATTTTTCTCCATCTCTGGTAAAATAGCAATCATGATGATAAGTGTGTTCTTTAATTATTAGGTGTGCTGCGGATGGCAGTTAATCTGTGATCCGTATGGATAAGGTCCAACGGTTCAGCATGCATGTGATTCGGGGATTAACTGCTAAATTTAACCATCATAGAGTGAAAGTTTATCATTTGGATGTGTTTTGTCTCACCAATTAACACATTCAAACGATTTTAAAAGCGGAAGAAGAGGCGAAAATCAGGACTCGCGAGCTGTTATCTGTGTGCACAGCCTCACACCCCCAGCCGAAATGCGAGCATGTGGAGAGAGAGAGAGAGAGAGAGTGAGAGAGAGAGAGAGAGAGAGAGAGAGAGAGAGAGTCATACAGCCCTCAAACACCGAATTAATTCCTCTTCCCCATTTACTTGCTCTTGAACGGACACATACACACAAAATTATGTCAAAAAACCTGTCTCGGCAGGTATTCTCTCAGTTATGTCACAAGTGAACAGTTGAGAAAGAAACCAGATGTGTGTCAGTTAATCAGTCCTTGCTTTCCTTCTTAAAGTGACAGCAGCCTAATATTCTTGCTGTTGTCTGTCATTAATGTTAGTGAAATAAAATATAATAAAATAAATAAAAAATCATTATCATCATCTACCGTGTTCAAGAGAAAAGAAGATAGTGAGGAGAGCAGTCAGGAGGAAAGCGATGAGGACAGCTTTTAGGATAAGTGTGTCGTGTAAAGCGTGAGTACCAAGCAACATCTCCAGGTGCTCCCTTGAGTACCAGACCAAAAAAGTTATGTGCACCCCTGGACATACTACTCTTTAGCCATACTGTTTTTTGTTGATGTTGTTGTTTTTGCATACTATATAGTATGTAAGTGTGCATATTCTTACACAACAATAGTCTTTTTCTCATAGTCGGTGGGTGGCGGATGCACTCTTTTATGGACTATGCATAGAGTGTGAATGACCATTATGTGTCAGCTATGTGTGTTGACCTGTTTCTAGTCGGGGTAACAGACTTCAGGGAAAGTAGCATGTGTCACATTTGATGCAGACACATTGTTTTTCTGTTGTGCTTAAATTAAAACAACCCAAGATTCCTCCAGCCTCTCAACTATTATGTCACTCCAAATAACAGCAGACCCATTTGCTGCTTTTTTAAAGGGTTTAATTATACTGTATAAAGCTCATTTACGTTTTTTTAATTGTACATAAAGTGTTAATTACAGAAATGTTGTTGGATTATGAAGGGAGAGAAGGATAAAAGAACTGCAAATGTCTGTTACTGCATACTGTGATGACTCATAGTTTATTTTGTAGAGTTTTAAAGCTGTGAGCAGGTTTGAAAATCACACACACACACACACACACACACACACACACACACACACACACACACACACACACACACACACATTTTATATAATATTGGTACTTACAGCCTGTAACCATCACTGCACATTCCCTAAAATATTGGTGGTTAAATGTGTAGATATGACATGATAAACATATTCCATCCTAACAAATTAATTGAATGGACATTTTTTACAGTGAGGATGTGAAACAAATGTCAGGCAGATATGGCAAATTTTCTGATAGGGAAATTTTCAATAGGGAAAGGTCATTTTCAAGAAACAAAATTACATTTTGTGTTTTGTTTTGTTTTTGTTTTTTTCTTATATTTGCGTGACACTGTGGCCAAGCACTGTGACAATTCTGCATGGTGGAAAATTGACAGTTGAAACTTTTATATATGTTATATTTAAATATAATTTATGAACTGATAAATGAACATATTCATATAATGTGTGCATTAACATATAGAGGTCCAAGTGTTTTCAAATGATCAATTATTAATTAAAATATAAAACTGACAAATACAGTTTTCTAAAATTAAAACTTCATCACAATTAGCAAAACCTTACACTCAAGGAGCAAAACACCGACCTAGATTTGCACAACTGTAAGCACATTGTCAGCTTCACACTTTTTGCAAAACATTACACACAGTGATTTGCAAAACACTAAACACACTTATGCATTTGACACAGAAATTTATCATGATGTCATTTCCTTGCAATTTCAAAGAAAAGGCTTTCGAATGAACACACCCCATGAACCAATTGGTTAAACACAGCCACCAGGTGTGCACACACACTGGTGCTTAATTGTAGACACACCAATCAGGTTTAAGCACTATAAAAAGGTTCACCTGTCTTCAACAAAAATGGACGGTGTCAGAGGAAGAGGGAGAGTGCGGATGAGAGGAGGAATCCTGATGAGGGGGGGAATCCAGAGAGAACAAGGTGAAGGAAGAGGAAGAGGAAGAGGAAGAGGGAGAGGGAGAGGAAGACCTGGAGGGGTAGGACATGCACAAAGAAGACCAAATCTGTGTAACGAAATTCGTGCAAATGCTACTATTTTTAACCATGTAATAAACCACGGACTAACAATGAGGGAGGCTGGACTGAGAGTACAGCCTAACCTAAACAGGTACACGGTGGCATCAATAGTTCGGACACTTCGTCAAGAGCACAGGTGAGAAACTTATCTTCTGTCAACAGAAAATCTATAGCTTTCTGCATGTACTATATCAACAGTTTTGGTATGTATTTGTGTATCATTTTCGTGTAAGCTTCATGTATTTTGTTTGGCCAACATAGGATTGAACGTCGAGAACACCAAGGAGGGAGGGGCCCCATATTCACACAGGAGCAAGAGAGAGCGATCATAAACCTCGTTTTGGCCAATAATGCAATCAGACTTAGAGAAATTCAAGCCCATATTGTCAATGATCACCAAATTTTCAATGTCCAACAGGTCTCTCTGTCAACAATAGCCCGAATCCTTAAAAAACATCAAGTTCTGATGAAACAACTGTATAAAGTGCCATTTGAAAGAAATTCTGACAGGGTGAAAGTCCTGCGGCGTGAATATGTGGTGGTACGTTTTGTTCACTGACTGTATTATTGTGTACTGCACACATATCCTTTTTCCTGTACATGTAATTTTACTGTATAGCAGACCTACAGTATATTGATCTACACAATGTGATATTTTGCTGTATTTCAGAGAGTTTTGCAAATGGATGCAGAGGGAGTACCGCATGAGATTATATACATTGAGGCTGGATTTAACCTGACAACAGTGAGAAGAAGGGGAAGAAACATCATTGGCCACAGGGCTATTGTCAATGTACCAGGGCAACGTGGGGGTAACATTACCCTTTGTGCTGCCATTACACAGAATGGGGTCCTCCACCGCCATGCCAACTTGGGTCCTTACAACACTGACCTCATTCTTATATTTTTAGACAGATTACAGATTATCACAGCAGCAAACCAAATGAACCAGATGCAAAACATTGTCGTCTGGGACAATGTAGCTTTCCATTGTTCTACTCTGGTCCAAAACTGGTTTCATCAACACCCACAATTTACAGTTCAATACCTTCCACCATACTCCCCCTTCCTAAACCCCATCGAGGAGTTCTTCTCAGCATGGCGGTGGAAGGTTTATGATCTTCGGCCCTATGTCCAGATGGCCCTCATTCAAGCTATGGAGAAAGCATGATCAAATTGAAGCAGCATCCATACAAGGGTGGATTCGTCACTCCAAAAGATTCTTCCCACGTTGCCTTGCAAATGAAAATATATCCTGTGATGTTGACGAGGCCCTGTGGCCAGATCCAGCTAGGCGGAGAGATGTTTCGTTTTATTTTTTTTAATTCAGTACTGAACTGGATATGTATATTGTTACAGTATTACTGTAATCTTACAGTACAATGGTACATTCAGTAATGTTCTGTATGGAAAATGTTTTGATATGAATGTTTTGTTCAAATGTTCAGTATTGACTGACTTGAGGACATGAATAGAAATATTTTCATTAGTCTGCACCATTGGTGTCATGTGGTGTTGGTGAATTTATTTTTACACTTTCTCAGTGTAAATGCTAAGTGTTTTAGGTTGAGTGTTTAACTGATTCAAACAGAATCGGACCATATGATGGTTGTGTTTATGACAACAAAATAAGGTTTTTATAAGACATTGTATAGTTTTGACAAAAGTGTTCCATTTTGCAAATTATTTGAGGTGTTGTACTACTTTGGTGTAGTGTTGTGCTAATTGTGTGAAGGGATTTAAAAAAACGGGCCCGGTTTTCAAAATTGTGCTTAAGCAATTGAAAAAAACTGTAAATAAGCAGATTTAAGAAATTATTTAAATCATGTCATAAAAATCAGTGGCATGCAGTGGTGTTTTGAAATGATGAGGAAAACAATGACCTCACAGTTTTTTATTTTTTATAAATCAAATGTAAATTCATCATACTTTTTTTTTACTCTTTTGCTACTTTGTAATAACTTTCAGCAGGTAGCGTTTCTGGAAAAAGGTGCTCTACTGCCCCTTTATCAAATGGTGCTATGCAGAAACCATAAGAGATGCCATATCATATTTGATTTCTTCAACAAAAATGGTGCTAAACAGCACCAACAGTTGTTCTTTGGCTAATAAAGAACCTTTAAAGTACACATGAAATCAAAATTGACCTTATTTATTTTGTTAGCTCAAATTGCTAGTTTTGTGGTGAACAATTAATCCGTGCAAGTCAATCCATGCAAAAAAATTGTTTGGCTTCATAATGTTTAATCAAAATCTGAAAATGCTCCTCCCCTTCTCTAATTACATCAGTTAGACGGCTTGTGTTAAAACTGCTTAAACCACTCCCCTCCAATGGTTAGTCTGCTATGAGCGAGAGATGGAGAGGAGGAGCGCTAAAGTAAAACTCTGCCCTCTATTCAATATTCCGTTTCACTTGGAAATACGTCACAACACTGAAGAAAAATCATTTGCAACTTCCGGTTCACGCGGACTTTAAAGGGGCTTATCAGGTTCTTTTATGGCAGTGGTGCTATATAGCACCTTAATCACCCCAAAGAACCACTGAAGAACCATACAGGGGCTTAACAGGCTCTGTATATGGCAGCGGTGCATCCCAAAGAACCGGTGGAGAACCGCTGAAGAACCACTGAAGCACCAAGATTTGGTGCTATACAGCACTTAAAGTGGTTCCCCTATGATTACGAGCCAAAGAACCACTTTTAGTACTATATAGCATAATGGTCCTAAGTATTCAGACCCTTTGCTCAGTATTTAGTAGAAGCACCCTTTTGAACTAATGAGCCATGAGTCTTTTTGGGAAAGATGCAACAAGTTTTTTACACCTGGATTTGGGGATCCTCTGCCATTCCTCCTTGCAGATCCTCTCCAGTTCTGTCAGGTTGGATGGTAAACGTTGGTGGACAGCCATTTTTAGGTCACTCCAGAGATGCTCAATTGGGTTTAAGTCAGGTTTCTGGCTGGGACACACACTTACATGTGTTACGAACTACTCCGAGACTTGGGATGAAAATCCAATTGCCGCTTTGTAGAGACAATCTAAAATAGTTATCATAACACAAGGGCAAACAATCCAAATGAGCAACCGAGCAGAAAACACAGGCAAATGGGTAATATAAAAAACAGGCAGAGAATATAAAACCCAAGACACATGGAACTAGGATAACACTCAGAAATGCAGTTTAATAACATACAAGACTTTGCACAGAGTGAAAGAAAACACAAGGCTTATATACACAGACATTAACAAGCTAATGACACACAGATTGATGTAATCACACAATAATGAGTCCGGGAAAAGGTTATGGGAAATGTAATACATGATGGAATAACAAAGGACTAGCGAGGAGTGCCCTCTGTAGCTATCATAGGCACTCCAGCTAGATCTAGTTCAACCCCTAAACACCACAGGGGAGCATTTCCTAGCAAAATGCTCCACCCTGCCTGACCTCAGGTCAGCATCTCACACAGCCAGCACTCCTGAATTATTGGTGTTCAACCAGTAAGAAGGAATGCAATCCTCAGGCAAAAAGCCACTAAAAAAATCCGGTGAGGAAGGGTAACTATGCCCACTAGGAAACTAGAAACAGCGTGGAGGTCCAAAGAAAGAAATGGATCCCATTAATGGGAAAGTTACCCTCCATGATTATAGTCTGAAGATAAGGGGCCAAGCTCGACCATATTAACAATCTCCGGTGCACACAAGGAAACTTCCTGCTTAAGTAGACCCCAAGTGGAGGAGGCTGCCTCCCCGTAATGGCGGGTTCTTTAAGCAGGCAACTCCTTTATGTCTTGTGAAGTTGTGGCTGCCTTCCCCAAAGTTCAGAGCCTTCAGCAGGTGGCCCATTCCTGAGCCTTGGCAGTACATTAAGGGTTGAAGCTGCCTCCCCTAATATGGGTTCCTTAAGTAGGCAGCTCCCTTATGCCTTGTGAATCTGTGGCTGCCTCCCCTAGAGTTTGGGCCTTTAACAGGCAACCCATTAAAGAGCCACTGCAATGCTTTTAGGTTGAAGCTGCCTCCCCATATGGTGGGCTCCTTAAGTAGGCAGCTCCCTTACATCTTGTGAAGTTGTGGTTGCCTCAATTTCAATATGTTCTATGGCATGGACTATTAAATAGAAAGTTCCTTCACAGGTATTTAATGGAATCTTCTCACCCCAGGGGGGGTAGGAAGCTCCTTTAATAACAACAGGTGGTATCCTGAGCTGCCTCCCCTATATGGGTTGCTTAGTAGACAGCTCCCTTGTATAAGCAGAGAAGTAGAAACAGCAGACCTCACTTAGGGTCTACTTAAGCAGGCAATTTCCTCGTGTGCACCACCTGCTTAAGAATCCCAACTCTAGGGGAGGCGGCTACAACTTCAGGACCTAAGGGAGCTGCCTGCTTAAGGGCTGCTCTCAGGGGGAGGCAGCTTTGACCTTAGTGAATTACAGTGACTTGTGAAGGGGCCACCTGCTTAGGGACCCAACCTCTGGGGAGGCAGCCACAACTTCACAAAACATAAGCGAGCTACCTACCTAAGGACCCTGTCCTTAGGATAAGGCAGCTTCAACCTTAATACATTGCAATTCAGAGGAGCGGAGGCCTCTAATAGAATGACTCCCTATAGCAAGAAGAGGCCTAGCAACGCTCCGGTTCAAGATCAGTAGCCAGGGAGGCTCACAGAGAGCTTAGCAACATCAGAGCCTAGCTCATGGGATGGAGGCCTCAGCACTCTGTCCTTCGCCTGTCAAGGAGGCTACACAATAGGGCCAGCAGCTTGACACAATATTAGGTGGAGCTCAGGGGAGCGGAGGCCTCTAACAGAACAACTCTCTATAACAAGAGGAGGTCAATGCTATAACAATGCTCTAACAATGATTTGGTTTAAGTTCAATAGCAAAGGAGGCTCACAGAGAGCCTGACAACTTGGCACCACTACCTGCTGACTCAACTGGGGGTAGGGGGCATATGTCCTGCCATTCAGGAGTGATGAAGTATCATAAAGATCTAATGGCTGAATAAGAGCCTTCATGAGGAGCGTCAACCAATGAAAAATCATATGGAAGCATGACAGTTATGTTAAGACAGAAATTGCTCACAAAGTCTGCCATGAGTGATTTCCCATCTCTCGTGCCACCAAACCAGATATGTTTTGTGGCACAGGCCATAACTTCCCACAACTCTTAAATTGATATATAAATGACTACTACACTCTTTCTGCCCCTAATTCCTCAGAAGTAGAAACAACACATTGAGAAGTAGCAATATTTGAGCCAACAAGTGTAGCCCAAAAAGGAAAGGTTCCTGTTTGACTCTTCCATGCTACTCCCACAAACCCTGCGCTTGATCCCGCATCTCTCTATAAAGAACCATACGAGAACAGACACGAATACATTGTTATGAGTGCTTTCAACTCCTTCGAGAGCCAAACGCGCTCATGCAAATGCTAACTACTATCCCTCATGATATTTATTGCTAAGCATATGGCCAATTAGTCTCTTTTGAATTTATGCAATATACTGGAGCCAAACCTGAGAAGGAAGTCCAGAAGATTCCAAAGCGTTCCTGGACATTTAATTTGCGTAGTTGTAGAGAATAACTCATGGGTGAGGATTATGCTAATTATGAATAAGCATGCATGAGCACCCTATTTACGAATGTTTGGAACTCATTAATATACACACGTTTAAAGATGGACTCAGTATTATTTCAAATACACTGTTTGGAAGTTAGCCGGGCTGATACCAAAAACAAACATCTAACCAATCAGCATTAGGGGCATATAACGGTTGAGGACAGAGAACAAGCAAGAGGGAGATTTAAAAATAAGAAAAAAAAAACTTCAGAACAAGAAATGGGACACGAGCTGAAGACAAAAGAAATTGATGACGTCTAATACATTTACCCATTTGTACACACGGTTGTATCAGTAGTGACGTCACGGACTGTCGTCGGAAAATGTCAATGTCACATTTAAACACGTGCTTCAGACACCGGTCACGCTTGAGGTGTTCCCCAAAGTGTCCTCGAGAGAACGCAGAGCGGGGAAATAATAACTATTGCAGTTTTAAGCTGTGTGGTCATTCTTCTTCTTCTACTAATTACATCCTCAATAGTTTTGCCATTGATAACTGGACCATCCTAAAGTTAAATGAAGCGTTTGCTGTCTTTTAAAGTTTTGATAGTAACTTTGGGAATTTAAAGGCGGGTGTACACGGTGCGAATTCTGATGGTCGGAAGATCGTATGTCTACGCACACGTCACGAGTGAGTTTATCTGAAAATCACACGGACGAGGTGATATACACGATTTTTCGACCTGCCGATTTCCGAGGCGAGAGAGAGAGAGAGAGCATGAGAGTGGAGCGTGAGCTCAAACCAGAATACCCTTTGTGACATGCTGGATAGAAAATAGGCACATGTGAAATAATTTTTTTTTTCTCATCGACTAACGTTAGTTGTTCAAGCCATTAGTTGATTATTCACATTCAATTTCTTAAATACTGGAGAGAATAAACTATTTTAATAAGCATTTATACTATAGCACTCAAGCTCACGCATAAAGCTTGTCATAAAGAACCGGCAAAAGAAACGATTATGAATTTGACAAAAAAAAAAAAAAAAAAAAAACAGCAAGTAGACATTTTAATTGTTTTTTAACAATATAATGTTTTCTAAATCAGTTATGGCTGCAAAGATGAAGTTGATTCATTGCTGACTCTCATCTGCAGTGGATGTGCAGAATGCACATTTCATTTGGATTAGGCCTACATAATCAGAGAGTAGCCCATTTCTTTTCGTTTTGAATTATTTCGTTTAAAAGAAGACATTTCAAGCTTTCTATAGATAGCCTATTTTTCTCGTGTCTGTGAGGCAAACAGTTCATTTGAGTTTCAGTTTATTTAGTCTATAAGACGCGCTCCAGATCAAGTGCAAGATCGCGCTCGCGCATCCATGAATATATTTGCTTCTTATTTATTAAATCCAGGCAATTTGTTGATGAAACATTGATTAAAATTAAGATACGTTTTTTACAAAACGAAATTCACGTTAAAGAAAGTCTTTCTACAAAACAAAACTTAATGAAGTGATTAAAATTATGTCTGACCCACTCCATGTCTCCATGTAGGCTATTGCGCATATGATGTATTGTTCACTTGTCTTAATCGAATAGATAAAATCAAAAAATATAGGCATATTTAAACATGAATATGAAACTAAATACATTTTCTTTAATGGCTACCAACATGTACAGTACAGTAATTTCATGTCGTGATCAAGAGTGGATCATGAGTCGAGTCGTATCAACCATAATTTATTTTTTAACCTGATAACTGTAGCTCTTGGGCGATCCGCTGTAAAATATCATCTCAGACGACCCATGTACACACTTGACACATCATACAGTGCTCGCCCAAAGTTCAGCGAGTTTATCCTCCTTTTCAAATTCGCCTTGGCGCTGTCATCGTCATCTCTATCTTTCTTTTTCTTCTGTGTTTTTTTAGCTCCTGATTGTCACGGTTCATGAATCCGCTGTCTCATTCTGGTGTCTGTGTGTTCTGTAGTGTGTCACCTGATTGTTCGTGTGGGCGTCGCCGCTGATTATCTGATCAGCGGCAGCTGTTTGCAATCACACCTGCCTATATAACGCCTTGTTTTTCGTCTCATGTTTGTCAGATCGTTGTTTGGAGTCCTGGTGTTGTTGTCTCGTGTTTGCTCGTGTTGTTTGTTCCTTGGACTGGATTTCTCGTTGTTGTTTCCTGTTTCCTGTTTCATCGTTGGATTGTTCTCTGGATTTCACCCACGGATTACACGGCACTGGTTCACGGACGCACTTCACCAGTCACCATTCATCTGGACTCTCAGCGCCCATCGAGGTCCCTGCGTCACCACTCTCCTGCTGTGTTCGTTGTGTTATCTGTGACTGACCATCTGTGTGTGAAGCTCTTAATAAAAGAGATTAACTTGCTATTGCATCCGTCATTATTTACGTGACAGAACGATCTGACCAACTATGGATGCAGCAAGCTCAGCAGCTTTGACGGAGTTCATCAACCACAGCATTTCCCGCATGGACCAACAGCAGGAGAGTATCTCTTCCACCGGACGCGCAGTTCAAGCGCTGGTGACGCAGGTGTCTGAGCTCTCCCAGCAACTTCAACAGCTTCGAACTCCCACTGCGCCACCCCCACCGCCGATTCCCCCCACGCCGCTGGAGCGGTGGGATCAGCCAGAACCACGCCTTCCTGTTCCTCAGATTTATGCCGGTGAGCCGAACTTTTGTAGAGCGTTCTTGAACAAGTGTTCCTTGCATTTCTCGTTGCAGCCACGCACCTTCGAGAGGGAAGAATCCAAGGTGGCTTTTGTGATCACGCTCCTGACAGGGAAGGCATTGTGGGGAACGGCGGTGTGGGAGAACCAGGATCCATGCTGCACCTCGTTCCAGGCACTCGCCGCCGAGATGAGGAGAGTGTTCGACCGTGCGGTGGCTGGCAAGGACGCTGCCCGACTACTCACCGAACTCAAGCAGGGTAACCGCACGGTCGCAGAATATTCCATTGAGTTTCGCACTCTCGCGGCGGAGTGCCGCTGAAATGAGGAGGCGCAGTGGGATGTGTTCCTGCATGGGTTGGCCGACCGTGTCAATCGAGAGATCTATGTCTTGGATCTTCCTCAGACACTCAACGGACTCATCGATCTCGCGCTGCGAGTGGATGCTCGACTTCAGAGACTGGAACGTCTAGAATCTGCTAACGCTAAGCCTCATGGAGCGGAGGGCCGGTTGGCCAATACAGCGGACACGGTCGGTTCCTCTTTAGATCCCGAACCCATGCAGGTAGGGAGAGCTCGGCTTTCCCGGGAGGAGAGAGAAAGGCGGAGATCCCAAGGCTTATGCCTCTACTGCGGAGCATCAGCTCACTTCCTCAGGTCTTGCCCAGTAAAAAGATCTAGTCCGGTAGTAAATCTGAGGCTACTATCGGGTGGGATCTCCGCCGAGAAGTCCTCACCATCCACCCTCCTCCCGGTAAGACTGAGATGGGCGACTCACAACATCACCTGCCAGGCACTCATCGACTCCGGGGCTGAGGGGAACTTCATGGACACCAACTTTGCACAACTTAACAGTTTACCCATCATCCCACTCACCCGCCTGATCACTGTCGACGCACTCAATGGACAGCGACTTCCCAGCATCTCTCACTCTACGGACTACGTTACTCTCATCTCCTCTGGCAATCACAATGAAGACATTCAGTTCCTCCTCATGGACTCACCTCAGGCACCTGTCATTCTCGGACACCCCTGGCTCACCAAACACAACCCTCGGATTGACTGGCAGCAGCACACCATCACCGAGTGGAGCACTCTTTGTCACAGGTCTTGTCTGTTGTCTGCTTGTCCCACTGTGTCTGTTTCTGTGTTACAGGAGAAGGCGGTGGATTTGTCTAACGTGCCTGCAGAGTATCAAGACCTGAGGGAAGTGTTCAGTAAGTCCCGGGCTGCTTCTCTCCCTCCGCATCGTTCCTATGACTGTGCCATAGATTTAGTACCCGGTAAGTCTCCGCCTAAAGGCAAATTATACTCTCTGTCCACTCCCGAGAGGGAGGCCATGGAGAAATATATTTCTGATTCTCTGGCAGCGAAATTCATCCGCCCTTCCTCTTCTCCAGCGGGGGCGGGGTTCTTTTTTGTGGGGAAGAAGGATGGGTCTCTGTGACCTTGCATTGATTACCGAGGGCTGAACAACATCACGGTAAAGAATACTTATCCTTTGCCGTTGATGTCTTCAGCCTTTGAGAGGTTGCAGGGAGCATCCGTTTTCACTAAATTGGACTTAAGGAATGCTTATAATTTGGTTCGCATCAGGAAGGGGGATGAATGGAAGACCGCGTTTAACACCCCCAGAGGACACTTTGAATACTTGGTCATGCCCTTCGGGCTGTCCAACAGTCCAGCGGTCTTCCAGGCACTCGTCAATGACGTGTTGAGGGACATGGTCGATCAGTTCATTTATGTCTACCTGGATGACATATTGATATTTTCCTCGTCTCTCCAGGAACATGTTCAACACGTCAGACGAGTGCTTCAGCGTCTGTTAGAGAATGGGCTTTTTGTCAAGGCAGAGAAATGCGAGTTTCATGCACAGTCTGTTTCTTTTCTAGGGTACATCGTCTCGTCTGAGGGAGTTCGCATGGATCCTGACAAGGTTAAGGCTGTGGTGGATTGGCCAAGTCCAGATTCCCGTAAGGCCCTACAGAGGTTTCTGGGGTTCGCCAATTTTTACCGGCGTTTTATTCGCAATTTCAGCCAACTAGCCGCACCTCTGACCGCCTTGACCTCCCCTAGGACGACCTTCAGGTGGTCAGATGCAGCGGAAGCTGCATTTGCTAAACTGAAGAGTCGCTTCGTTTCGGCTCCCATCCTCATTGCCCCTGATCCTTTGCGTCAGTTCGTGGTGGAGGTCGACGCGTCAGAGGTGGGGGTAGGCGCAGTTCTATCCCAGCGTTCTCCCACGGATGATAAGATGCATCCTTGCGCATATTTTTCCCATCGTTTATCTCCAGCCGAACGCAACTATGACATTGGTAATAGAGAGTTGTTGGCAGTCAAATTAGCGTTGGAGGAGTGGCGTCATTGGTTGGAGGGTTCGGGGGTACCTTTTATCGTATGGACAGATCATAAGAACCTTGAGTATATTCGATCGGCTAAAAGAATTAACTCCAGGCAGGCTCGGTGGGCACTTTTTTTCGGACGTTTTGATTTTTCTCTATCGTACCGCCCGGGCTCCAAAAACATCAAGCCCGATTCTTTATCTCGCATTTTTGATCCTTCCGAACGCCCGTCTACTCCCGAGTGTATTCTTCCCGAGACCTTAGTGGTCTCCACTCTTACATGGGAGGTCGAATCGAAGGTCCTGTCGGCCTTAGAAGGGGTAACGCCTCCGCCCGGAGGCCCACCGAACCGTTTGTTTGTGCCGGAGAAGTTAAGGTCCTGCGTTATCAAATGGGGTCATTGTTCCAACGTGGCTTGTCATCCAGGGGTTAATCGGACCAGGTTTTTGGTTAAGCAACGATTCTGGTGGCCAGCTATGGCTCGTGACATTCACAGTTTTGTTTTGGCTTGCTCGGTTTGCGCCACTGGTAAGACTTCCAATCGACCTCCAGATGGGTTACTCCAACCGCTGTCTGTCCCTTCGAGACCTTGGTCCCACATTGCGCTAGATTTCGTTACCGCCCTCCCACCCTCCCAGGGGTACACGGTCGTTTTGACCGTGGTGGACCGGTTCTCGAAGGCGACTCATTTTGTTCCCTTAACCAAATTACCTTCTGCTAAGGAGACAGCGGTTACCGTCATAGACCACATTTTTCGGTTACATGGCCTCCCGATAGATGTGGTGTCCGACAGGGGTCCCCAATTTGTGTCCAAATTTTGGCAAGAGTTTTGTAGACTCCTGGGCGCGACTGTCAGTCTTTCCTCTGGGTTCCATCCCCAGACCAATGGGCAGACCGAGAGAGCCAACCAGGATTTGGAGCGAATGTTGCGATGTTTGGCGTCCAAGAATCCTTCCTCCTGGAGCCAACAACTCTCTATGATTGAGTACGCACATAATTCATTACCAGTGTCTTCTACGGGCCTCTCTCCGTTTGAATGTAGTATAGGTTACCAGCCACCTGTGTTTCCCAGTCTGGAATCTGAAGTCGCGGTCCCCTCCGCTCACGCCTTTGTCCAGAGGTGCCACCGCACTTGGAGCAGAGCCCGTGAGACTCTGCTGCAGGTGAGGGCGCGCACCAAGGCTAAGACTGATCGCCACCGGTCGAAGCCTCCCGTATACGTCGTTGGTCAAAAAGTGTGGCTTTCTACTAAGAACATTCCGCTCCGCTCCGTTGCCAATAAATTAGCTCCTAAATTCATCGGCCCGTTCCCTGTCACCAAGATCATTAGTCCGGTGGCAGTCCGACTCAAATTACCTCCAGCGTACAGGAGGATTCATCCCGCCTTTCATGTTTCCAAAATTAAACCCGTTTTTCACTCTCATCTTAATCCGCCTACTCCGGTTCCTCCACCGCCGCGACTCGTAGATGGGGAACCTACTTATTCGGTCAATCGCATTCTGGACTCTAGGCGGAGGGGACGCGGATTCCAGTACTTGGTGGACTGGGAAGGTTACGGTCCGGAGGAGAGAAGTTGGGTTCCTGCCAGGGACATCCTGGATCACTCCCTCATCGATGATTACAATCGACAGGTAAGGAGCTCTGGGAACGCCGTGAGGCGTTCCTAGGAGGGAGGGTACTGTCACGGTTCATGAATCCGCTGTCTCATTCTGGTGTCTGTGTGTTCTGTAGTGTGTCACCTGATTGTTCGTGTGGGCGTCGCCGCTGATTATCTGATCAGCGGCAGCTGTTTGCAATCACACCTGCCTATATAACGCCTTGTTTTTCGTCTCATGTTTGTCAGATCGTTGTTTGGAGTCCTGGTGTTGTTGTCTCGTGTTTGCTCGTGTTGTTTGTTCCTTGGACTGGATTTCTCGTTGTTGTTTCCTGTTTCCTGTTTCATCGTTGGATTGTTCTCTGGATTTCACCCACGGATTACACGGCACTGGTTCACGGACGCACTTCACCAGTCACCATTCATCTGGACTCTCAGCGCCCATCGAGGTCCCTGCGTCACCACTCTCCTGCTGTGTTCGTTGTGTTATCTGTGACTGACCATCTGTGTGTGAAGCTCTTAATAAAAGAGATTAACTTGCTATTGCATCCGTCATTATTTACGTGACACTGATTGGTCAACTTCAAATAGATTGAAAAATCGGCTCGTTTAACCGCACACATGTCACGAATTCAAACCGATAGCTCCCGAACTTTTTTGACATGTTTAAAAATAATCGGGAGGTCGGGAAGCGCTCGTAAGGCACTCTGCTCGGCTCATAATTCCTCGCACATGATACGAGCCGCGACCATGCGAGCATACACGATTTACACACGATTGAAAAAATCGCATGCGAATTCGTACGACAGCAAAAATCGCACCGTGTACGCCCGTCTTAAATGATATACTGGCAGTTAAACTATGTCATTGGCTTTCAAATTAGTCATTAATTAAAATAAATACATGCATCAATTAAACTACAATATTTAATATTTAAATGTTATAAAAACTATAATATTTTGCTTGCTTTTCCCAGTTCCAGGGGTATCAATTGTGCATGACAGGGTATGGCAGTAATGAACAGATGAATGTAAAAGAGGATATTTAAAACAGAGAAAGGGCAAAGGACTGAGTAGACAGTAGGTGCAGTCCACCTATTTGTGGATCTCTCTGCACGTCTTGATGCTAGAAATGTTTCAAATATCCACAAATGTACAGGAAGTGATTCACAAATGAATGCCAGGTAGAGTTGATTTGCGTGACATAAAACATATTTGTGAATGCTTATTATTTGCAAATATCATTTTATTTATTTGTGAATTTAATTCATTTTTGTGAAAACCCTAACATATATTTATGGATCTCATTCTATTTATTTGTGAATATGTTTAATTTTTATTTATTTGTGCATCATAATCTATTTATTTGGAATAAAGGAACAATAATCCCATACTTAGAAGTGTGTGAGTGTAACTTTTAAGGCTCATGCTGTTGATAAATGTTTTATCTTCTGTTCTACACTTCTGTTCTACACTTCTGTCTCTTTTTCTCACTGAAGCTGCATTTATTTGATAAAAAAATACAGTAAGAAAAAGTTGTGAAATATTATTGCAATTTTATTTTATATATTTAATTTTAATAATGTTTCATAAGTGCTTCAAATGATTTTGACAACAGAAGCAGCCAATTTCCATTTTAAGCACTTCAATTTAACTCATTCGCTCCTTACTTTCTTCCACCTTTCTCGACTCCCTTTTTCTCCTTTTTCCCACCCCTACATCACACACAATCTGAAATGTTCCTTTGTGAGTGAGAATTACGCTAATTTAATGTTTCTCTAATAGCTGCTTCTTTACCCAGCATGCTCTGGGCCTAATGGCACTCATCATCCTCCAACCCTAGGCTTATTTCCTGTGATTAAGAACTGCCATGGCATCATGGTTGCTTCTGTATAATTTTGTCCCAATGTTTATCAATTAAAGCCTGTCCTCTGTCTTTAAGAAGGTGACTAATTAGTCAAGCACTTAACTGAAAAGGAAGTGAAGCTACACTGATGGCTTTATTGTTTGGAAAATGATGTGGAATTTGTACATTGTGTTCCTGTAACATTGCATAATTACTAGAGCCTTTGCTACTCGGACAATCCGGATCTGAGTCAACAGGTTGAAGAAGACATATGGACACTCATCGGGAGGGTGAGTCATGATGAGGGGGTTATTAAAGTAAATTAATAGCTGCTCTTAAATGCTGTATTTGGCATCTGGAAACAAACCCAAAGTGAAGCAAGTTTGCCTATCTGTGACGTGAGTTCTTTTCTCTACTCATTAAGGAGAGATACTAATCTACAAGTAAAAAGAATCTGATTAATCATACACTCTAACAATGTTGTTTTGTTTTTAGGTTTTGCAATTGGTTTGATGACTTTTTAATTGCAAACTCAAAAAAAAAAAAAGAAACAAAAGAAATATATTTTCTTTATGCCTTTGACTTTTTATGTAATTATGTAAATCCATGAAATATTTCCTTCTTGGACAAGTTAAAACAAGTGTCAATATATTCTAATTTAAGCATGAGCTGAAAAAGAATAGATTCATGAGCTCCTGTAACATAAATCTAATATTTAATATTATAAATAATATGCATCATAATACAGTGCAATAATACAGTAACTGTTTTACCAGTAGCATCATTTTAAATGAGGATATTTCAACTATTTTAATCAGAAATGTGCCCCATACAAGTAAAAAATAAATACAAAGTTGTATCATGAAACTCTAAATGGTGCAGTTTGGTAGGTCCTTAAAGGAACACTCCACTTTTTTTGAAAATAGGCTCATTTTACAACTGCCCTAGAGTTAAACAGTTGAGTTTTACCGTTTTCGAATCCATTCAGTTGATCTCCGGGTCTAACGGTACCACTTTAAGCATAGCTTAGCATAGTTCATTGAATCTGATTAGACCATTAGCATCTCGCTCAAAAAAAAGACCAAAGAGTTTCGATATTTTTCCTATTTAAAACTTAACTTATAAAAAAAATTTACTCTTCTGTAGTTACACTGTGTACTAAGACCGACGGAAAATGAAAAGTTGCCATTTTTTTAGGCCGATATGGCTAGGAACTACATTCTCATTCTGGCATAATAATCAAAGAACTTTGCTGCTGTAGCATGGGTGCAGCAGGCACAATGATATTACAGAGAGGCTGTGACCCCCTGTTTGCACAGGGAGCGTGCCTTGCAACCATGGAGACATTTGTGAGAGGCTCTGCGTAATATCATTGCTCGCTGCTCAACCTTCAAACGTGGTCAGCATTTGCAGTGCACTTTCAGAAACCCTCCACCTTCCCCAGCTCCACCTGTATAGATCTGCTACAGGTAATTCATGTACACTATATTTTACTGCAGCAGCATGTCTTATTTGCTCACAGCACATGTATTGGCAGTAACAAGTTCCATACTTGTGCTGCAACAGCAATAGCAGCAGCAGCAGCAGCAGCGTAGCAGACCTATTCTGCCAAGATCAAACATATCAATAATGTAATATTCATTAGCATGCCAAACACTCTGAAAGTTGTCATGTCAGAACTGTAATTGGTGCTACATCTGTTAATTTATGGGATCACAGGTCCACCTTATGACAGATACTGAAGAATTTAAAGCCATAATGTCAAACAAAACTATCATCACGGTATAGTTTTGCAGTACTTGTGAACAATAGGTGTTATATATATAGAGCAACTCTGAGCAGCTCTTTGGCACAAAACTGCTTTAAAGGTGCCATCGAATGTTTTTTTACAAGATGTAATATAAGTCTAAGGTGTCCCCTGAATGTGTCTGTGAAATTTCAGCTCAAAATACCCCATAGATTTTTTTTAAATACATTTTTTTAACTGCCTATTTTGGGGCATCATTAGAAATGCGCCAATTCAGGTTGCGGCCCCTTTAAATGCTCATGCTCCCCGCCCACGGAGCGCGCGCTTGCCTTTAACAGCATAAACAAAGTTCACACAGCTAATATAACCCTCAAAATGGATCTTTACAAAGTGTTCGTCATGCAACATGTCTAATTGCGTAAGTATAGTATTTATTTGGATGTTTACATTTGATTCTGAATTAATTTTAGGCTGTGATCCGTGGTTAACGGCTAATGCTACACTGTTGGAGAGATTTATAAAGAATGAAGTTGTGTTTATGAATTATACAGACTGCAAGTGTTTAATAATGAAAATAACGATGACTCTTGTCTCCATGAATACAGTAAGAAACGATGGTAACTTTAACCACATTTAACAGTACATTAGCAACATGCTAACGAAAAACAGTTTACAAATATCACTAAAAATATCATGTTATCATGGATCATGTCAGTTATTATTGCTCCATCTGCCATTTTTCGCTGTTGTTATTGCTTGCTTACCTAGTCTGATGATTCAGCTGTGCACAGATCCAGATGTTAATACTGGCTGCCCTTGTGTAATGCCTTGAACATGGGCTGGCATATGCAAATATTGGGGGCGTACACCCACTGTTACGTAACAGTCGGTGTTATGTTGAGATTCACCTGTTTTCCGGAGGTCTTTTAAACAAATGAGATTTATATAAGAAGGAGGAAACAATGGAGTTTGAGACTCACTGTATGTCATTTCCATGTACTGAACTCTTGTTATTCAACTATGCCAATATAAATTCAATTTTTAATTCTAGGGAACCTTTATATGACCTCTCTCACCCTTCATTTCACAGTATTTTAAAAATGTCTTTGCTGTAGTACAATCACTACAAGGCCAAAGACACACCAAACATATCTGAATGTGTAATTCAAAAAAATGTGAGAGAAATACCTTGTTTTCAGGTAATCGCTTCTTTAGTAAGCCTTTAACCCATGACAACTGGTACTTTGCAGACTGATAGTGGCCCCCAGGGTGGTCAAATTGGGATAATCTACAGCGGAAGCTCGATGAAGTCCAAATTTAACACAGAGAGTGGCTTATCATCATCATCATGATAATAATTATCTGCTCCAGCAGCAACCAGCTCTCTCTCTCTTTTCTCTTCCATTTCTGAGATGCGTCATGTGGCTAGGTCAAATCCATACAAGTGCCAGGAAGTGAAAGAAAGCAAATTAGGAAAATGAGAAAAGAGAAAATGAGAGCAAGAAATGACATAAAGCATTGAGTCATTCTAGCAGCCAAATCCTGTAACTCAAATCAAGGGAGAGCTGCATTTCGCCCTCTGTACTTCCAGAGGTTTTAAGCACTGCATTTCTTGGAATGATCTTAAAAAGTTTGACAACTAGTTACTGTTACGCAAATCTTCACCAGCAAAAACATTTCGGAGAACTGTGTCCTTACACCCCACCCCTGCTTTTCCCGGTCGCCAAAACAGCCACATTATCACTTCTGCTGTAATGGCTCTGACTAACAGAGCTGTATTTCAATAAGGACATGAGAGGCAGCTCAGTGCTGCCTGCTTTTGGTGAAAAATGGAACTGCAGTTTTTTGAGGCATCAATTCCAGTCTTATTTTTATGGATGCTTTGTCTGCATTGCTGGAAAAATAACTCTCATTCATGTACAAAGACGGATAGACACTGGGAGGAGAATTAAAGGTCTAGTGTATGAATGAAATTCCCCCAGGGTCATATATGACCCACAAAATGCTATTTAGACTAACAAAATTATTATTGTGATCCACTGTATAACATGTATACAGATTATTGTCCTTCCATCATTATTAGACATAACCCTGCAACTGACCATTCAAATTTATATTTGATTTGTACTTGTGCTGTTGAAGGAGAGAAAGAATAGAGAATTACTGTGGAGGCCTTGCAGATTCTCCAGAGTGATGGTCATAAAACAAACAATGATCTTATATTTAAATATTAAATATTAACTAATTTATTTGTATTTCCCTCTTTCATTTCATGTATACTAGTGAATACTACTTTGAATGTTGCGATCCTATCAGACTTATGATAGCAAGCTGAATCGTAACAAAGCACTGTTCACCAGAGGAGAACTGGCCCCCCGACTAAGCCTGGTTTTTCCAAAGGTTTTTTTCTCCATTTAACACCTAGTTGCAACCTGTTTGCCAACTGATGTCACCTGTTGGAGTTTGTGTTCTTTGCTGCTTTCACCTTTGGCTTGCTTAGTTGGGGACACTTGACATTTGATATTCAACAGTATTCTTGACATTTATTTAACAGTGCTTTGATCTGCCTGCATTGACACTATTCTTTAAGAGCTGTTGCGCAGCCAAATTATATGCCAGTTATCACTGTAAAGCTGCTTTGACACAATCTGATTGTAAAAAGTGCTATATAAATAAAGGTGACTTGACTTGACTTGACTAATCATTTTTTAGTGGAGGTTAATGCAGCATTTTCTGCTGCATGTTGTGCAATACAGAGGAAATCTTTCATTTTGCATCACATATTCTATTATATATTGGCTCCACGGGATAATGCAAGTTTTCCTCAGCATGTTGGATGCTTTGTGTACTTAAATTCATTCATAAAAGCTTTACAAAAGAGGCCTTCTTTGAGCCTGTCTGCTCTGTGCCTGATAGTAAAAGACACACAAAGGACTGTTTCTCAGACATAGATTATGTGACATGAAACATGAACATTAAACAAAACCCAAAACGTCTCGGTTACAAAGGTAACCCTCGTTCCCTGAAGGAGGGAACGGAGACGTACGTCGGACAGACCGACGAATAGGAATCTCGCTAGAGAGGCCAATCTACTTCGAGTGTAACTAAACGAGCCAATGCACATTGGCATGCAATCATATGCATCAGCTGCTCGCCTCGCAGCGCGGGTATATAATGAGCAGCAGGTGCGTTGCATCTTCAGGTTTTCGCTGAGGAGCCGAACCGGATAGGCGGCAGCATCAGCGGGGTACAGCGACTGTGGCGACGGGACGTACGTCTCCGTTCCCTCCTTCAGGGAATGAGGGTTACCTTTGTAACCGAGACGTTCCCATTCAGTCGGTCACGTTCGACGTACGTCGGACAGACCGACGAATAGGAATCCCTACCAAAGCGCCACAGGAGCTGCCCCCTTCCAGCGCTCTGTTGCAAGCCACCTGAACCCCCTTGCCTGAGGATGGTGGGACAGGGCTAACACAGAGAGAGTCGATCACTGCTGTTCCCCAAAACCCATTCAGTGAGACTATTGGATAACGCTGGGAAAGCGTACCCTTCGCTGGGAAAGGAACGCTGCGGAAGCCACATCCTTCCCCGAAGGAGTTATGTGGAGAAGTACATATGGACTAACCCTGTAGGGCTGTGCTACATATGGAAGAGCTGGGGTGACTCCAACCCGATGAAGGGTAGGTTCTCCCAGAGGGAAAGACACGGGCTTCGTTTAGGAGCAACCGTGGAACCAACCATATGGGATCCCCGTAGGGTCACACATATGGAACCCAGCCTAAACCCGGTTCTCAAGGATACAACGGAGTATAGGCCTGGCGCCAGACGCTCCGCCACGTCGGCTGCCGAAGGGATATTGGAGGACTCGACAGGGTCTGCCTTGTAGGGACTCTCTGGAGAAAAGAAGCGCATGTAGCGCAGCAAGCCGACACTAAGCCGGGGCCTCTCCGTGCCTCTGACCTGTGGCGAGAACATGGGAGGAGACCGGCTCGACACGAAGGCTATAGTATCTAGCGAACGTGTTAGGTGTCGCCCAGCCCGCAGCTCTACAAATGTCTGTCAGCGAGGCGCCACGAGCCGGCGCCCAGGAGGATGCGACACCTCTCGTGGAGTGAGCATGCAACCTGAGCGGGCAGGGCACACCCTGAGCTTGGTAAGCCAGGGCGATGGCATCCACTATCCAGTGGGCCATCCTCTGCTTGGAGACAGCCTTTCCCTTCTGCTGGCCTCCATAACAGACAAGAGCTGGTCTGAGGTCCTGAGGCTTTAGGTTCTGTCTATGTACAGTCGCAAAGCGCGGACTGGACAGAGTAAAGCCAGGGCTGGGTCTGCCTCCTCCGAGGGCAGCGCTTGCAGGCTCACCACCTGGTCCCTGAAGGGAGTGGTAGGAACCTTGGGCACATAGCCAGGCCGGGGTCTTAGTACCACGTGGCTATCACCCGGCCCGAACTCCAGGCACGATTCGTCGACCGAAAATGACTGCAGGTCCCCTACCCTCTTGATGGAGTCCAATGCCACCAGCAGCAAAGTCTTCATAGACAGAATCTTTAAGTCTGCTGACAGCAAAGGCTCAAAGGGAGCAATCTGAAGTGCTCTCAGCACCAGAGTGAGGTCCCAAGAGGGTATGGAGAGGGGACGAGAAGGATTTAACCGTCTCGCCCCCTAAGGAACCTGATGACCAGGACGTGCTGACCAACAGATTGGCCATCTAAGTGGTCGTGGTAAGCGGATATAGCAGCAGTATGGACTTTTGAGGGTGGAGGGGGACAGCCTACACTCCAACCCTACTGCAAGAAGGAAAGCACGACTCTGATCGAGCATCTTCGGGGGTCTTCCCGGCGAGAAGGGCACCACTCGACGAACAGGTTCCACTTTGGAGGCGTAAGCACGTCTCGTAGACAGTGCACGTGCCGAAGTGATGGTGTTAAGTACCTCAGGGGGTAAGTCACCTAGAACCTCCGCATCCCGTCCAAGGGACCAGACATGGAGTTTCCAGAGGTCTGGACGCGGGTGCCAAAGAGTGCCCAGTCTCTGAGAAAGAAGGTCTTTCCTCAGAGGGATGGGCCAGGGAGGGGCTGTCGCGAGGAGTGAGAGTTCTGGGAACCAGGTCCGGTTGGGCCAGTAAGGCGCAACTAACAAGACCTGCTCCTCGTCCTCCCTGACTTTGCACAGGGTCTGTGCAAGTAGGCTCACTGGGGGAAACGCATATTTGCGCAGGCCCCGGGGCCAGCTGTGAGCCAGTGCATCTGTCCCGAGTGTCCCCTCGGTCAGAGAGTAAAACAACTGGCAGTGGGAGGTTTCTGGTGAGGCAAACAGGTCTACCTGAGCCTTTCCGAATTCTCTCCAGATCAGCTGAACCACCTGGGGGTGGAGTCGCCACTCTCCTGGCAGCGCAGCTCATGATAGCTCGTCGGCCACACGGTTGAGCACACCGGAGACATGAATGGCGCGAAGCGACCTCAGATGCTTCCGACTCCACAGGAGGAGATGGCGGGCGAGTTGTGACATGCGACGGGAGCGTAGACCACCTTGACGGTTGATGTACGCAACGGTCGCAGTGTTGTCCATACGGACCAGTACATGCTTGCCCTGAAGCAGGCCTTTGAGGCGGCTCAGAGCAAGGCGTACTGCCAGCAACTCGAGGCAATTGATGTGCCAATGCAGATGGGGTCCCGTCCAAACCCCTGAGACTGCATGCCCGTATTACGTGGCACCCCAGCCGGTGGCAGAAGCATCTGTGAACACCACAGCATGCCGGGACACCTGTTCTAGGGGCACTCCTGCCCGAAGAAACAAGGGGTCCGACCACGGACTGAAGGTTCGGCGGCACTCCTGAGTGATTGGCACCCGGAATGTGCCGCGCTGCCACGCCCATCTCGGGACTCGGCCGTGAAGCCAGTGCTGAAGCGGTCTCATATGAAGCAGACCGAGCGGTGTTACAGCCGCAGCAGCCGCCATATGCCCCAGGAGCCTCTGAAAGAACTTCAGTGGGACCGCTGTCCTGCCATTGAATGTATCCAGGCAGTTCAACACTGACCGAGCACGTTCCTCTGTGAGGCGTGCTATCTGCTCGACCGAATCCAACTCCATACCGAGAAAAGAGATCCTCTGCACCGGGGCGAGTTTGCTCTTTTCCCAGTTGACCTGAAGCCCCAACTGGCTGAGGTGTCTGAGCACCAAATCCCTGTGTTTGCACAACTGATCCCGGGACTGTGCTAGAATGAGCCAGTCGTCGAGATAGTTGAGAATGCGAACACCCCGTTCTCTCATGGGAACAAGGGCTCCCTCCACGACTTTCGTGAAGACGCGGGGAGACAGGGCCAGCCCGAAGGGTAGGACTCTGTACTGATATGCTCGACCTTCGAACGCGAATCTCAGGAATGGCCTGTGTCGCGGAAGAATTGAAACATGGAAGTACGCGTCCTTCAGGTCAATCGCTGCAAACCAATCTCGGGGACGGATGCACTCGAAAATGCGTTTCTGCGTGAGCATTTTGAATGGTAGCTTGTGTTTTTTCTTTCTTTTGAGGCTCCGATTCAAAACTCGCAGGTCCAAGATCGGTCGTAACCCGCCGCTTTTCCTGGGTACAATGAAGTAGGGGCTGTAGAACCCCGACCTCAAATCGGCTGGAGGGACCGGCTCTATCGCGTCCTTCGCCAGTAGGACTGCGATCTCCGCACGCAGGACAGGGGCATCGGCATCTTTCACTGTAGTGAAGAGGACGTCCCTGAACTTGGGGGGGGGGAGCCGGGCGAACTGAATCGCAAAGCCGACCCTGATGGTCCGAAGGAGCCAGCGAGACGGACTGGGGAGCGCTAACCCGGCTCGCAGAGACCGTACAAGCAGGACCAAAGGGACCACCGGTGTACCCGCAGCAGGGCAGCGAGGTGGAACACAGGGACACGGCTCGGGGGGCTCTCTTTGTGAGGCGGCCCGAAGCGGCGTCACAGTGTGCTAGGCAACACTTACCTGGCTCCACGGATGGACAGAGGGAGCAGTCGAGGCTTTGGCTGCCCGCTGCTCACTGCTGTCCGCTGGCGACAGAAGAGGGGGATGAGAGTGGTGAGCTTTTTCTCCTCCCACTGCTCTCCAAACCCTCTTCAGACCTGGAAATGGAGGAACTGCTCTTTAAAATTTGGGTACCGCTGCCTCTTGGGTCAGTGGCGGAACAGAAACAAACCCAATAAAGGATTTACCACCTGGCCCTCCTCCAGGGGTGGAAGAGCAGCCCCACCCATCTCTGGGTCACCCGTCTCAGGGGTGATTCTCACCAACCAGTTAAACAGCTGCAGAGACGGGAGGCGTCATCTCCCCGCAATGGATACAGCAGAGCCTGCTGGGCCGGAGTTTCTTGCAGGGGACGACACCCTTGGCGACGAGCAGACTGAGGGGCGGCCCAAGAGGAACTCAATGGTTTGTCATGGGAAGCTCCCCTATCCGCTACTAACTGAGGAGAACCGCTGGGCTCAGTCCTCGACAGTGTCACCGAAAGGCCACCTCGTAAGATGGGAGCATTGAGAAAGCATTTAGCTTGACAACCTCTCACACCTCACAAGGTAAGCCAGGGGGCACTTCTGGACCACGGAGGTGGACATCGTCTGGCTGAGGGCCTGCGCCGTGACTTTGATCACGGTTAGTCAACAAGCGCAGCTCAACCCCAGCACAGAACTACCCTCCTGCAAAAAGAGTGCCTTGGCCTCACATGCAGGGTGGGTGTGGTCTGTGTACAGCCACCCCATCCAAGAGGGTAGTGAGAGAGGAAAAACTTATGCAGATTGGCACCTTTGGCATTCCATATTTATGGCACCAATATACCCCCATACTGCCAAGTTTTCCATGCACATCTGGAAGACCCAGGAAAGCATGGCTGTAAACTCTGAATCTGAGTCAGCATAAGCACACACCATTACAGTGGGCAGCGTCACCCTCATTTCCAGAGCATAACAGCACTCTCTCCGATGCTGCAATCGACGTCTGTCCCTCAGCTGGAGCTCTGAATGAAATGCTAGGTTCCCCTATGAAAAGGACCAGCAATCCAATCCAGAAACTGCACAGCTTGCAATGCGCTAGAGAGGGAGGGGCCCTAGGGGGTTGGTTCCCCGAAGGAACCCCTCAACCTCATGTCACCCAAGCCATATCAGCAAAGTAGACCTCTTCTGGTGCACCAGAGAGGGCGCTACAATGGAGATTACGCAAGGGAACCGCGCATCTAGAGCGCCGAGCGAGCGCTGGGTTGCCGTGACAACCCGCGCTGCAGCCCGGCAGCTCGACGGCACACGACACGCAGAGGAGCGAGAGGTTTGCTCTCGCTGATCTCCGCGGTCTCCCAGAGTGTCGGGCAGAGCCGCGGCTGTGCTTTTACACACAAGCGGCAGCTGGCCAACAACAGAGGGGACTCAAGCTTCCCGGAGAAAGAAGAGTCACGACCGGCGTGTCGACGTGATCATGTTCTCATATGAAAACATGAACACCCACGAACATAATTTCAGCACGCGCCCAGACATGCGAAACTGTGATCGTGGCCGTCAGTGAGGACAGGAACGATCGCATCCAGAAACACAAGTAGGATGTCGTCTTTAAAAAGACGCGAATCTACTTGTGTAAGCTCTTTCAGGGACTTTACTCTTTTAGAAGTGCTGAAGCACGCAGGGGAACGGCCACCGCAACACAGACAGGGATTGTGTGCAGCCTGTCATGTGCTTTCTCTCTCTTTGAAGGCGCTCACTCTTACCAGCCGTAAAAACGGATTTTCAGCGCTCAAAAGCGCACCGTACCGGCCGTGAGAACAGCCTTCTGACGCTGTCAAACAGCTATTTGCTCAAAAACGGCAAACGAAACAGAAAAAGAGAGGACGTCGACCCCGCTGCTGTGCTGTTCGCCCGCACTCGGAAAAAAAGAGAAGTTCAACCAAAAGCTTGACTCGTCTTCTAGCAGACACTCGCTTGTAGAGAACAGGAACAAACACCGTTCGGCTCCGAAGCGAAAAGCTGAAGATGCAACGCACCTGCTGCTCATTATATACCCGCGCTGCGAGGCGAGCAGCTGATGCATATGATTGCATGCCAATGTGCATTGGCTCGTTTAGTTACACTCGAAGTAGATTGGCCTCTCTAGCGAGATTCCTATTCGTCGGTCTGTCCGACGTACGTCGAACGTGACCGACTGAATGGGAACCAACGTTACATTATGTCAAATCCAAGATTAAAGTTCAATGTCAGTTACAGCAGCCCCCTCTTAGTCCTGGCCTTGGTTTATTCTGTGTCTGGAAAACTGGCCCAAAATACATTTCTCATCTGAGCATTAAGTTCAAATGAGAAGTCGTCACACATTTCTGGTTATTGCTAATAGCTTATGTTTTTACATAAGTTTCATATGAGGACAATAAAAATGATTAAAAAATATTAAAATATATATTATATAAAATAAATATAAAATAAAAATGAAACATTACATTATAAAATAAATTGAAAATATATTTAGATAATGTAAATTAATTGTAAAAGTACTGAATAGTGTTGACATTCACTGTCACAGATCAGAGTATGCAATTTTGTACAAATAAAACTTTTTCAAAACCCAAACATTTAGCTGTATAAATGTGCTTTAAACTCATAGAAAGAAAACATAATAGTAACTTATGACAATAAAGTGACTCATTTGGTGTGCAGTTTTCATTATCTTCTGCTCTTTTCACTAACATAAAATGTTTTCTCCACTGTGATCCACTGAATACCATCCAGTTTGTGACTGATAATTTGTTAATAAGTTAATCAGTGATGCAGTTGTTAAGCCTTTCTCATATAATAATTCAGTCTCCCATGGTCCATGATCAAATGTAATGCATGTCAGAATGAATATGAAAAGTTAGAAATCTGGTTAAATAAATGTCATATAAGTTTTTTATAACAGCATGCATGAAATACAGTGTACACCTCAAATGTAATATTTCATGAGTGCACAAAATGTCTCCACTTTTTCCATCAGTCTATTTAATGAAGTTGATGACTGTAATTGTGTGTCTGGATGGGTGACTTCATGTGTGCTTGTGAAAAGAGGGAGGGAGAAGGTGATCTGCTCTGTCATGAGATGCTCTGTAATAAGGTCTGGTACGAGGAACAGATGGACATTACTTGAGAGACAGAACTGGAACTAAATGAGTGTAATGACAAGCCAAGTACTTCAGCAGAGCAAGAGTGACGTGAATCTAATGGAGGAGGAGAAACCAAAGGACAGAGGTGGAATAGTGAGAACAATGGAAGGGGTGAACGTGACGGAAAGACATAAATCATGGTTGCAAAGTAAAGAGAGAGTATTATGAAGGAAAAAAAGAACAGGAAAGAATGTGATTGAGAAAGAGAGAGAGAGAGGGGAACAACAGAGATGGTCAGAGGAGGAGAATAATTTGCTGATGGATAGATTCTCAGCACATCCATTACACTGTTGCCTGTTTCTCAGACGTCACATATTTTCTCCAAGGACTCCTCGTGTGCTTTTCCATCATGAAAGGCAATTACAAAACACCATAGTGGAAAAAGAGGCTGATTTTCCAGTGTTAACATCCTTTTTTCTTGTCACTGCCGATATCAGTTGCCTAACAGCTGTATATCATACATAAAGACACTGTGACTTTCAATTTTGCTGTATTTATTTTGAAAAAGTTTAATGATTAATTTTAAAGTTGTTGTTTATACAGTATTTTTTTTTTTTTTATTGTAAGCATACGTGTGAAGTATGAAGTACTTTTCTTTTAAACATTCAATTGATAAATCATTCTGTACTCATGAGACATGCAGGAACAAATACATGCCTCATGTTTCTGACATCAGCACATTTTATAGTAATGAGTTCTCAGTTTGTTTGCCTTGTTTCACTCAGACACAAATTACAAAAGTGCTACAGTTTTGTTATACAATAGCTTGACTAACTGATTTAACATGTTAAACAAACACTTTGTTAAGAACAAAGCTGACAAGTCCATTAATGGCCAATACAACATCAATCACCAAAAAATTAAACAAGTCTTTCTTTATCTCAGAAATTTGTTCTTTTCTCTATCCTCATTAGATATCATTATAACTCTCTTTCCAATAACAGCTGCTCCCAGTAATCCCAGTAAAACTGCTTCACCGTGTCATGGCCCACACAAAACTGCTTTAAATCTTCCCATATAGCCTTTTGCATATATATATGAACCACAACTATTCCTTGAATCTCACTTTTCGCACTGTCCAGGTGAGCTATTAATGCCTTCTTTGCTAAAGAAGTGTCTGTCCCATACAGGTCGATATTAAAACGTAGAGACCCTCCATTAAATGGAATAGGATAGGGAGGTGTGTGGAGGCTCATGAACAGGGGTTTCCCACAAGAACCATCTACAAACCATGTCAGGTTTCGCCTTGCCAAGATGTGAAGGTTACTCTCCATGAGTTTCAAGGGCTCCCAGTCCTGGATTATAGCACCCCCTGGAAGCTGAAGTCTGGAAGACAGGTCTGAATCCAAAAGAAGGGCCTTAAGAGCATCGAAGTCCTTTATAGGCAATAAAGGGCGGCTGCTATTGGATCCATCTGACGGGTCCAGTTTTTCCTTCAGACCTGAGACAAAGCTATTAAAATCCTCAGAATTCCCCAACAGAGACAGAATAGCCTGGTTTAAAAGACAGAAAGAAAAACAGAGATAAATGTTGCTGTGGTAAGGATCAAAAAGGTAGTGAGAGCGAGTCAAGAAGAAAGAAGAACTTTAGTAGAGTGCATAATTCATCTAAAAACAACATCAAAAATAACAATATAAAAAGACATAAGAAATGCAGATTACACACTTTTTTGATTATCTAGCATTTTAAAATTAATATTTAAGTCTATGGTTATGTTAAGATTATGTTTTGCTATTTGCCCCAAGCATATATTTTTGACCAATCAGCCTTCTTAAGTTCATAATCACTCTAATTGGTTGGTGCTGTTGTGGCAAAAAATCAACTCCTCCGACTCTACTAGTTAAGAGACAAACACGTCCTATTGTCTTTAAAGCTTTTATTTATTGCAAGAAAGGTCAGACAGGTCATACAGAAACACAAGTAGCTGCAGAGTGTAAGACCAAGAACGAAAGCTTCCCCTCACTTTATATCTCTAACCTCCAAGGCCAAAGCCTCTGTCCTTTTACCATATTTGGAACATCCCTTAGTGGCTGTAACTTTCCACACATTGTTAGCACAGACATGTTTTTAACATACATCTTGCATTCCCCATACCATATCTTGCTCTTTCTATTTCCAACATCTATGTTAACCCTATGTTAAACATTACCAATGAAGCCAACATCATGCATGTTCCATAAGCATCATATTTCACAAGAATACAGGTAAAAAGCATATGAAAAATTAAAATTTCCACAACAATTCCCTCTTCTTATCATGCATTGATAACTAATGATTACTTCTACTTCATTTCACATCACTCTCTTAAATTTGTGAAGAAAGTCAGAAAATGCTTAAGGCTTTTTTCTGTGGGGATAGACCCTGTGTTTTAGCAAGCTAAATAGGATAGATAAAGAATGGGCTTTACCATGAAGTCAAATACCTCGGTCACATTTTACTATCACATTCTTTGAGGATTAACCACTAATCATCCATATTCATCTTAAAGTATCTTATACAGTAAATTTAAGTTCTTAGTCACATTTATGCTCTTAATTTCTGATCTTCATACAAACAACAAATTCAGATACATCACCCAATCATAGAAATCCTTCATTTTACAAACATATAGCATGCAAATTTAGGTTCTATAACATCTTATCACAACAGATCCATTTTGTAGCCCACAATGTCATTGTCCAACCTCAGTGGTGATTTGGAATTCCTTGAGCTGATTTCACCTACATAAAAATTTTAGACAGGATAGAAAACATTTCTTTGCGATAGTTCAACATGTCATGGTCACCAATTCTGTTGATGCCAAGCATATTTTTTCCATATCCATGAGGTTTCTGATCAAAAGAGATCCCGAAGTTGTAACTGCTAATACTAATCAGGATAGGGGGAGACATAAACATAGGGTCACTCAGAATCAGAAATCGCTGTAATGGAAGAGGCAACAACATCAAAGGTGAATGAGAATATCAATGATCAACTGAATAATATGGTCTCAACAAAGATATATGCAAAAACATATGAATAATGCTCATAGTTGTGATATCAGTGTTCAGTGACATTGTATGTTCTGGGAAAATATCTCAGTTGTGTCCTTGGGAGCCTCAATCACCTCTGAGAGTAAAACAACAAGTACAGCAACGCTCACTCGTAATGCCTGGGGTAAAAAGACCTCAGGTCTCCTTTTCAAGGAGGCTACCCAACTTTCCAAGAGGTCACTGCAGCTGAAGGGCCTTTTCTGAAAAAAATTAAGCAGTAAGCCTAATCCAAGAGTTCACAGCTGTGTACACCTGGTTGTTAATGTTGTTAACTCAGTGAGAAAGGAACACTACGGAGATCACATCCTACCCTATGGACTAGCCAGCGTGGAGTACTACATAGGGAAAAAGTCTCTATGGTGGGCCCCACTGAGGGGGAGACTACCTGCCATAGAGAGTGGTGATGGAGCTAGCTTCATCCAGGGAAAGACACTGGGTTCACCGCTAGGGAAACTGAACAGTGGAAGAATACATCTTATGGGATCACCATTAGGGAACCACTACATACATCTGGCACTAGCCAGATTACGAGGGCTCACCTTAAATGATGAAGATGGGTGGCCTTGTGTTTGCCATTCAAGGGGCACTCACCTAGACCGAAAAAAGCGCACATTATCACGTCAGAGTGGGGAAAGGCGCTGCAAGCACTACACCCATCCGGCTCGACCGAAGCTTACCTGATATCTGAATATATCTGAAAACTCAGGATGAGACTTTTTCCATTCAGAGACTGTAAAATCTCACGAAGGTGCTGGGTGTAGCCCGCAGCTCTACATATCTGCTAGATAAGCACCATGTGACAACTCTGAAGTGTTGGTGATACCCCAAGCAGAGTGAGCTCTCTCTTCCAATGGGTATGGTACATTTTGGGCCTGATATGCCCGGAGAATGGCATCCACAATCCAGTGAGCCATCCTCTGCTTGGAGACAGCCTTCCCCTTCTTCTGACCACCACAGACAAAGCTGTTCAGAAGAAAGTGCATGGCACATATTTACATATTCATCTAACCGTTGCTCTCAGCAGTGTGGGCGCGTCAGATATTCGTTTACAGTATATCGCTGGTCACACGTTTCGAACTTCATTTTACCCCTAAACAAAGAACGAAAAAGAACTTCGTTTGAAGTATACCAGGGCCTTTAGGACTTGTTCTTCATCTTCCCTGATTCTGCACAGTGTCTGTGCAATAAGGCTCACTGGGGCAAATGCATATTTGTGTAGTTTTTTTTTAATTTTCTTCACATAGAAGCAAAATCGACTTAATATACTCTGTCATTTTTTGTCATATAGATAAAAGTAATACATCAATTGAAACTACACAATGTCTACTTTTATTTGTGTGCACGCACAGTAAAAACAAAAAGTTATGCTTTTTGCAAAATAAAGAAAAGGCTGTTTAAATATGAATCCTAATGTTTCCAACATTTATAAGCTCTATAATATAACAAATATTACGGCCTTCCATTAAGCTGCTGGTGTCGGTGGCAGAAGTAAGCACGTTAAGCACGCATGCCCATGAAGTCCATACACGCAGATGTTAAAATGCAAAATGTCTCTTTATTTTGTTCTAGTCAATAAACACTGCTTTCAATCAGTTTCCTGTGAGCTCTTGTTCTTAAGAATAAAGTTCATACCTTGCAGACAGAACACTTTATCCATAATCCACACCCATGTAAGCAATCTGTGTAGTAAAGAATGTATGACTTAACACGGTAAGCACGGTCAAAAACTGTTTGCCTCTCAGCCACCAAACACACCTGTTATCTCATTAACCCTGTGCTCTAAATATACAGCCACATTAGAGTGACACCCAATGGACAAAACAGGAATTACATTAAAATGGCTCCTACAACAAATATGATACATAAAATTTCATTCATTCTTTGACCTGCTTTGGACAGATTATGAAGTGTTTACTGTGAAATAGCCTAGTGCTTGTCTGGTTATCACCAGACCAAGCTCAATTTAAACTTGAACATTGGTCTGGGGAGTCTGCTATGTATTTTCTACTGCCTCTCATGCCATATGAAAATAAATTCTCATTTTGGTTAACTGTATAAATGTATTCTCAATCCATGGTCCCGTGCACTTTCTTTTCCACACGCAGCCGCATAGTAAACACTTCTGAGGTAACTTTAAATAAAAATATATAAAATAAAATAAAATTTTGTCTCAAAATTCAAAATAAATAGATTTTAATAGATTTTTTTTTAATAGAGCCTTAGCTGCTTTTCAACACTTTTACTTTGTCATGCCTATTCATACAATAAAATATGCAAATGTAACACTCATCGCCATAACCATTCATACTTTCGTTCGTATAAGAATAACAAAATGTATGAATACTCAAAACCGGAGAGCCGTTTAAAAACTCTTTCAACGGCTCTGCTCTCTACTTCCTGTGAAGTGATGTATCGATGCTCCCTTATTCCCTATGCCGTTCACAGTGCCCTTCGAACTGAACATGTTCGCTCCCTTCGGATTGGAATCTCACTTAAGATGGCGAAATACCATGTGAAGTCCACTTACGGTCAAAATGGAACGCACCTTTAGTTTGTATTGGTTTGTAGCATTGATCAGCGGTTTGCAGAAGCAGCAATGGCATCGAGCAATTTTTGCAGGTTGTGCAAAAAAAAAAAAAAAAACATGAAAGTGAGTGGTATTTACACCCACTTGAGCGATTTGTTCGCTAAACTAAATAAGTCATTCAGCATCGTTGAGAGGTTAAAAGGAATTGGATTGACGGTCGTGCTTGCCATTGCTTCTCTATCGTCATCATGTTATACCCGCCAATAGAGAGCAAGATGGATAAGCCAGTCTGTGATTGGTTCCCGCAAAAGTGTAACAGAAGCAGTAGAAATGAATGTACGGGTTTCCAGACTGAGTTACCGGGCGAAATCAAAATGCCGGCAGATCAGGCTGGGTTTACCCAGTCTAGCCTAGTGCCACATCAGTGATGAATGATGATGATGAATGATGAAAATTCAATGAAATTCAACTTTGCATCACAGAAATAAATTATATTTTAAAAGTATATTAAAATAGAAAACCATTATTTTAAATTGTAATAATATTTCAGATTTTAAAAACATAGACCATATTATTCATAGTTGACCAAATATTGGAAATGTAAATTATGTAAATTATGAAACATTTAAAGTGTTTTTTGATCGTGCATGCACATAAACCTGTTGTAGGAGACCTTCTTAACAAAATTAGGAACCTTTAAAATAGCATATCTTGGGGATAGTTTGACCAAAAATTTTAATTCTGTTTACATTTCTTTACCCTCATGTCATTTCAAACCAGCATGACTTTCTTTCTTTTGTGGAACAGTCTATGGTGGAACATAAGATATTTTGAAGAATGTTAGTAAACAAACAGTTTTGGTCAAGTATATCTAATTACCAATTCAGATGCAGGATCATGCAATTAAATAGAATAAAATGTTTTAATCGCTTACCAGCCTTAAAATATACTATTGTCCATTATTAATTAATCTTTGTTCATAATACATTAAATAAAGTTAGCAAGAACTGAGCTGGATGATGACATCATTATTGTCTACAGAGCTTCTTTATAGCTGAAATAAAATCATTCCATGTGAGCTTTACAGTTACTGAACCGAACTGAGTCAACACTAGATACTTGAAAGCTACTTTCCAGCAGAATAGAATTTTGTTTGCATTACTGAATAATTTTTCGGTGTATCACTGTAAATTTGCTTTAAAACAATCTGTTTTGTATAAAGTGCTTATATTAAGCAATAAAGGTGACTTGACTTGGAATATGTTTCACATTTCAAATATCAATTTAACTCACCCGTCTGGCCAGCAGTGTGAACTTGCGCAGTTTTTCAGGCCCTGGGTCATCTCTGGTGAGACGCTTGGTCTTCACATTGGGGTAGACCTTCTTTATGTAGCCATCGACAAATTTCTGTATCACTCCAGCCAGACCACGGCCCCTTTCATTCGGACACACTCTTAATCCCTCAACTATCACAGTTTCACCTCCATCAACCACCAGACCTGACTCCAGCGCCACCTAAAGTCACACAGGAATAATTATTTAAGGTTAAAAAAGGTTAAAATACCTAAGCTGCTTCCGAAATCGCATACTCTGTGAATGTATGAGATTTCCGATTCATTAGTTGTTACAATAAATTATAAAAATAATGTTTGACACATTTCTGCAAACTCAGATCACTGCATTCAAAACAATTAACACAGTGATCTGAACAATTTGTAATTGTCATTTTTCATTTATTTCATACAAATTATAAATCATATGCATAATTTCGTCAAAATGTGCACAAAATTATCAAATGTGTTCACAACAGTTCACACAGCCAATACAAATTTTAATATATCAGGGGGGAAATACATTTGCAAATTTCTAATTTGTCAACTATAAAAGCTATTTTAAAAAGTAACAAACATTGTTATACAACTAGTGGAAAGAATAAGAGAAGAAATTGTAAGACATGAACATTGTCTTATATATCTTATATGTTTTTTTTTTTTCTTACAAGATTGTTTTTTTTTTGTTTTGTAGGTGACAGACAGCCCATCAATAATCACTCTTGTAAGGTCACATGTTAAATGAGTTAATATCTTGTAATTTTTATATATTTTTTTGTTACCCTGCATAATTACTATGTGTAGAGCTGCACAATTAATCATAAAAAGACTGGCATCTTGATTCAAACACCCACACTATCTCTTTCCTAAATGATAATGATTTGACTGTTTCATACCGGAACATTCAAATCTACATTGGTGCAGTTATCATATAGGTATTTTTATTAAAATGATTACAATTCTTAAAATGATCACAGAAGTACTGGGATATAAACACTGATGCCTACAATCAAAATAGGGCAAACACCATTTGAAAGTTAAAGTGTTAGTTCACCCAAAAATGACATTTCTGTCATTAATTACTCACCCTCATGTCGTTTCACACCCGCAAGACCTTCGTTAATCTTTGAAACACAAATTAAGATATTTTGATGAAATCCAAGAGGTTTTATAAAAAAAAAAATAAAAAAAAAAAACAATTCTCCATTGAAAGCAAATGAAATTGCTGTCATTCAAGGTCCAGAAAAGTAGTAAAAACATAGTTAAAATAGTCAACGTGACTACAGTGGTTCAAACTTAATGTTATGAAATGTCAAGAATGCACAAAAACAAAACAATAACGACTTTATTCAATAATTTTTTCTGTCCCCTACCATTCTCATAAGCTATTTTTGTTGCAGAGCTTCTGTGTCTACATCCTAATGCCGGCTCACAATTATCTGGCTCTGGTCACGAGAGCAGCACGACGCATGTGTGTGATACTGACCTAGGAGCCGGCCAATAATGAGTCGGCGTTCAGACGTAAACACAGAAGCTTCATAACATTAAGATTGAACCACTGTCACGTTGACTATTTTAACAATGTTTTTACTACTTTTCTGTACCTTAAATATCGGTAATTTCGCAGCTTTCAATGGAGGATTAAAAACCTCTTCAATTTCATAAAAATATCTTAATTTGTGTTCCGAAGATGAATGAAGGTCTTACAGGTGTGGAACGACATGAGGGTGAGTAATTATTAACAGAAATTTCACAATGACACTTGAAATAATAATTGTACTGATTACAAATGATTGTTAAAAAATTTATTTGTTATTGAATTATTCATTCAAGAGATTCGTTAAAAAATGCTGACTCATCCAGTAATGAAACAAGTCTTTATGAGTGAGTCATTGAATCATTCAAAATGATTTTTAAAAATAATTCATTCAAATCAATTAAGCATTTTTAAATAGACTGCACAATTAATATTTTGTCAGAACCTCTGGTGAATTACATGTATTTTGTTTAGTTGGTGTTCAGAATTGTGGGAGAATCTGGGGGGTAGGTAGGAGTGTTAAAAAAATGAAGATGATTATGGCTGTCAATTCAGTTTTTTAATTTCTCTAGGTTTTGTAAAATTCTGAAAGCTCTTTATTGCACATATACTACAAGCTAGTCAGTGTATTCAGTAGGTTGCTTCAGAGGCATAAGGTATTATATGAATACATACAACAATGCAACAATAATAAAACAATGCATTGATATAAAAAAAAAAAGGAAATTTAATTTTGATACTCAAGTACTTTTAAAAGAAAGTACTTCTGTACTTTTACTTAAATAAAATTCTGTCTTTACAACTTGTAATGGGGCAATGTTTGACCAGTATCTGTACTTTCACCCAAGTAATATAGTTGTGTTTGTCCCCCTCTGATAGTAACAATTAGTGGTGTTGTTAACCTTATTTGACTGCCCTAAGCCCTAATCGGACATGATTAGTTTTACATGGGGAGGTGGGGGTAAAGTAATTATTACCACAGCTTCTCAGAGATTTTATTCCCGTCCGAATGTGCCATCTCAGTAATCGTTACGGACAATGTCAGTAAAGATTACGGCGACTTTTACCTTCTGTAAAAAAGTCTGGGAAAATGACCTCAGGTAATACTAATCCCGTTTGAATAGACCTGCTTTAAATATGTACGGTAAAATTACGTCATTTCCTGTTTTAAGTTTCTTTTAGTCAGACAGGAGTGTTTCGGTGCGTTCCAAACAAGCGGCAACCTCCCCCAGTTTCTCTTGAGGCCAATATGGAAGTGACTTAAACTGCAATTCATCGACTGGCTGCTAGGGACAGGCTCCAAAAGAGAGCCACACTGTCGGGCCAGTGTGAGCCAGGGCTAACAGTGTGCCGGGCTGGCCGAAGTTGGCCCAGCAGTGGAAATGCGGCTATTGAGTCCCATGTTAAAATGGCCAATTTTACAGTTTTTACAATTTTAACTGTTTAAATTATATTAAGCCTTAAAGTTCTGCATAATTAAGGATGTGGTCACTTGAGTGACAGGTGGATCGCGCTGCTGTCTGTGAGCCATCACTCACTTTACCTCAGCTAATTCCAGCCGCTGAATTTAGCATCTCTGCCATGTTTGTGCTTTTTTTGGGATTATTTTATACAATTATAAAATAATATGGTTTGCTGCGTTAATGATCGAGACTCAAGACAGATGTGCATCTGTGTACATGTGCTCGAATGCGGAAGATAAACAAAACACACATTGGATCGTTGGCATTGGCTAAGTTTTGTTCATGAGATTTACTATGACTATGGCTGAAGAATGTCCCTCTCAAGACACCACAAACTCCAACAGCACTGCTTGGATATTATAACTAAAACTGCTGCATTTTGGACGCGGGCTCATTTGTTTGTGATTTGATATATGCAGTTTGCAGTTTTACAACACAAACGCTGCTCAGGTTGCATAATTTCTTGAAGAAAGATGATGGAGAGCAGATCATTCAGAAGAAATGTGATGCAAACAATAGATAATATATCGATATTACATGGATTTAATGCTTTTGTGGACAAAAAGTAATTTTTTTTTTGTTTTTCAATGGACACTCATGGAGATTTTACCCAAGTGCAACGGATGGATTCATGTCGCGATCTATTTCATTTTAAAAGGTATGAAGTCCCGTTTAATTTTTCGTGTTGACGTGCAAACCTGACACAAATTTCAACTGGAGCATATAAAAAAAAGACGCCATAGATTGACAGTAAACCTTTATAACTTTCTAATGATATAACTTATCTTTATTAACTAATAAAGATAAGTTATATCATTAGAATGTTAATATTTTAGATGGTAAGTTATCTCCTTTGCCTGCTAACATGATCACGTTGAGCTAGGTGGGCGTGGTTTCAGTAACCATGGCACCTCAGTTCAACCACGTCCCGCCTCTTTGCCCATTTTCAGTTATCCAGGAGTGACGTGCGGTGACGGGCAGCAGCCTCATTTTCGCCTCACAAATGCTCTTCAGAAATCTACGGGTGACGTCACAGACACTACGTCCATATTTTTTTTACAGTCTATGGTTCCAAAAAGCATATATATCGCCCTCCGAAGGGCACTTCGGAGTGAAAATAATCATGGCCGCCATATTGAAGGGTCGTTCCAAACCAAAGTGCTCAAAACTGGCCACTTCAAAGCAGCTCTTTAAAGCTTAATGACTGTTCTGAACCAGTGTCTCGCAAGATCACAACAGGTTGGAGCTCTGTGTCAAACAAAGAAACAGTACCAGCATGGATGAAAGGTTGCATGGTTTTACTCTTAGTCTCAGACACTCTTCGTACAAGAACAACATTCTTAGTGCTACCATCAACACTTTTCTTTTCCCAAACCGGACACTCTGCAATCAGGTGATCTGGGTCGAGGCAGTAAAAACAGGCACGTCTGTCTCTCCCACCTGAAGAGGTAGCTTTGCCTTCTCTATTGCCATTACTTTTGGACATATGCGGAGGTTCACGTGACAAGTTACGCACCACAACATTTTTAAGATTTTTCAAGAGCAACTCCTGCAACTGCTCAAAGGTAGTGATCTTACTATAATAATAATAACAATATTTATGAATACTCAAAAAAACACATATGTAAATTCCTCCAGTTTAAAAACTCTTTCAACAGCTCTGCTCCACCGTAGTTCCGACTGGTGATGAGGTGCACAAAGACAGTTGTTTCCTGTGAAGTGATGTATCGATGCTCCCTTATTCCCTATGCTGTTCGCAGTGCCCTTCGAATTGAACATGTTCGCTCCCTTCGGAATGGAATCTCACTTAAGATGCCGAAAAATACCCTGTGAAGTCCACTTCGCAGTCCACTTGCGGTCGAATGGAATGAGTATTGGTTTGTAGCATTGATCAGCGGTTTGCAGAAGCAGCAATGGCATCGAGCGATTTTTGCAGGTTGTGCAAAAAAAAAAAAAAAAACATGAAAGTGAGTGGTATTTACACCCACTTGAGCGATTTGTTTGCTAAACTAAAGAAGTCATTCAGCATCGTCGAGAGGTTAAAAGGAATTGGATTGATGGTCGTGCTTGCCGTTGCATCAGAATCAGAATCAGAATCAGAAAGAGCTTTATGTATGTTGTTTACACATACTAGGGATTTGTTTTAGTGACAAAAACTCCACAGTGCAACAGAGATAGAGATAGACAAAGTGCAAAAAAAGCAAAAGACAATATATATTATAGACAATTGTATGTACAATTATGTGTGCAAATTGAGATATAAATGAGTGTTTTAAGTAAATAATGTGTAATAGTGTTATGTGTTCCGTGTTTGTCAAGTGTTCATGAGATGGACTGCCTGAGGGAAGAAACTGTTCCTGTGTCTGGTTGTTATGGTGCTCAGGGCTCTGTAGCATCGACCGGATGGCAACAGTTCAAAGAGGGAGTGTGCTGGATGTGAAGGGTCCAGAGTGATCTTCTTTGCCCTTTTTCTCACTCTGGTTAAGTACAGTTCTTGAAGAGTGGGGAGGGTTGTGCCAATGATTCGCTCAGCAGACCGGACTACCCTCTGTAGTCTTCTGAGGTCAGATTTGGTAGCTGAGCTGAACCAGACGGTAATTGAAGTGCAGAGGATGGATTCGATGATGGCAGAGTCAAACTGTTTCAGCAGCTCCTGTTGTAGGTTGAACTTCCTCAGCTGGCGAAGGAAGTACAACCTCTGCTGGGCCTTTTTCACAATGAACTTGATGTGGTTGTCCCACTTCAGGTCCTGGGAGATGATGGTGCCCAGGAACCTGAATGACTCTACTGCAGTCACAGTGCTGTTCATGATGGTGAGTGGGGGGAGAGCAGGGGGGTTTCTCCTGAAGTCCACGGTCATCTCCACTGTCTTGAGCGTGTTGAGCTCCAGGTTGTTAAGACTGCACCAGACAGCCAGCTGTTCAACCTCCAGTCTGTAAGCAGACTCGTCACCGTCCTGGGGTGCGTTTCCCATAGCGAACTATGGTCGCAAGTTCCGTCGTTACCAATTGAATTCAACGGGACTTACGACCATAGTTGGCTAACGATGCTTTCGGGAAACACACCCCTGGATGAGTCCGATCAGTGTGGTGTCATCCGCAAACTTGAGGAGCTTGACAACTTGACGTGCAGTCGTTGGTGTAGAGCAGAGGTCACTAACTGGCGGGCCGTGGTCCGGGTCCAGACCCAAAAGCCGCCCCGTATGGACCCGAACCGTAGCAGCCAAAACAGAAGGTTATGATTTAAAACCATGACTGTAAAAAAATATGGACGTAGCGTCCATGACGTCACCCATAGAGTTCTGAACAGCAGTTTTGACGTGTAAATGAGGCCGCGGCCATCTTAGCTGCGCGTCACCGCACGTCACTCCCGGATAACTGAAAATGGGCAAAGAGGCAGGGAGGTGGTTTGAGCTGATATGACCGGTTGCTGAAACCACGCCTGTCTAGCTTGACATGACCATGTTAGCAGGCAAAGGAGCTATCCATCTATCTTAGATAAAATATCAATGAAGATAAGTTTTATCATCAGAACGTTCTAAAGGTTTACTGTCAATCTACGGTGTTTTTTTAAGATATAGATGCTCCAACACCAGTAGTGTTGGGTGTGCAAATAACAACATGGAAAATCAAATGGGACTTCATACCTTTATAATGAAATAGAGATCGCGAGATGAATCCAATCTGTGGCACTTGGGTAAAATATGAGTGTCCATTGCAAAACAAAAAAACGTCACATTTCTTCTGAATGATCTGCTCTCTGTCATCGTTCTTCAAGAAAGGATGCAATCTGAACAGCCTTTATGTTGTAAAACTGTATACGATCGTATCTAACAAACAAATGAGCCTGTGTCCAAAGTATATTTTTTTCAAAATAGTGCAGCAGTTTTAGTTATCCAAGCAGTGCTGTTGGATTTTGATATCCTCCCGCCATTGTTATTGTAGTAAATCTCACAACCAAAACTTTCAGCCAATGCCACGATCCAACAACGTGTGTTCTGTTTCTTCCGCATACATGCACATCTACACTGACACATCAGTCTCGAATATTATGCAGCAAGCCATATTTTATAATTGTATAAAATAATCGAGAAAAAAAACGGCTGAGATGCCAAATTCAGCGGCACCTGAGGTAAAGTGACAGCTCACAGACAGCAGCAATCTACCTGTCACTCAAGTGACCACGCCCTTAATTATGCAGAACTTTAAGGCTTAATATAATTTAAACGGATAAGTTATAAAAAAAATTCACCCCCCTCAGAGTTGTCATGAAGGGCAAAAATAGCAGTATAGACCAAAACCACAATTTGAACCAACTTGTAAACATGTTTTTTTCTGCTATAAACTTGGCCAATTTAACATGGGACTCTATGAGATTCTGCTCTCTTTTGGAGCCTGTCCCTAGCGGCCAGTCGATGAATCGCAGTTTAAGTTACTTCCGTATTGGCTTCACGAGAGAAAGGGGGAGGTTGCCGCTTGTTTAAAACCTGACGGGACGCTTCTATTTTGACCGACGCAGCTTTTGTAGTCTTTACGTTAGTGGTAGAAACGCATGGACCAATTGCATGCGAGTTAAGCTATTCCACGTGTTACCACTCAGCCAATCAAGTCCGTGCATCTCAGGCGGTAATCTTTGACTCTATAGTGCAAACAGATGCGAGAGTTACAGGCAAGTTACACATGAAAAGACGGTAGAAAGAAAAAGAAAGATAGCGATACATGTAGAAAACAAATGGGGAGAATCAGACGAGTGACAGAGACGGAGAAATGAGAGAAACAGGTGAGTGAGACGGAGAAAGGGAGAGTAAAGTTGGCCGCATTTTCACAGATTCAAATTTTCCGGATAAATAACTCGTGAGCTAAACGTAGACAAACCCGTGAGATTAACTTTTTAACGTAGGCAAGCAGCTACAACTTAATTTTCTTTAAAACAAGCTTTCCTCAGCAGTGGACAAAATGCACGGACGGCTGAGAAACAGATCCGAAGGGACCGACTGCAAAGTGCAAAACCTGAAAAGCGTTACTACAAAAACAGTCAATATCTTCAATGTTATACACTGCATTGTCATCAAATTCAGTTCACCCTTCATTGCTGGTTATACTACAACTCTTTTAGGAAAAATATATTTTTTAATAATTTATCATTTTTCTTATAATGAAAAATATTCAATAACTTCAATAGTTCACACATCACTGATGTCTTGATAGTAGATACTACTACACTTATTATGGAAAATTGTCAATAGTGCAGTGTATTACATTATAAGTTATTCATTATTTTTTTATAATAAAAAATACAAAAAAGTGAATGCAAAAATACATTTTTCCAAAATAAGTGTTATAGTATAACCAGCAGTGGAGTGTGAAATAATTCAAAAGAGGTGTTATATTATTTGGCTCACGAGTTATTGATTCGAACCTGTGAATATGTGGCCAACTTTACTTAAGTCAGAACATGCTTAAGTTTGAACATGCACAATTTTTTGTTTATTTTCTCTTATTTTGAAATGTAGCTCTATTTTATTTAGCTAATGAGAGAACATTATGTCTACAGTCATACATATTTGTTCAGTTCTATTTTACGTGTCAATAAATATTGTCAAAACATTTTTGAATTGTATTGTAATTGTAATTGTATTGAATTGTACTGAATTCGTTTGATTTGACAATCAGGAATCAATTACATGCAGATAGTGATACAACTACTAGGCTACTTAAAATGTATATAATATATATCACACTAACTAGTTAGACATTATGATCTTCCGTACCTTTGCTTTAAGAATTATTTTCTCTAACTGGACCTCTTAAAATTTTAGTTGAATACCCCTGGTGTAGAGGGAGAAGAGCAGTGGGGAGAGGACACAGCCCTGAGGGGCGCCGGTGCTGATGGTGAGGGTGGTGCTGGATGAGAATTTTCCCAGCCTCACTAGCTGCTGCCTGTCTGTCAGGAAGCTGGTGATCCACTGACAGACAGAGGTGGGCACGGAGAGCTGAGTTAGTTTGGGCTGGAGGAGTGATGGGATAATGGTGTTAAAAGCAGAGCTGAAGTCCACAAACAGGACCCTCACGTAAGTCCCTGGTCTGTCCAGATGCTGCAGAACATAATACAGTCCCATATTGACTGCATCTTCCACAGACCTGTTTGCTCGGTAAGCAAACTGCAGGGGGTCCAGTAAGGGTCCAGTGATGTCCTTCAGATAAGCCAGAACCAGTCTTTCAAATAACTTCATGGCTACAGACGTTAGAGCCACAGGTCTGCAATCATTTAGTCCAGTAATTTTGGGTTTCTTTGGGACGGGGATGATGGTGGAGCGTTTGAAGCATGAAGGGATTTCGCACAGCTCCAGTGATCTGTTGAAGATCTGTGTGAAGATGGGGTCCAGCTGGTCAGCACAGGTTTTCAGACAGGCTGGTGAAACGCTGTCTGGGCCTGGTGCCTTTCTTCTCTTGTTCTTTCTGAAGACCTGGCGCACGTCATCTTCACTGAACTGAATTGCAGGTGTGGGGGAGAGGGGGGTTGATGGAGGGGTTAATGGTGTTTTTTTAAACTTGCAATAAAACTCATTCAGATCGTCTGCCAGTCGTTGATTCTCCACAGAGCTGGGGGATGGTGTCTTGTAGTTGGTGATAACTTTCAGACCTTTCCACACTGAAGCTGTGTCATTAGAAGAGAACTGATTCCGAAGTTTATCAGAATAATTCCTCTTTGCCACTCTGATCTCCTTTTCCAGTGTGTATTTGGCCTGTTTGTACAAGACTCTATCCTCTTTTCTGCGAGCATCTTCTTTGGCCTGACGGAGCTGGCTGCTTTGCAGTGAACCAGGGTTTGTCGTTGTGGTAAGTTAAATGAGTTAAATGATGTAACAGTCTCTGTGAGCTTGTCCAGATCGGTGGCAGCAGCTTCAAAAACACTCCATCAGTCCATTCGATACTCTCGCTCTGTTTCGGTGGTCCATCTCTTTACAGTCTTTGCTACAGGTTTAGCTGATTTCAGTTTCTGCCTGTAGGTTGGTATGAGATGAACTAAACAGTGATCAGAGAGCCCCAAAGCTGCCCGTGGGACAGAGTGATATGCATCCTTTATTGCTGTGTAACAATGGTCGAGTATATTACTGTCTCTGGTGGGACAGGTAACATGCTGTCTGTATTTGGGCAGTTCACGTGAGAGAATTGCTTTATTAAAGTCCCCGAGAATGATTAAAACAGAGTCCGGGTGTGGTTGCTCTCTCTTTGTGATCATATCAGCGAGTATCTGTAAAGCCGAGCTCACGTGCGCTTGCGGAGGAATGTAGACGCTCACCAGAATAAACGAGCAAAACCGTGGCGAATAGAACGGTTTGCAGTTAATGAAGAGTGTTTCAAGATCTGGACAGCACATCTTCTTTAACACAGTTACATCCGAACACCACCTTTCGTTGATGTAAAAGCACGTCCCGCCGCCGCGCGATTTCCCCGTTGATTCTGCGTCGCAATCTGACCTAAACAGCTGAAAGCCCGGCAGACTTAACACGCTGTCCGGAATGGCGTCGTTCAGCCAGGTTTCCGTGAAGCACAGAGCAGCCGAGTTCGAAAAATCCTTATTTGTCCGGGAGAGCAGAAGGAGTTCGTCCGTTTTGTTGGGCAGAGAGCGGAGATTCGGCAGATGGATGCTAGGCAGCGGCATTCTTAATCCGCGCTGTCTGAGCTTCACGAGGGCGCCGGCGCGCTTCCCCCGTCTGCGCGTCCTGAAGCGTCTAAACAGCGCTGCCGCTCCGCCGACTACAACATTCAACAAAACGTCTGAATAATCGAAATTGAAATTTTGTACTTCAACAAAAATACTTTACAGCTCCCTTTATCAGTCCATTCAAATGTTTCAAATGCATATACAATATGGTGCTATAAACCAAAAATAAATAAATAAACTTACGTTAAACAAAGGGCGCAGCTTGCACAATCTACTCTTCTTTGATTGTCTCGTTAAGAGTGCATTCCAAAAAAAGAGTTTTTTGAACCCCTACACCCTTCATCCCTTTGAAGCTCTCACTCCGGAGGGTAAACCTTTTGAAAGGATTAGGGCATAGGGATGAGCCCTTCGGAATGGAACACAGGGTTTGTTTACCTGCTTTACTAGTTTCGGCTACTTCCTGTAGCCTTCGTCAGAAGCGTCACGTGATGTTGCTGTGATGTGTCTTGTAGGCTGCTTATGTTGCTTTTGCCAGACAGTAGTAGTAGTCTGATGCCTTCTCCAGGACCGCATCCCAGGTGTGGGATAACGTGTAGGCTCCCTCGTCCCGGTTCATGGTCCTTGGTGCACGTTTCCTAATCTCAATGGCCTCCCTGATCCAGCAGTGATACTTGTTACTTTCAGCACGGATGACCCTGGCATTATCCCAGTCCATGATGTGATTTTTCCCTCTTGCAGTGGTCGGATATAGCTGATTTGAGTTTTTTCTGTTCTGCTTGTTCTTCTATTGCTCTTGTTTGGCTGTTGGATATTTCTTTTTTGCATTCTGTCTGATGTTCCTTTTTCCGTGTTCCAAACGTTCTGCCTGTTTCACTTATGTATATTTTGTTACATAATAGACCTGATATTTCATATATGACGTCACATTTGTGTTCTTGTTATATTCTGTCCTTGGGTTTTACTAGTAACTAGTTTTGTATGTGGTTTTACTGGTGTATTTATGTTGTGTCTTTTCATGACCCTTTGTATGTGTTCTGTGACCCCCCGGATGTATGGTAATGTAATATACTATTGCGTAACATACTATTGTATGTTTGTGTTTTGTGTCCTCTTCTTCGTTCTTGTTTCTTTGCCTATGTTTTGTGCCTGTTTTCTTCACTTTTCTATGGCCCAGGTAGGATACTGACATGTTTTAAGTGCAGTGTGTATGTGTGCTTCTTCCTCGTCCTTGTCCTGTGTGTCTGTGATAATGTTTGCCTGGTTGTATAGTGTTCTGACTACTGAGATTTTGTGTGCTGTTGGATGTTCTGAAGTCCATAATAAATATTGTTCTGTGTGTGTTGGTTTTCTGTGTATTTTTATGTGTATGCTGCCATCATCCTTGTGATATATTTTGAGATCCAGAAAGGCTATGTTATTATTGTTTTCGGTAACACTTTAGAATAACTCACGCTATGAAGCATTAGTTAAGCATTAGTTAAGCATTAGTAAATAGTCAATTCATCATTTATAAAACATTAATAGACATTAGTAAGCCATTTATAAATACAGCTATAAATGCTTTGTTCTTGATTTATAAGCATATCTATAATGAGTTTAATAATTGTATTTTCATACTTTATTAATGATTAATTTATCATTTCTAAATTATGTATTTCATTATTCACAAACCAGTTATTTAGGAGTTGTCAGTGGTTCATAAGATCATTTAGGAAGTGTAAGTAAATGATTAATACAATATTTAAATGTACATTTATGCATCTTATTATTTAGACATATAGTAATAGTTACTTAGTGTGTTAATAAATGCTTTATTAACATATTCCTAGTGTCAAAACTTCCACGGTACTAACTTTAAAACATTAGAGAACAGCAGTGCAGAAGATCACTGAACCTTTAAATCTCATTTATAAAAGCTTTACAGAGCATAAATAGTGCTCACTTTAGATGAGCTCACAAAAATAGTTAACTGACAACTTCTAAATGTTTTATAATTACCTGAATTAATCATGAATTGCAGTAGGAATGTGTGTTAATAAAGCATTTATTAACACACTAAGTAACTATTACTATGTGTCTAAATAATAAGATGTATAAATGAATGTTTAAATAGTTTATTAATCATTTACTTACACTTCCTAAATGAACCACTGACAACTCCCAAATAACTGGTTTGTAAATAATGTAATACTTAATTTAGAAATGATACATTGATTATTAATAAAGTATGAAAATACAATTATTAAACACATTATAGATATGCTTATAAATCAAGAATAAAGCAATTATAGCTGTATTTATAAACTACTTACAAATGTCTATTAATGCTTTATAAGTGATGAAATAACTATTAACTAATGCTTAACTAATGCTTCATAGTGTGCAGTTATTATAAAGTGTTACCTTGTTTTCTTCTGTGAATTTTATATTGCCAGTGTGGTCCATAGTGTTGAGGTGTTCAGTGAGCTGTTGTGTGTGCCCTATTTTTATTTTTTCCAGAATGTCGTCCATGTATCGTTTCCAGAGTGTAATCCTGCAGAGTCCTTGGGTGCTGTTGTGATGGCTTGTTGTTCCAGATCCTCCATGAAAAGCCCGCTCATTATTGCTGACAGTGGGTCTCCCATTGCGAATTCTTCTTTCTGTTTGTATAATGTACTGTGGTATTGTAAGTATGTAGATGTGGCCACGAATCTCAGCAGTTTCATAATGTCATCTATTGTGAGTTCTTTTCTTGAGTGATCTGTCCTGTCTGAGTCTATCTTCAACGTTTAATGTGACTTCAACCGGGGTTTTGGTGAACCAAAACGTCATGTTATATGAAAATTTCGTCTGGCTCTATAATGTTTATGAGTTCTTGTGCCAGTTGTTTGCAATGTTGTTTGGTTAGTCCTAATAGTGGTTTGATGATTTTGACTAGTGATTTAGAGAGGTTGTATGTTACTGATCCTATACTGTCTACTATGGGGAGAAGAGGTGTATCTGTTTTGTGTATTTTCGGAGTGCCGTATATCCGGGGTGTTATGGTGGCTGTGGGTACCAGATGATTGTAAGAATCCTGTGTGATTTTGACTCTTACAATCATCTGGTACCCACAGCCACCATCACACCCCGGATATACAGAGGACACAAAACACAAACATACCCGCAATAGTTATATTACCATACATCCAGGGGGTCACAGAACGCATACAAAGGGTTGAATGTTTTGCCATGGCAACTCTAACTGCCACCAGCACACTAACGTAAACATAACAATAAAAAAGGTTTAGCGTCTTTCCAAAGTTTATTTTATACATTTTTATAAAAGCCATTCATTTGTTGTCACCTCGGAAAAATAAATTTGTAGTAGATTTAAGTTCGTAGTGGGGAAGGAAGTGGTCAGGGACGACGAACAACTGCTGACTGAGTCTTTATTGAATATCAACAGAAGGACTGTGCAACGCACAACAACGAAAATAAACAATCCACAAAGGGCTTCACTCCAGTGTAGCGTATGCACACGTATCAGGATAATCAATAAACTTTGGAATGTTCAGAACGCTTTTAGCATGCTGGACTGGGTTGTAAAACCCCCCCAGAGACTGACCAGATCCACATTCCAACACCCCACACACACAGGGACACACAAAAACACACACACAGACAGACACAGAAACACACAATCATACATTTTCAACTGTATTTGTAAACTACCACTATGCTGAAATATATATTTCATATATTTTTAGGGCCTATGCATGTTTCCTAGTGTTTAAATGAGTGTATTTGTGCTAGTGTGCATTTTAACGATATAATTTTGTCTGTAAACCATAACTTCTCTCCTATGCCTTTCTGACCTATCGAGTTTGGTCTCTCCGTAAAGCTCCGGACACGAGCTATTCACTGAGATATGTCACACCGCTGATAAATGCATTTTTCTATGTGTTTAATGATACTGTGAAGAACGCACTCCATTTGGAGATCTGATCTGAGAGTCATAAATCATGCAGATTAAGTCGTGAGGCCAAACAAAGGAAAAGCTTTCCCGCCAACTTTGCACCCATGTTATTGGCTACCCCACCTCAAGGAGGTGTGTCGGCTTATCTGTCATAAAAGCAAAGACGCACAATTTCTTGTGTGTTCTCTCCCGATTGTCTCACGAGCATCTCGTGCACGTTTTTCCCGGACCCCTCCGGTGACCACGCGCTGCCATCGCGCTCAGCTTCGGGATCGCCATCTTCCAGCGAAACTCACTCTCGTCCTCAGTTCAAACCTTCCCGCTGAACGGAGGAAGCCAACGAACTGCACCAGCGCTAACCTGAAATTCGACACACGCAACCAATGCAAGTATACTGCCGTTTCTCAATCTTAGATGATGAAACTGATTTCCGTGCTGGCTTAGGACTGGTTGTGAGTTTGCTACTTGCCTTCTCTCTCTTTCCTTCTCTACTTCTATTCTTGTACATAGGTGTGTATTTTCTTGTATATATATTTAGATGTATAACCTCTGTATTCGTAGTTTGCATATATTAAAACGTTATTCATGCTCGATTGTTCTGTTTGTTCTTTCAGCGGAAAACCCAAGTCACTTTAACGTTTTTTCGATCGCTTTATGCTTTAGTTATTTTCATGGCCAGAGAATAACTCCGTTTATAATATTCTGTGAGGGACTTAGTTTGCTGGACAAACGAGCAGTTTCTCTAAATAATTATTAAACCAGAACTAATCATATATGTAATTGATTATAATTCGTTGTAATTGATTCACAATATATGTTTAATTCCCCATTGGGTCGATATATGAATCATAATTTATTCATAACCTTATGAATTATTATATTCATATTTCATCCATAAATTGATTAATAACCGCTACATTTCGTTACATATATATATTTGGTGGAGGATTCGCGAGCAACGTTTTAAACTTGGTTTTCGGTAAAAGAGCAATGTAGAATAATTTTGTATGATTTAACTTACATGCGCGCTTTATTCAGTGAGAAGACGCACGGGTCCTCACTACGCACCGTTAACAAGCTGCTGTTTGTGTCTAAAAACACTGCAGGCCTAGCCTTGGTTGACCGTGAAATACACTGCAGTCCATTGATATCTCAAGCTCGTATCTGTGAAGGACGACAATCTTTGCAGTAAGTTACAGTTTTGAATATTAATTTCCGCTTGAATAAACGAATTGAATCGTGTTCAGCGAGTTTAGAGGGTCGTGGCGAGATTCCTGCGATCACTCTTTCGAGGCCTCATTATATTTACCCGCTATTAAATCTGAATTTCTTGTGTCGTCCAAAAATTCACAATAGCCGGTTTGCTCCTGGGTTACGTCGTTTGGACTAGCTACCCAAAACCACGTGATCCCCGTTACAGATCTAATCGGAAAAGCAGTCCGTCTGGTTTATCGATTGATGTGTGAGAGTTTGGAGCTATATCAGCATCCTGATCCAATGTTGATTTGTAACCCGCGGCGAAGGAATCCCGCAAGCGTTACATATTCGCGTGCATTAAAGTTTGCACCAAAGGGACTGATTCCCAGAGTTGTGTACCCGTGAGTAAAACGGTACACATATATTTATGAAAGAATCCGCTGAGGTTCTATAGTTGTAATCGTGACCGTGCAGTTAAAACAGCGTAAGGGTCAGAAACCCACAAGCGCGCTCGTTTTTGTATCACGAATTAAAGAAAGGGGATGCAGTAACTCTGACCAGACGCCAGAGGGCAGTCTGCTCAGGTGTGCCACCCCTCCCTACTTATTGGTTGTGTGGACTCAGTGACGCCACCGCGTGGACGTTCTGAGTTAAAGCCGCTCCATACTTTGAACTGAAATTATCTCCAAGTTATCTTTTGCTTCTCTATACTGCGGGGAGTTGTAAAAGTAATTTGCTTTTGGTGGTTATGCTTTCCAATCATTGTTGGAATGTGGTTTACTGATTTAAATTTAATTTAAACACGTTTAAATTTTTAATTTAAATTGTTTCCCTTCCAACAAGGGAATTCACTTTCTGAGAGTGCGCCCCCTGGTGGACACTGTCAGATAAGTCAATTCTCTTTTCCCTTGTATTCTTTTTCCTGTATTCACAGATCTACTTTATTTTATTTTATTTCAGTTTATTTATTTTATTTTTATTCCACTTTGTGTTATTTCATCCATTCCCTTTTTGTCTTTTCTCTCTCTCAAGTTATTTCTTTAGTTTTACTTTGGAAATTCATTCCCTTTTTTTTTTTTACTTAATGTTTTATTTTATTCACTCTTAGTTCTGGGTCCTGTGTGTTATTGGCTGGCAATAATATTCACGCACACCCAAGCCTCCCTTATTTCATACACTTATTTTGAATTTAATTAAATAACATTTAATTCAATTTTAAAATTAAGTAGTGGCAATCAGTTGGCATTTTGCTATCAACAAGCAATTCTCTTTAGGAAAAATCTGCAAATAGGGAAGGCTTTCTCTTTTCTTTCTCCCATTCTGTTATTCTATGCACTCATTTAAATTTAATTGAACAAGTTTAATTCAAATTTGAATCAAGTACCTCTGAATTATCCTCTTTTCGCTATTTCCCATCCTGTTATTCTATGCACTCATTTAAATTTAATTGAACAGAGTTTAATTCAAATTTGAATCAAGTGCATCTGATTTGTTTTTGTTTTATGTTATTTTTACTTTTGTTCTGCTTCTAGCTAGTTCCTTTTATACCCCTACTCTTTTATCCTACACACTTAATTTAGTTAAATTCTATTTAAACAAGATTTAAATTGAGTTTTAAATTTACAATTAAGTCATGTTTACCTGACTGTTTGTGCACTTGCAGATAAGGCCCTTTAGCGCCCTGGGGTGAGCTGACGGTTGCTCCAGTGAGTTCCAGTGAGTGGAGCTACCTGGCCTGGCGCTTCTTACACTAACCGTGTGTGAATCGTGGACATTCTGACCTCGTATCACGGGCAACACGCAAGGACATCAGCGAGTTGTGTATCAGGTACAGGGAGGCAACGAGACCCGGGGTGACAACAAGCGGCAATTTTGTTTAATTTCCCTGCTCAGGCTTCTGCATGACAGAACCGCCCGTTTGGAGTAACTGCCCGTAAAGGGGACAGACTCTGAGTTCAGGGAAAACTCAATCTTGACTGGTCACTCGGGCCGTTGGCGCAAATACCTTGCCAAAGTGCGCAATCGTGCTGGTGTTCCCTGTTTGAGAGGTTGCACCGTGGTACAAAGGGGACAGGTGGCCACGGACACTGCAGTAGAGTGTTTGATCGTCGAGGAAAGGTGGCCTGCCATTGGCCTGACCCACGATTCACCCAGGCCTAAATTAGTGACATACAGTCACTTCACCTAATTGAAAGCCACAGAATATTACATATTCTTCAATTACTCAGGTGTGGGCCAACCCTTAGGCTCTCGATCCATACCACCCCTCTAGGTTTTATGACGCAACCGTGCACTCGCCTGACACCGTCATAAACCCAGCTGGAATAGGAAGTTTAAGTTTCACTTCTCCCCTCTAGCCCTTCTGTTTTAGTTTATTGCGATTCTATTTTTATTCCTTTCTATTTGTTTACTGCTCTATTTCTCATTTAATTGCATCCACCCTGTTCTGTTTTGCTTCTCTACTGTGTTTGTTTCTTTCAGTTCATGTAAAAGCAGAGCCTGTGAGAGCCATCACGGAAAACCGAGTAATAGATAGACGGCCGAGCAGCGAGAGTCATCAAAGGACTCTTAGGGCTACCGCCTGTCAAAATCTTTATTCAAATCCGGCACTCACCCACACAAATTGACCCGCGTGGTCCTTTTGGCTATCGACAATTAAGTGTCTAGCCTACATTCCACTAACTGTCTGCACCAGTTAACTGGAACCAAACCAAAGAATTATATAATCATGCATTATTATAAGTCGTTAGCCCTGCGCGTGCTTGCATTGGTTCTGTTTGTGCTGTCTTTCTCTCGCCAACAGCAAGCTAACGTGTTCAGAGCAGCCAGCCCCAGCACCCATGGGGACGGACTCAAGACTGGGTTGGGCTCCCTGACCAGCACGATCCTGCCCAACGACGCTGTGGATCCCCAGCACCTAAGCAACGAGCAGCTGGACGACAACCTGAATCGACTAATGGCCCACGATCCAATGCCGAGCTACAAAGAGTGGGCGAGAGTCATCCGAGCCATCGCCCACAACCTCAAGCTCCAGGCGGAGGACGCCCGGAGGAATCAGGCCCAGATTCATCGTCACCACGATCAGCGACTTGTCGAGACCCAGAACCAGCGTTGGACAGCGGACGAATCCAAACCCGAGCTGCAGGAGGAGCTGCAAAGACTTCAAAAAGCCCTTGCAGAGCTCCACCTGGAGGTGGAGCGTAGAAAACTGACTGGAAAACTAGCCAAAGCAGAGACTACGCTGAAAGACAGACACACTTTAGCCCTGACCTGTGAAAATCATCTCAAACAGGCCCAGAAAGGAGTTATGGCTCCGAAACAACAAAGAGACTATGTGAATGAACTTGACACTGGTTACAGAGTACTGAAAAGTGGCATGGGAGGGGAAACACACATCACCGAGTTTCCCCTAACCAGTCAAGAAGCCCTAATTCCAAATGGGGTTAAAAGTCCACTGCCCAAAACGTCCAACGGCCAAGAACCTTCGCCAGCAGCTGTCACATCCAACTGCCAGCACCTGCGACAGGTTCTGATCCAAAAGCTTTCTGACCCTGCATCAGATCAAGGGCTCCCTGCTGCCATGGACCTAAAACGGGGCAGACTGAATAACCCATACACTTTCTACAGCCGAATTCAAAGAGGGTACTACGGAGCACGTAACCAGCCAGCAACGGAGGAAGATTTCATCTTCAACCCTCTGCTTCTCCGAGAGCTGCACCCTGCGGTGAGTGATCATCTGGCAGCCTTGGCCTGCTCAAGCAGCATGTCTATTCAGCAGCCGCGAGACTTGGTCGACGAAGCTCAAGCCAAGCAGAGAACTGCGTCTAAAAAGACTGTAGAAATTCCAACCAGTTACCCAGACTCCGATCACTGTCCAGAAACCTGTCCTTACCTTTTTGAAAGACTGAGAAATGAAGCTGAAAGACAAAATCAGACTCTCAAGTCACAAAGATGTGAGCTGAATGTGCAGTCGCACAGTCCAAATGAGGTCCACCTTGAACACACAGCTCCCACGCACCACACCATTGGTCGAGTGAGCCTGGTACCTCCTGTGTGCGTAGCGCAAATGGACACGTTTCTCTGTTCCACTCACAAAGACCTGCTAGACTGTTTTGAGCCCTTATTGAACGCCAGACCGCTGAAAATCTGGGCTCAAGTGTGTGAACTTCTGCCTTCCCAGTCACCCAGACCACCTGAGCCAGACGGTCAGGTCACAGAGGTCGCGGGAAATCTCCCAGCTAACCGCGGGAACCCCGGCTCAGAACACAGTTCAAGTTCGCCACCCGGCGTACTTCAACTCACCATAGACTGTAACTCTCTCTGCTCCAAGGTCACGACAGACTCACAGCTGAATGATGTAACTACAACAGACATTATTCTCACACTGTGGGCAGACAACTCAGCCTTCAGCCACACGCTGTTAAGTGCTCTCAGTGAAGGAACACCGGACCTCCCATTTGTCAACAAGCAAACACACTTTCCACTGGACTTTCATCTGCCAACCATGATGACTGTCAAGGACATCTGCGTTTTGAACTTCAAATGGAACAACCGGCATTTAACCCATCACTTCTTGGTCCTTCCAGACCTCCTGATGCACTCTAATGCTCATACGGACAGTGCAAATGAGTTGTTGTGGGCCCCGATGACTGTACAGCTTCCTTTTGTTCCTGTCAACACTGCCAACTTCCTGTCAGGCCAGACCATCCAACAGGTCTGCATCCTGATCAACATACAGGAACCTGTAGTACCACCTTACACCAAAGGGGGTGCTGTTTGGCTCCACACACAGGAAACGGTAGTACCACCTTACACCAAAGGGGGTGCTGTTTGGCTCCACACACAGGAAACGGTAGTACCACCTTACACCAAAGGGGGTGCTGGTTGGCTCAACAGGCAATGTGGTCAAACCCTAAGCCACATGCTGGGCTCCTTCACACTGTCACCTGAAGGCGTGGAACTTGGACTTGCTCTAAAAGCCACACCGCTAACTGAAGTGGCACCCTACGTAGTTCACAGCTGGCTCAACGAATGCATGGTCACAGACATCAGCATTCCCAAAGCCCACCATCTAGAATGGATAATGGACCACGGCCCCTATGACTTTGAACGCAAGTTAACAGTCATTAACTTAATACCAGCTGCCATGGTCCCAGAAGGAAGCTTAAGCAACACAAGTTTCACAGCATCCTTCAAGAGCATCTCCATCACTTCCATCAAACTGGTACCCACAGAACAGGTGCACAGAACGGAGCTGATGGAGGACAAACACCTTGCAGTACCCACAGTCGCTAACCAGCCTGCCTGGGAAACTCAGGAAAGCGCTGCACCTCTGACAGCCAACCTGACAGCTAACACCACAACAGAGGAGCCCTTCCCAAGGTTTGAGCCTAAAGGCCAACAGATCCAGAAAGATGCAAGTGTGCTAAAGAATGATGCAGACTGTCAAAAACTCAGAAACGTCTTGCACAAACTCAAAGTGACATTTGACAAAGACCTTTTATGCTGTGGTCTCACTAAACTTCACACAGTGCATAGTGCAACACACCCAAATGCTCCTCCCACCTTAATCAGGCAGTACGAAGGTCACATCGCCCCACATGAACCAGTACAGGAGGTTGTTCATTCAACAGAAGGAAAAGGTGTTATCTGCCCATGCAACAGCACCTATTCAGCCCCTACCTGGTCCATTGTCAAACCAGACAGCAAGTGGCGACCCACCAGCGACTTCAGGAGGCTGAACCAGCAGGTGCCACTGCCACAACGTGCCAGAAAGCACAAGTCTGCACGGAGCGCAGATTCAGCTGCCTGTCAAAACTGCTATAACAGCACACCAGCGTTGACACTTCAGATACTGGTACCCCAACAACAGCGACCAGCCTGTCACAGATACCTCAAAGAGAATGCGTGCCAAGGAATGCCCACGGCCTACGTCGATGGACGTTCCTACAACCATGAGGGCATCCCACAGGCAAATGCAGGGGTACGATGGTTAAGAAACCAACCCTGCCAACCACAGAACAGCAGGTGGGGTCCCCAGTCATGTCAATATGGTGAAGCAGCAGCTACCCTCAAAACCCTTCACGTCTCCTCAGCTCATAACATCAGGGAACTCATGTGCACAGACTCACACTTTGCCAGACCTTGTTTCACATGCCATCTTCTGGGCTGGAAACAAACTGGTTTCAAGACTGAATGCAACAAGCAGGTGAAACATCAACACATGTTCCAGACACGTGATCACCTCACCGAAGCACACGACATGATCGTTTACTGGGAAAAAGTGAAAAGATGCTTGAAGCAACCAGGGCGTGACAAAGGTGTGAACGACCAAACTAATGTCCTTGCCAAGACTGGCACACTGCATAACAAGCTATGGTCACACCCACCCCATTCACCCACCCTTAGTGTGGCAACAACATCCCGCAGCCAGCGGACTGTTCCTGCAACATTTCCCACCTTACTGCCACTGCCACTGACAACCAAACTTTCCAACATTTCCATTCGAAATGTTTTGTACCACCACTCAGACCCCTCCAACCTCCCGTTCCCGGCATCTGGTCCCACGGCGGCCCCTAGCAACAAGCGACTGCACGAGACCGACCACATGCTGCGTGTGGGAATAAACTTTCTAAAGTATGTCCCTGATGTCTTCACAGCGCCAAAGCTTGTACTGCCACAGGGCCAAAAGGGGGGTGAACTGATATACACCCACGACACACCATGTGCCAAACACCATGGCACCAGAACTACGGACGAGACATTAAAACAAGTGGCGCACTGGCCCAGCATGCAGCAAGAGGTGGCAGAGCACGCCAGAGGATGTCAAGTTTACCGTCATGTCCAGACTGCAAACGCAAAGCACCAAGCTTCACTGCAAAACCGAGGAATCACATTTCCACGGTCAGTCGACCAGAAAGACTGGACGGTAAAACCTCCTCTGATGCTCATGGCCATCACAGACACCGTACAGGAGTCAACTCAGGTGTTCCCCACAGAACTACTGATGGCACGGCAGGTGCCACTGCCGTTGCATCTGTACCAACCAGGAGACTTGAGTCTCATCACAGCCTGCTCCCCTCATCAGCATCACAACAAGCTCCGCCCACAACTGAGAAAGCAACTCGCAACACAGAGCCTAACCCTGCAAACCACCTGCAAATCCTGGAAAGGTATTGCGGTGGTTCTCCGCACTCACAGTTTCCTGCTGATCCAAACTGCGAACTCAAGGAAGCAACTGTTTACAGTCCTCCAGAATGACTTTGCCCAAAATCAGCTGGTTATAGCTCTGTTGACAGACCTGCTGCGAGAAATTAGCTTCTCTATGGACAGAGTGGCTATGAATAGGATTCCTCAGTATCCTACACAAACTGTGCTGGACTTTGCTACTGGCAGACCCAAAGACACGGTCAATGTCAGGTGGCGGCAACGTAACACCCATGCCAAGAAACACACCTCAGTTGCGGTAGCCTACCACAACAGCAACCCACGGCTGTGCCCGGCTCCCCACTTTCGCAGGTGTAGTTTCACCAAAGACTTTCAGTACTTCTGCCCAAACCAGCTCTTCCTCAGAAACCACACTGAAGGAATGGGCCGGTTGCAGCCCATGACCAGCGACACACGCTGCCCGGCCAAGCCTCGCACCCCAGTCATCGGAACACAAGCCGAGATTGTGGGTGATCAACTGCTCATCCACACCCCCACTCATGCTGCCACCCTAACCTACAATCAGCACAGCACCGCCACTCATGTCAACCTGCCCAATCCAAGTAAGTGGATCCAGGTACCCCTGGGTTCCACCCTTCATCGTCTCTCAAGCAAAGAGGACCAGTCAGAACTGGAAATCCCATCCTCCTCCAGGAATCACCATCACACCTTAGATCCAGGACTGGAACTGAGGATTGACAAAGGGAGGTCCCAGCTAAGTGACAGTACTCCCATCGATGCAGCCCTCCAAGCACTGCCTGTCCTGACCAGCTCACCTAAAGCCCAAGCTTGGACTGCTGCCAACACAGTCCGTCGCTTCTCCATGGCAATCAAGTACACACTCGCCCTGGGCTTGGCCTTCATCCTATACCAAGGGATCAAAGGGATGCAAGAGTCCATGAACAAGGGCTTATCTGCCCTCCCTCAAGGACCAGTAGGAACCACCTGCTGCGTGACCATCCGGATCCATGTGCCATCGAACTTGGTTACCGTCCAACGAAGTCCGCACAGGAACTTCGTTGACCGAAAGGGGGAATCTGTAGCGTATGCACACGTATCAGGATAATCAATAAACTTTGGAATGTTCAGAACGCTTTTAGCATGCTGGACTGGGTTGTAAAACCCCCCCAGAGACTGACCAGATCCACATTCCAACACCCCACACACACAGGGACACACAAAAACACACACACAGACAGACACAGAAACACACAATCATACATTTTCAACTGTATTTGTAAACTACCACTATGCTGAAATATATATTTCATATATTTTTAGGGCCTATGCATGTTTCCTAGTGTTTAAATGAGTGTATTTGTGCTAGTGTGCATTTTAACGATATAATTTTGTCTGTAAACCATAACTTCTCTCCTATGCCTTTCTGACCTATCGAGTTTGGTCTCTCCGTAAAGCTCCGGACACGAGCTATTCACTGAGATATGTCACACCGCTGATAAATGCATTTTTCTATGTGTTTAATGATACTGTGAAGAACGCACTCCATTTGGAGATCTGATCTGAGAGTCATAAATCATGCAGATTAAGTCGTGAGGCCAAACAAAGGAAAAGCTTTCCCGCCAACTTTGCACCCATGTTATTGGCTACCCCACCTCAAGGAGGTGTGTCGGCTTATCTGTCATAAAAGCAAAGACGCACAATTTCTTGTGTGTTCTCTCCCGATTGTCTCACGAGCATCTCGTGCACGTTTTTCCCGGACCCCTCCGGTGACCACGCGCTGCCACCGCGCTCAGCTTCGGGATCGCCATCTTCCAGCGAAACTCACTCTCGTCCTCAGTTCAAACCTTCCCGCTGAACGGAGGTGTTATGATATAGACACGGAGGCAGAGATAAAAGCAATCCAGGTGAGTTTATTGGAACAATATGTGGAACACAGAGTGGTAATGGCTGTTATCAGGTTCTTGAGAGATGAATATAAAGTAATACTGTCCTTGTGTGGTTTGTGGATCCAGGAGTTGAGCTGAGATGGAGGGAGACGTTGGAGACACTCACACACACAGATGGGTAAGCACACGAAGGGACCAGGAGACGAAGGAGATGAAGGAGATCGCTGGAGCAGGTAAGTATGTTGAAGGGGAGTCCTTAAGGTAAGCATATACATGGCGTAGTGCAAACGAGACCGGACAGTGAGTGTGTGTGAGAGTGGTGGCTTTGTAGTGCTGGTGATTGCAGAGTGAATGAGGTGCAGGTGGCGGTGATTAATAAGCTGGTGATTGAGTGCGTGGGTACTGTGGTGAGGTGGAGCCTGGCGTGTCTGTGACAGTACCCCCCTCCCACGGCCCGCTCCTGAGGGCCGCGGACCCCGACGTCGTGGTGGTCTTCCCCTGGGTCGTGGGGCAGGTCTGTCTGGATGGTTGGTATGGAAGTTCTGTAACAGAAGAGGATCAAGGATATCGTTCCTGGGAATCCATGAGCGTTCCTCGGGACCATAGTCCTCCCAGTCCACGAGGTATTCGAGTTTACCACCACGGCGCCGGGAATCCAAGATCTCGTGGACCACGTAGGCTGTGCCGTCCTCTAGGAGAAGTGGAAGGGGGGCTCGGCGGCTGCCACGTCAGGCTCTGTGGAGGGAACAACAGAAGGGTGGTGAGGTTTAAGTAGAGACACGTGAAATGTAGGATGGATTCTACTATACTGTGCCGGGAGTTGGAGACGATAGGTGACGGGGTTGATCTGCCGAAGGATGGTGAACGGGCCAATGAAGCGGGGACTCAGCTTTTTGCAGGGCAGACGCATCCTGATGTCCCGGGTGGACAGCCAGACCTTCTGCCCCGGCTGGTAGACAGGAGCCTCGGAGCGTCGAAGGTCGGCTGCCATCTTGCGTCTGCGCAGGGCCCTCTGCAGCTGGTGGTGAGCTGAGTCCCACACCCTCTCGCTCTCCCGGAACCAGTAGTCGACTGCCGGAACGTTGGAGGGTTCCCCGTCCCAGGGGAACATCGGGGGTTGGTAGCCGAGTACGCACTGGAAGGGTGTTAGTCCCGTTGAGGCTTGGCGGAGAGAGTTTTGTGCGTACTCGGCCCAACCCAGGTACTGGTTCCAGGAGTTCTGGTGGCCGTGACAGAAGGTACGCAGGAAGCGGCCGATCTCCTGGATCTTCCGTTCCGTCTGCCCGTTCGACTGAGGATGGTATCCAGACGATAGGCTGACGGTCACACCCAGGAGGGAGAAGAAGGCTTTCCAGACGTGTGAGACAAACTGGGGTCCTCTGTCGGAGACGATGTCTTCAGGTAATCCATAATAGCGAAAAACATGATTAAACATTAGTTCTGCGGTGGCCATGGCGGTAGGTAGACCCTCCAGGGGTATCAGACGGCAGGACTTTGAGAAGCGGTCCACCACCACCAGGATGCATGTGTGACCGTCAGACTCGGGGAGATCGGTGACGAAGTCCACTCCCAGGTGTGACCAGGGTCTCTCAGGAACGGGCAGAGGAAAGAGCTTGCCGGTGGGAAGATGGCGTGGGCTCTTGGAGATGGCACACTCCCTGCAGCCCTGCACGTACCTCCTGACGTCGTTGGCCATGTTGGGCCACCAGAAGCGTTGTTTGAGCAACGAGAGGGTCTCCTTGACCCCCGGGTGACCAGTGCCAAGTGAAGAGTGAACGTTGTGCAGGAGTGGAGTGCGACGTGTCCGTGTGATGTACTGCAAGCCCGGTGGGCAACCCGGCGGAGTGCGTGTGGAGGCATTGGCGGAGGGAATGGTTTCTTCGGACCACTGGATGGGGCTCACGAAGATGGACTCCGGCAGAATAGTATCAGGTTTTTCGGGCTTTTCCTCAGGAGCATAGAGGCGAGATAAGGCGTCAGCCTTCGTATTCTTTGAACCAGGACGGTAGGAGATGGAGAAGTTGAATCTAGAGAAGAACATAGCCCAGCGAGCTTGGCGAGGATTGAGTCTCTTTGCGGCCTTCAGATATTCAAGATTCTTGTGATCAGTGAGGACTTGAAATGGGTGAGTAGCTCCCTCCAACCAATGCCTCCACTCCTCAAGGGCAAGCTTGACGGCCAGGAGTTCGCGGTCACCGATGTCGTAGTTGACCTCCGCCGGGTTGAGCTTGCGGGAGAAGAAGGCGCATGGATGGAGTCTACTTGGTGTCCCCTGCTGCTGTGAAAGGACCGCTCCCACTCCGGTGGTAGATGCGTCCACCTCTACTATGAACGGGAGGTCCGGGTTAGGGTGGACGAGGAGGGGAGCGGTGGTGAAGGCCTTCTTCAGGGTCTCAAAGGCGTCGGTGGCTAATGGAGACCAGGACAGAGACTTGGGCTGGTGACGGAGGAGGTTGGTGAGTGGACTGACGATTGTGCTGTAGTTTTTGATGAACCGGCGATAGAAATTGGAGAAACCTAGGAATCTTTGGAGTTCTTTGATGGTGGTAGGAGTGGGCCAGGACTGTATGGCGGAGACCTTCCCCTCGTCCATCCGGATGCCACTGTGATCAATCACGTACCCCAGGAACTGGACGGAGGGTTGGTGGAATGAGCATTTTTCAGCCTTGAGGAAGAGATGGAACTGCCGTAAGCGCTGGAGGACCTCCGCAACGTGGTGGCGATGTTCGGCCAAGCTCCGGGAGTAGATGAGGATGTCATCTATATAAACCAGAACGGACTTATGGAGAAACTCCCGGAGCACCTCGTGGATGAAATCCTGGAATACGGAGGGCGTTGACCAGGCCATACGGCATCACGAGGTACTCGTAGTGTCCAGTGGGCGTGACGAAGGCGGTCTTCCACTCGTCCCCCTCACGTATCCGGATGAGGTTATACGCGCTGCGGAGGTCCAACTTGGTGAACACAGTGGCACCGCGGAGATGTTCCAGGGCCGCTGGGACGAGGGGAAGTGGGTATCGGAACTTGATGGTGATCTTGTTGAGTGCACGGTAATCGATGCATGGCCTCAAGCCTCCGTCCTTCTTTGCCACGAAGAAGAAGCTTGAAGCAGCAGGGGAAGTAGACGGGCGGATGTAACCTTGTTCGAGTGCCTCCTTGATGTATTCCTCCATGGCCTTCTCCTCCGGTATGGACAGGGGGTATATGCGTCCCCTGGGCACTGGTTCACCCGGCAGCAGATCGATGGCGCAGTCCCATGGCCGGTGTGGAGGAAGCTTGGAGGCGCGTTGCGGGCAGAAGACGTCGCTGAAGGGGCGTAGTCAGGGGGAACATCCACCGAGCGCTTCTCAACAGGGCTCTCGATGGACGTGGCATTCACGAGAAGAGACTTGGAGAGTGGAGATTTAGGAACAGGAAGCGCTGGGAAGCAGTCTGGGAAGCAGTGATCGCCCCACTTCAGGACTTCGCCCGTGCGCCAGGAGATGTTGGGGTTGTGTTGTTCCAGCCACGGGCGCCCTAGAACCACGTCAGCGGTGGATTCCTCCAGAACCAGCAAATGGATGTGTTCAGTGTGCAGGATACCGATGCTGAGTTGTAGTGGACCCACGCAGTGACGGATGTGTCTGCGGCTTAGGGGTTTGCCCGTGATGGAGTGGATTTGATAGCTCGTCGGTGAAGGAGAGATCTTAAGGTTGAGTTGTCTACAGAGGGTGCCTGAGATGAAGTTTCCGGCTGACCCTGAATCAAGGAGCGCCACCACTGGAACAGAGATGTTAGCAGCAGTAAGAGTTACAGTTGTAGTGAGTGGTTTCATTTTCTGAATGGAGGGAAATATTGCACTCACCACGGGTCGAGGAGGACGGATTGGGCATGTGGAGAGATTATGCCCCATTGTTCCGCAATAGAGACAGAGATTCAGGGCCAGCCTTCTTTGTCTTTCGTTAGGGGTGAGACGAGAGTGATCAATTTGCATGGGTTCGTTGGCTGGTTCTGGGGAGCTGACGGGTTCGGACCGACGGAGGAGGTTAGTGGTGGATGACTGGCCCTGGTGTTCTTGAATGCACGACTGCATACGGGACCCCACGCGGATGGCGAGTTGGATGAAGCGTTCTAATCCCATGGAGTCCTCGTATGCAGCGAGATGCAGCCGCACGGAGGGTTCCAGCCCCTGACGGAACGTGGTGATGAGGGCTTGCTCGTTCCATCCGCTGGTGGCGGCTAGCGTTCGAAACTGCAAGGCATATTCGTTAACAGATAGGTTTCTTTGCTTTAGATTATAAAGTTTCTCACCAGTCGAGGAATCAGTCAGAGGTTTCCCGAAAACTTCCCGGAAGTGGGAGACGAACGCCGAATAGGATTGGACGACTGGGCCTTTCTGGGTCCACAACGAATCTGCCCATTGCAGAGCCTTCCCTTGCAGTTGTGAAATAATGAACGCTATTTTAGCCGTGTCTGTGGTGTAGAGGTGCGGCTGCATCTCCAGGACCAGCTCACATTGGAGAAGAAATCCGCTGCATTCCTCCGCCGATCCAGAGTAGGGCGCCGGTTTGGCCATGGGACTGGCGGTGAATGCAGGTGAAGGAGTGGTGCTGGTGGGTGCGGAGACAGCCGTGTTGTGGGATGACGATGTTGAGGGCTGTGGTGTGAGTGCTCGACGCAGCACGTCCACGAGTTCCTGGAATGGATCGTTTGTACTCATGCCGTTAGTTGTTATGGTCCGGTCTTCTGTTATGATATAGACACGGAGGCAGAGATAAAAGCAATCCAGGTGAGTTTATTGGAACAATATGTGGAACACAGAGTGGTAATGGCTGTTATCAGGTTCTTGAGAGATGAATATAAAGTAATACTGTCCTTGTGTGGTTTGTGGATCCAGGAGTTGAGCTGAGATGGAGGGAGACGTTGGAGACACTCACACACACAGATGGGTAAGCACACGAAGGGACCAGGAGACGAAGGAGATGAAGGAGATCGCTGGAGCAGGTAAGTATGTTGAAGGGGAGTCCTTAAGGTAAGCATATACATGGCGTAGTGCAAACGAGACCGGACAGTGAGTGTGTGTGAGAGTGGTGGCTTTGTAGTGCTGGTGATTGCAGAGTGAATGAGGTGCAGGTGGCGGTGATTAATAAGCTGGTGATTGAGTGCGTGGGTACTGTGGTGAGGTGGAGCCTGGCGTGTCTGTGACAGGAGGAAGCCAACGAACTGCACCAGCGCTAACCTGAAATTCGACACACGCAACCAATGCAAGTATACTGCCGTTTCTCAATCTTAGATGATGAAACTGATTTTCGTGCTGGCTTAGGACTGGTTGTGAGTTTGCTACTTGCCTTCTCTCTCTTTCCTTCTCTACTTCTATTCTTGTACATAGGTGTGTATTTTCTTGTATATATATTTAGATGTATAACCTCTGTATTCGTAGTTTGCATATATTAAAACGTTATTCATGCTCGATTGTTCTGTTTGTTCTTTCAGCGGAAAACCCAAGTCACTTTAACGTTTTTTCGATCGCTTTATGCTTTAGTTATTTTCATGGCCAGAGAATAACTCCGTTTATAATATTCTGTGAGGGACTTAGTTTGCTGGACAAACGAGCAGTTTCTCTAAATAATTATTAAACCAGAACTAATCATATATGTAATTGATTATAATTCGTTGTAATTGATTCACAATATATGTTTAATTCCCCATTGGGTCGATATATGAATCATAATTTATTCATAACCTTATGAATTATTATATTCATATTTCATCCATAAATTGATTAATAACCGCTACATTTCGTTACACCAGGTTCGGCATACGCTATCCACAAGGGCTTCTCTCCAAGTTTGGTTTACACCATCCACAAGGGCTTCACTCCACGAACCTCGACTCGACTCAGTCAACAGTTCCCCTCTCTCTCACACGCTCCTGCTTCTCACGGCTTCTGCGCCCCCCCCCCCCCCATTTCTGGAGAGGAACTCGGCCACAGCCATTCGAACACCCGGCCTGTGGACCACCTTGAACTTAAAAGGCTGTAAAGCCAGATACCAACGAGTGATCCACGCGTTGGTATCCTTCATGCGGTGGAGCCACTGCAGGGGAGCGTGGTCCGAACAGAGAGTGAATTCCCGTCCCAGGAGATAATAGCGGAGGGTGAGGACGGCCCACCTGATTGCCAAACACTCTTTTTCTACGGTACTGTACTTAGCTTCTCTCTTCGAGAGTTTACGTCTAATGTACAGTACCGGCCGCTCCTCACCCTCTATCTCCTGGGACAGGAAAGCACCCAGCCCCCTGTCCGACGCGTCAGTCTGCAGCAGAAAAAGGGAGAGAAAAGTCAGGAGAGTGAAGCAATGGCCCGCCACATAGAGCAGCTTTTACCTGGGTGAAAGCCTGCTGGCACGGCTCCGTCCACTGGACCGTATCTGGAGCATCCTTTTTAGTTAGATCAGTCAACGAGCTGGTGAGGGCCGAATAATTAGGTACAAACCTTCTATAATATCCCGCCAGCCCGAGGAACTGTCTAACCTCCTTTTTGGTTTTGGGGCACGGACAGGTCGCAATCGCTGCCGTCTTGTCAATTTGGGGACGCACCTGCCCATGCCCCAAGTGGAAGCCCAGATACCTTACTTCCACACGCCCAATTGCACACTTCTTCGGGTTGGCCGTGAGCCCAGACGCTCTCAGCGATCTCAGGACGGCTCTCACATGCTGCATATGCCGCTGCCAATCATTACTATAGATAATAATATCATCTAGATAGGCAGCCGCATATGCAGCATGGGGCTGGAGAATTTTATCCATGAGTCGCTGAAAGGTGGCCGGTGCCCCGAACAGCCCGAACTGAAGCGTAACAAATTGGTGTAATCCGAACGGCGTCGTGAAAGCAGTCTTTTCTTTGGGTAAAGGCGACAAGGCGATCTGCCAGTACCCTTTCGTTAAGTCCAGTGTCGAATAAAATCGAGCCGCACCTAGCCGGTCAAGCAATTCGTCCACCCGCGGCATTGGATACGCGTCAAATTTTCGACACTGCATTCACCCTGCGATAGTCCACGCAGAAACGAACCGAGCCGTCGGTCTTAGGAACCAAAACTATCGGGCTCGCCCAGTTACTGCTGGACTCTTCTATTACTCCCATTTTCAGCATTGCCTCTAATTCGTCCTGAACTACCTTTTTTTTGTGTTCAGGTAACCTATACGGCCGGCTGCGAACAACCACGCCCGGCTCCGTCTCGACATAGTGCTGAATGAGGTTGGTACGTCCCGGCAGGGGAGAGAACACGTCTGCAAATTCCTTTTGCAATTTGGATAAATCAGTGAGCTGGGAGGGCGAGAGGTGATCTCCCCCCGGGACCAGAGCGAGGGATTGAGTTTTTACATTCGCCTCTGGTCCGAGATCATCCTCCCCACTAATCACCGTCGCCAGCATCACTGATTCTGCCTCATTCCATTTTTTTAGGAGGTTGAGGTGATAGATTTGACGTGCCCCCCTCCTGTCGGACCGTACCACCTCGTAATCGAGCTCGCCGACTTGCCGTGTGACCTCAAAGGGTCCTTGCCACTTTGCAAGTAATTTTGAACTGGAAGTAGGGAGCAATACAAGCACTTTTTCCCCCGGTGCGAATTTACGTAGGTTAGACCGTCTGTTATACAGTTGGCTCTGTCTGTGCTGGGCCTGTAACAAATTCTCCATTGATAGCCGCCCCAAAGTGTGGAGTTTTGATCGCAAGTCCAGCACATACTGAATTTCATTTTTGGCCTGAGATGGTCCATCCTCCCAAGTTTGCCTGAGGACATCCAGCACCCCACGGGGCTGGCGCCCAAAGAGAAGCTCGAAGGGGGAAAACCCCGTGGAGGCTTGCGGGACCTCTCGCACTGCGAATAACAGAGGTTCCAACCACTTATACCAATTTTTGGCGTCCTCTTGAATGAACTTACGAATCATGGATTTAAGCGTGCGATTAAAACGTTCGACCAGCCCGTCCGTTTGTGGGTGAAAGACGCTGGTACGAACCGATTTAATGCCCAATAATTCGTACAGTTCGCGTAACGTGCGTGACATAAACGCCGTGCCTTGATCAGTGAGGATTTCTTTTGGAATCCCCACCCGGGAGATTAAGCGAAACAGTGCATCCGCAACACTTTTAGCAGAAATGTTGCGGAGAGCCACTGCTTCAGGATATCGTGTTGCATAATCAACAATGACTAATGCAAAGCGATGTCCCCTTGCTGATCGTTCTAATGGCCCGATGAGGTCCATACCAATTCTCTCGAAGGGGACCTGCATTAATGGAAGTGGGCGCAATGGTGCTTTTGGGGTGGCCGGTGGGTTCACCATCTGGCATTCACGACAAGACGCGCACCACCTGCGTACATTCTCGTGAATGCCCGGCCAGAAAAAACGGGACATGAGACGATTTAGTGTCGCTGCCTGTCCCAAATGCCCCGCCATTGGATTAGAATGAGCCGCGTGGAAAAGCATTTCCCTGCGGCTCTTTGGCACTAATAACTGGGTTGTATCTTCTTTTGTCTGAGTGTCTTGGGTCACTCGATACAACCTATCTTTTATAATCGCGAAATATGGGTAAGCAAGCGGACGTCCAGGCTGGAGAGGCTGACCATCAATCATCGAGACCCTATCAAATGCATTTTTTAATGTCTCATCCTGAGACTGCTCCAGGGGAAAATCATCGCGTTCCGGAAGAATTAGTCTTCCGGCTTCACTCAGATCCCCTGCAGCAGAACTCTCCGGTCTCTGATCAGTCTCTCCCACCTGTACTCGCGCTTGCTCACCCCGCGTTCTTTTCCCCCAAGAGGCATCCGAGCAAAGACATCCCAATAATTGTTTAAACGCGGGCCAATCCGTCCCCAAAATTATCGGATGCCAGAGGTGCGGGTTAACTGCCACCTCAACACTATGCTTTTGTCTCCTAAATTTAATTATGACGGACATTACGGGATATTTTACCACATCCCCGTGCACGCCCCGAACCCCAACCATGCGGCCTGTATCCAATGCCCCAGACGAAATCAGGTGGAGAGAGGTTTGGTTACAGCCCGAGTCCACCAAAGCCTGATAGGTACCCCCCTTGATACTCACAGGTATTTGGTACCCGCCAGCCTGACCAGGGGCGGCCTGAGGATCGTCGGGGACCCGGATCACCGTCCCGACCTCCATAACCGGACATTTATCCACAAAGTGATCCGGATCCCCGCACCGCCAACAGGCCGGCCCAGACCTGCCCGCCGCTCCAGTGGCAGAGAGTGGGCTGAATACATGGCGCGGAGAGAGGGGAGAAGCAGGAGCGGGGTCCGTCCCGGCAGCAGGGAGTCCCGCCCCCCTGGCCGCCGAGGTGGGCCGGGCGGACGAGACCTAGGGAGAGGGACAGGTCTAGAGAGAGAGGGGGACAAAAGAGAGGGAGAGAGAGAGGCAGCTGGAAGGGGTTCGCCGCCCCCTTGGCACGCCACCAGATGATCCTCCGCCAGTTGGATGGCTGAGTCTAGCGACGTGGGGCGGTGGCACTGGACCCACTCGGCCGTCTCCTTCGGGAGTCGAGTGATGAATTGCTCCAGCACCACGCGATCGACGACCAGGTCCACGTCGCTTCCCTCAGCCAGCAACCATTTGCGGCACGAGTCCCGGAGCTGCTGGGCCAACGTGAAGGGCCGGCCGGACTCACCCAGGTCGAGGGAGCAGAAGCGCTGTCGGTGCTGCTCCGAGGTCCGACCGACCCGCTGGACGATGGCCCGCCGTAGGTCTTCATAGACCAGGAGGTTCGGGACGGGGACCTGCTGTGCCGCCACCTGTGCTTCTCCTGAGAGGAGCGGGACCAGCCTCATCGACCACTGGTCCCGCGGCCATTTACACGCCTCCGTGGATATCTCGAAGAGGTCTAAAAACACCTCTGGATCATCCAGTGGACCCATCTTGTTTAAGGGCAGGTGGACAGGCACAGCAGGCGGTTCGGTGGGCTCCCGGGGAACCTCCCGGTCAATCCAGCTCCGGAACGCCTCGCGGTCCTCCTGCTGGGTCTGTAGAATGGCTTGGAAACACCGCTCCTGGTCGCCTCTTAACTCCAGCAGGGCCTGTTGTTGTTCGCGGTGCAGGACCGCGAGAAACGCGATGATGTCCGCAAATGTGGCGGAGGACGAAGATTGCATGGCGACGTGCTCACCGACTTCCTTCCCGGGTTTCGGCACCAGTGTAGTAGATTTAAGTTCGTAGTGGGGAAGGAAGTGGTCAGGGACGACGAACAACTGCTGACTGAGTCTTTATTGAATATCAACAGAAGGACTGTGCAACGCACAACAACGAAAATAAACAATCCACAAAGGGCTTCACTCCAGGTTCGGCATACGCTATCCACAAGGGCTTCTCTCCAAGTTTGGTTTACACCATCCACAAGGGCTTCACTCCACGAACCTCGACTCGACTCAGTCAACAGTTCCCCTCTCTCTCACACGCTCCTGCTTCTCACGGCGTTTTAACCTGTCTCCGCGCTAATCACTGGAATGAGAAACAGGTGTTCGTGATTTGTATCCAACCCACTCACTTACCAAGCGTCTCCCGCTATTCTCTCCGGTTGCAGACCTCGCTGAACCACGCCCCCCTCGCCACAAAATTCTTCTCTACGAAAAATTAACTTCAATCACTTGTCAATATACTGTGGGCGCGCGCACTCCATTTGTGGAGGCGCGTGCTGTATGTCATGTCACTATATATAAAAAGCAGTCATCCATATTCTGACTTGGTGAAAAGAAAAATTTTTTCTTCAGGGAAATTTCAGTCTTGTGTCTGACGTTTAATTACACTTTTTAAATAAACTCTGGTAATAATAACATATAAAGAACGTGTAAATGATGGTAATGAGATTACAAGCACATGATGTTACTGTTACGTTGCCAGTCAGTCATGGAATGACCATTATATTACGAATAGAGTACGTATCTGGGACATCCTTGGTTTTTTATAACGTTAGGAGATCGTACTGATGACGTTGTGATATGGTAATTTAACTGTAGTCATGGAATTACTAATATATTACGAATAGAGTATGTATCTGAAACGTTCTTGGTAATCTTATAAGGTTAGGAGATTGTACTGACGACGTTGTGAGAATGAAATTACTGGCGTGCGACGTCGTAGTTACGTTGTCAGTTAGTAAGTCATGAAATTACCAAAAGGTATGAATACATTACGTAACTGTTACATCGTGTGTTAGCTGGGATTCCCGCAGGTTTCGCGGTCACACCAAAAGCGTGCGCACTACCGATCTATATTAGTGAAGCGAACAAGCCATGCTCAGTCTCAGAGACAGAAGTCACAAGTACCAAAATAAGCACCTTCCTGTGCTTAAACTGTCAAATACATACAAAAGTATGTCAAAACCAGCGGCAGGCAATCTTGGCAAGTACACAGATAAACACTGTCCGTTTTTAATCGTTAAATAGCTAAGAAAGTGAACTCATGTTGTATGTAAAAGCATTGGGTCCATTGAACACCGTTCATAGACTCTTGAAGGGACAGCAGTCTAATATTCCTGCTGCTGCCTGTCATGTTAATCAAAGAACAAAAGACAAAGAAAATCACTTTCTGATCTTGACTGAATACGTTGTATAACTTTAATGGTAATAATTATTTGCAATAAAGACTACAGAAATTAAGTAACCAATGCAAAATAACACAATGTGATTACTTTAATTTCTGTAGTATTTCTTACATGAATAAAAACCCAGTTGACCCGGAAAACTTAGTTTCATAGCTCTCTTTATTCTATTGCATTTATTTGAGCTGTTTATATTTTATTACTGACTTTTACTTGTTTTTTTTTATGAAAATAAAACTCTGTATTGAAGAAAAGTAGATTTTTGTTTGTATATGTTGTCATTTATATTAGAAAGAAAATCGGCAGAAAATAGGTATTGGCCGATCACACTAACAAAAAATCGGAAATTGGAATCGGAAAATACTAAAAAACCTCTGAATCCATCTAAAAATCTCTATGAACAACAGCATATCAAAACGGATAAATCAACTCATCAGCTTACAGTGTTTAAGTCTCCACAGCTTTCATTGTCAATTGCGCTCCCTATTGTTGCTGCCAACCATATGCTGTAAAAGCTGGCAACCCCCGTCTTTGAACGAGGGGGCGGGCCAAACAATAGGCTATTTTGAATTTGGACTGCAGTACCTATTTTGAACACTGGGTGTTATTATTACATAGAGCCCCTTTAATTTAAGACAGTAAGCTTGTTTGAGATGAGCAAATTCTGCACAGAACCGATCACCGGTGATCACCGCGAGATGCATGCCGGTTAGAAATGTGTACGAGGGTGGGCCGCCTTGCTCTGATGTCATGCCGACAAGTGTCAAAAACCTCTCGCGAGGGCGAGGCGGCCTCATCGGATTCTGCAGTTGAGCACATTTGCTCTCCACCGACTGCGCTGACCAAAAGCACGATGCGCTTGCTGCCGACACAAATACTTATTGGTTTAAACAACCGTGATGTATTTATCTCTTTTAAAATGTTTGATTTTAAAAGTCTAATATCATGTTCCCTTTCGATATTTCACTCGTACTGCGTATGGGGGAAAAGTCTTTTCAATAGGTCGTCGTCAGGCCCCTCGCCAGCGCTCTGTTCCCTTCTTCCCAGAAGTCTACGAGGAGCTCACGAAGTCGTGGCGCGCCCCTTATTTTCCCCTCCTGCACACTTCGCACCGCTCAGCCCTCACCTCTGTGGACGGCTCGGAAGAAAAGGGCTACGAGCATCTGCCACCCCTGGATGAAGCAGTGGTCGCTCACCTCTGTCCTCCCGCGGCTGTGGGATGGAAGACGAAGAGAGCCCTCCCGTCCAAGCCCTGCAGGACGACCTCCGCCCTGGCAGGAAGGGCCTACGCCTCTGCGGGCCAAGCCGCTTAAGCGCTACACTCCATGGCCATCTTCCAAGTATTTCAGGCCAAACTCCTCCGCTCATTGGACGAGTCCGGCATTGATGCGCCTGCTTTTCAGGACCTCCGCAGCGCCACGGATTTAGCCCTGCGGGCCACGAAGGCCACAGCCCAGGCCATTGGTAGATCCATGGCCAGCCTCGTTGTGCTGGAGTGCCACCTGTGGCTTAACCTGATGGAAATAAAGGATCAGGACAAGACGGCCTTCTTGGATGCCCCCGTCTCCCCGTCAGGACTCTTTGGGCCAGCAGTGGAGGGATTCACGGAGCGTTTCACAGCTGCACAGAAGTCATCTCAGGCCATGAGACACTTCCTACCCAAACGCTCAAGCTCTGCGTCTGCTTCTAGCCGCCCCAGGCCTGCGCCGGCTCAGCAGACGAAGCTCGCTCCCTCCGCTTCCCAAGCAGCGCCGCCCATGGAGCACCGGCAGCGCTCGCGCCCTTCTAAGCGCCCATCCTTCCCGAGACGCCAGGGACCCCGGCCCAGGATTGCGCTGGACCCGGCGACTCCGAAGTCATCCTGATCTGCTAAGGAAGAGGACTGGGGCATGTCCCGCCGCGACCGGACCACCCCAGAAGCTCCTTTGTGCACATTCCCCTCCGCCTATTTAATTTCTGGGCACGGGAATAACACAACCTGCTGTCACAGGGCCCACAAGTATTGTGCCCTCCCCAACCGCCGTTTTCACGGTGACCCTATTTTTAAATATTTCACAAAAGAGCAAATTTCCTCTTCCATCTCTCCCGGTGTCCGGCCCGCCCTCTCTCAGGCCGTCACCCGACGTAATCTTCCCTCTTGCCACACGGGCCGAGGCTTGGAAAGCCATCCCCAGGGTGTCAAGCTGGATTCTAAAAGTCGTAATCCAGGGCTACTCACTCCAGTTCGCCAGAAGACCTCTGCGATTTGGAGGGGTCATCCAGATCGTGGTACAAGCGGACGACGTTGACGTCCTCCGAGCCGAGGTCTTAACTCTACTCAGGAAAGGGGCTATAGAAACAGTACCCTTTCCAGAGAGCTACAGCCGCTACTTTCTGGTACCAAAGAAAGACGGCGGTCTCAGACCCATTTTGGACCTCAGGTTGTTGAACCTTTCCCTTATGAAGCGAAAGTTCAAAGTCCTGACGCTGAAACAGATCCTCGCGCAGATTTGCCACGAGGATTGGTTCTGCTCGCTGGATCTGAAAGACGCTTACTTTCACATCCAGATAGCCCCCCATCACAGGCGATTCTTGAGATTCGCATTCGAGGGTATGGCTTATCAGTACACGGTCCTCCCCTTCGGGCTCTCCCTGGCCCCCCGCATTTTCACGAAGTGCATGAATGCGGCTCTTTCCCATCTGAGACAGATGGGAATACGAGTTTTGAATTACCTCGACAACTGGCTCATCCCGGCCAGCTCGCGTTCGGAACTAGAACACCACAGATCCGTGCTCCTCAGCCACTTACAGTGCCTTGGTCTCAGGGTCAACCTAGCCAAGAGCTCACTACTCCCCACTCAACGAATTTCGTTCCTGGGTGCAGTGTTCGACTCGGTCCGCATGACGGCCGTAGTCTCACCAGAGCGCGCTCTGGCCATTCAGCAGCTCGCGGCTTCCGTCAAGAACAAGGCCTACCTCCCTCTGAAGCTCTTCCATAGGTTGCTAGGGCTCATGGCTTCCGCCTCCCCAGTGCTCCAGCTCGGCCTGCTTCGCATGCGGCCCCTGCAGTACTGGCTGAAAACCCGGGTCCCTCCTTACACTTGGCGTCATGGGCGCCTTCGCCTCAAGGTCAATCAGGCCTGCTTAATGGCTCTGAAACCTTGGATGAACCCTACTTGGTTCACTCTAGGAGTACCCCTACAGACGAAGGACGGTTCTCTGGACAGACGCATCCAACTCAGGTTGGGGCGCCCTGTGCGAGGGCAGCCCGGCTTTCGGCTTGTGGACAAACGAGGAAAGCCACCTTCACATCAACTGCCTCGATTTATTGGCAGTGATACGAGCCTTCCAAGCCTTCCATTCTCGTCTGACGGATCGCCATGTCCTAGTCCAATCGGACAGTATGACAGTGGTCTCATATATAAATCGCCAGGGGGGTCTTTCGTCCAGCTGCTTATGCGCTCTGGCGAAGAGCCTTCTGGAATGGGCTTCCCCAAGAGTCCGCTCGCTCAAAGCGACTCATATACCTGGGAAAAGCAATCTGGGAGCAGACATGCTGTCTCGGAACAACATCCCCTCGGACGGGTGGATGCTCCACCCCCAGACTGTTCAAACCATATGGGAGTTCTTCGGGAAAGCAGAGGTGGACCTTTTTGCCTCAGGAGACAACTCTCATTGCCCGACTTATTTTTCGAAGAAGGACGAAGCATTGGCCCACATCTGGCCCAATACCCTTCTTTATGCCTTTCCTCCGATCGCCCTGATCCCTCAGGTCGTCAGACAGATCAGAGAGGATGGACACAAAGTTCTGTTGGTGGCCCCACTCTGGAGGAGCCAAATTTGGACCTCAGAGCTGTTTCGGCTTTCCACGAAAGCCCCATGGCCAATCCCCCTGAGACGGGATCTCCTCTCTCAGGCAAACAGAACAATCTGGCACCCACAGCCAGAGCTTTGGGCTCTACATCTGTGGATCCTCGACGGGAGCCGTCTGACCTCCCCAGGAATGTGCTAGATACCATTTCACAGGCAAGGCCTCCGTCCATGAGACGTCTCTACGCCCAGAAGTGGTCGGTCTTTGCTAGCTGGTGTTCTACACGCAGCATAGACCCGGAGGAATGCTAAGTATCTTCCATACTAACCTTCCTCCAAGAGCGACTGGCTCGGGGCGAGCCCCTTCCACGCTCAAGGTTTACGTAGCAGCCATTGTGGCGTTTCACTCGCCCATTACTGGACAATCTGTAGGGCGGAACGAATTGATTATTACGTTTCTGAGGGGTTCTAGGAGATTGCATCCTCCTCGTCCCCTCACCGTTCCCCCCCTGGGACCTCTCTTTGGTCCTCAGGGCTCTTAAAGGTCCTCCTTTCGAGCCATTAAGTCTAGCAGGCCTCAAGCCCTTAACGTTTAAAACCGCCCTGCTACTTGAATTGCCGTTGGATAAACGCGTTGGCGATCTGCAGGCACTCTCTGTGAGCCCTGCATGCCTCGAATTCGGGCCTAACGACTCTACGGTCATGCTTAAACCTAGGGTTGGCTACGTTCCCAAGGTGCTCTCTACGCCGTTCAGAGCACAAGTGATCTCACTCTCTGCACTCCCCCGTTCATCAGACGAGCCAGAGCTAGAATCACTATGCCCCGTTAGGGCTTTGCGTGTCTACATCGAGTGATCACAGCCCTTCCGGCAATCTGATCAGCTATTTGTTTGTTTTGGTGACCGCACCAAAGGGTCTCCGGTCTCAAAACAGCGTCTATCACGATGGATCGTTGACGCCATAGCTCTTTCTTACTCCTCTGCAGGCGCTACTTGCCCCATCGGAGTTAGAGCCCATTCCACTAGAGGCATGGCTTCATCATGGGCCTGGTCCAGTGGAGTCTCTATCAAAGACATTTGTGAGGTGGCCGGCTGGTCCTCGCCATCCACTTTCGTCAGATTCTGACCAGTTGGACGTTCCGACCTTGCATGCTCGGGTCCTTTCAGTGTAAATTCGCGGCCCCTTAATATTCCGCTTTTTGCACATCACAAACTCAGGAGTTCTCTCCTCTGTAGTGTAACAGGGTATGACGGCTTCGTCCTCATCCCCTTCTGGTGCTTGCTCAAGTTCTGTCGTTCCCCAGCCGTGGCACGGCGCGGTTGAATTCGTTCTCCCATACGCAGTACGAGTGAAATATCGAAAGGGAACGTACTTGGTTACTAACGTAACCTCGGTTCCCTGAGATATGGAACGGGTACTGCGTTACTTACCGTGCCACGAAGCTGCGGCTTAGGTCGTCGCTTCAGTCGATATGGCCTGATGGCCTATGGCGATTTGCTCGCTTATATAGCACATTACCCCGCCCCTTTTGGCGGGAATGTGCGCGCGCTCTCTTCTCATAGGCCGCGCAGCTTAGCTGCGCCGCCATTGGTTCAACAACTTGTCTATGAGTGAACCAATGACGGTGCAGTTACACTGCGTTATTGAAAAGGCTTCAGTAGCGGGGAAAAAGGGAGACTTTTCCCCCATACGCAGTACTCGTTCCATATCTCAGGGAACCGAGGTTACGTAAGTAACAGAGTACGTTTTTATGTGTAAAAATAATGTGCAAACGATTACACTAAAGGTTGGACTCGAAAGTGTTCCTTACAGTCAAATAAACCTAAGGAGTCGAGTTTCCTGACATTAATTATGTGTCTGACTACGACGCCGGGGAAATACATAAAGCAAATCTGCTTTATATAACTACAATATAGGTAGGTTTAACCCATTTGTGCCCAAATTTTTCTTAATGATTTCATGCATATAGTCCCATTAATAGTGTCCACTATTGAGAACATGTTCTGCATTTGTTTTCCGCAGGTTTTTTTTTCTTTTTTCTTAAAAAACGTATTTGAATGTGCGGCAACTATAGTTGCAGAGGGCAAATATGTTGTATGCACCCCTTCAATGTAAAATTTGAATAGGATGATAACATTTATGCATCTAACTCAAAATATCTGTTTTCAACACATCAGCAGATCAATCAAAGTCGAAGAATATTCTATGTGAACCCAAAAAAGCTGCATTTATCTTATAATCTCTTGAATATGAAAACAACAAACAACAAATTTGTTTGTTTTAAAGTGGTAGAACATAGTGTATAACAAATTGCAGCCATTAAGTTGCTCCAACAGAGCATTGTGAATCAAAAAAGTTAAATTACATTGTTCATTAGAAAAAATTACTCCTATATGTGACCCTGGAACACAAACCCAGTCGTAAGTCACGGGTATATTTGTAGCAATAGCCAACAATACATTGTATGAGACAAAATTACAGATTTTTCTTTTTCTTGTATGGCAAAAATCATTAGGATATTAAGTAAATATCCATGAAGATATTTTGTAAATATTCTACCGTAAATGTATAAAAAATTATGTTTGTGAATGGATATACATTGTTAAGGACTTCATTTGGACAACTTTAAAGGCAGTTTTCTTAATATTTTAATTTTTATATGCCACTTGGACGTTTGACTAATTATACAAAAAACTATAGATCTCTTGTAAGATTTCTTTTGTTTGGATGATTCTGACCCTCATGATTATGTATGTATCAACAAAAAAATACTTCATATTAACATGAAAATTACTTTTATTTGGGAGAGTTTGCCTTCAGCTTCCTAGAAGTTGGGGTAGGAAGTTGACAGCCTCATGTCACAGGAAGGAAATCAATACCTTTTTTTTTTAATCGTTTATTTGGTTGTTTTCTTGCATGTCATTAAGACATAAAACATGGAAAACACCTAGAAAAATACTTACACAAGGAAAATGACAACTATACTCTGCGGCAACTATAGTTGCCGGTGGGCTAAAATGGGTTAAATCCGCGTAATCACTTATATCAATGTTATATATATCGTCATATTGTCGAGCCCTAAAACATATATAGTTTTATAGTAGTTTTTGTCAGTTTATTTAAAAAAACAACAACAACAACAACAAAAAAACACTTATGCAGAATATAAGATGTAAAATATTTAATTGATGATTTGTCAACAGAATATATAACAATACAATACGGTATGATTTTACCTCAAAATCCAACATTTTGACACAAAATGATAACTGCAAATCCATGTTTCTCTGCAGGAGTCCAGCTGTTTTTGTTAGTTGCAGCGATCCATTTGCTTATTTTCTGTAGCTTTTAGCAGTTTTTAAATGTATACCTCAGGTTTTGTGTCAAAGCCATTTGTACAGTCAATCACAAAGCTTTTTCTCGTTTTAGATGTGTTTTGTATGTTTTTCGCGAAAACCAATAGGCCTACTGCCTATACATTATATATATATATATATATATACACACACGCAAAATCAATTGGTAGTTATTAATAGAATAATGAGGACAAACCTTTACATTCAGTCGCGTTCGGATTGCATTATGGTTTCGTAATTCCCGAGGTCATAAAATATAGTTTGCTAGGGGGGTTCGGGGGCATGCTCCCCCGTGAAAATTTAGATTTCTCTGGTGTACATATGTGCATTTTTAAGACGTTTTAAGGCCAACCAATTGGATAACAATAGCTTTAAAACAATGTTAACAAATACATGCATTCACAGTTTTGAGGCAGCTTTAATCGCATGTGTGGTAATTTTATGACTTAACTTACAACAGAGCAATGACGGTCAATGCTCGTATTCTTTTGGGCTTTATTTAAGCTATAATAAAGTAATTATGCAGCGCGCGCCGGCGCATTTGCGCATGCAATTCTTGAGTGCACGCCGCGAGCACAGAATAACAGCTGATTGGAACCGCAGTAAAGATAGTTTGCGGTTTGATATTCAGATTTCTTTTGGCTATAAATACGCAGTGCGCTGTCATAGACATGCAAATAATAACAAATATCGTTCTCCATGATTTGTGAATTAAGGTGACGCTGTCCTTTGGGCCGAAATCAGTTTTTTTTTTTTCGTAGCGACTCTTAATTTTATAATGGCTATATCTCCAAATGTTGGACACTTAGAGGAATGTAACTGGTGTCATCTTCACCAGCTTGATCTGTGAATTTTTCACAGCAAAGCTCTTGTCCGTAAACCCCTTGGAAAGTCCGCCAGTAAGGAATGTGAAATAAAGGCGTTCTTCATGTTTAACGTCTATTACCAATGAACACGCAGACTGCTGGAATAAAATAACATTGTTTTAGGTCGAGGGCCTCTGTACAGGTCATTTATATAATATATATATATATATATATATTTATATATATACATATATATATTATATAAATGACCTTGTACAGATAATGTACATCACTATTCTGATCTGTGAAAACTTTCATAGTTCAGTACAGGTCAGCTGACCCTTCCCTGGGTCACTAACATCACTTTTCTGATCTGTGAAAATTTTCACAGTTCAGTACGGGTCAGCTGACCCTTCCCTGGGTCACTAGCATCGCTATTCTGATCTGTGAAAACTTTCACAGTTGAGTTTTGGTCAGCTGACCCTTCCCTGGGTCAATAACATCTCTATTTTGATCTGTGAAAACTTTCACAGTTCAGTACGGGTCAGCTGACCCTTCCCTGGGTCAATAACATCACTTTTCTGATCTGTGAAAACTTTCACAGTTCAGTACGGGTCAGCTGACCCTTCCCTGGGTCAATAACATCACTTTTCTGATCTGTGAAAACTTTCACAGTTCAGTACGGGTCAGCAGACCCTTCCCTGGGTCAATAACATCGCTATTTTGATCTGTGAAAACTTTCACAGTTCAGTACAGGTCAGCTGACCCTTCCCTGGGTCACTAACATCACTTTTCTGATCTGTGAAAACTTTCACAGTTCAGTAAGGGTCAGCTGACCCATCCCAGGGTCAATCGACCTAAAACAATGTTATTTTATTCCAGCAGTCTGCGTGTTCATTGGTAAGAGACGTTAAACATGAAGAACGCCTTTATTTCACATTCCTTACTGGCGGACTTACCAAGGGGTTTACGGACAAGAGCTTTGCTGTGAAAAAATTCACAGATCAAGCTGGTGAAGATGACACCAGTTTCATTCCTCTAAGTGTCCAAAATTTGGAGATATGGCCATTATAAAATTAAAAAGTCGCTACGAAAAAAAAAAACTGATTTCGGCCCAAAGGACAGCGTCACCTTAATTCACAAATCATGGAGAACGATATTTGGTATTATTTGCATGTCTATGACAGCGCACTGCGTATTTATAGCCAAAAGAAATCTGAATATCAAACCGCAAACTATCTTTACTGCGGTCTGATACCACCTGTTCATTTTTCTGAATTTTACTGACATAGTCTGACAACATCTCATCTGACCGCAGTTCACTGTTGTTCAACTGAAGCTCCCTCGTCGTCACTTGTAGCCTATCTTTTCCAATTTTCATTGATTCAACTTATTCGTTTAAAAAGCTGATTCATTCAGTAAAGAAACAGCGCCATTTGTTGCTCAGGGACGCAATTCAATGCTCTGGATTTGATCTGAACTATATTCGTTGGCGAAATTGTGCAGAAACAGGCAATGATGTCTAAAATGTAAACATGAATAAAATGTATATAACATTTGTTATGCTGATGTCTGGAGAAAAACGGCACTCTTCGTGTGATATTTATTAACAAAGTGAAAGCGTGCACTCTAAATGCGACACTAGTCTAATCTACAAGACAACATCACATACAGGGATGTCAGATCGATTGTGCATCCTTAAAACAACAATTATGATAAAATCGCACACCCCTAACCTACCCTCTTCACAGTATAAATAACATTTGAAATTCAGGTCTGTAGACATTACTATTTAGACTCTTGGTGGCAGTGAAACAGCTTTTGGTGGCGTCAGTCAATCTATCTTTTTTGGTGGCATTTTATTTTCTTTCACTTCATGAACTTGTGAATTTACATTATGCATTTAAATTAATAGTACCCAATGCAAAATCATACTGGGGTGGCCACAGGGGTGGCCAGAGTTTATGAACGGCCACCCCTTGGGGGCGCCCCTGCATGAGTCAATCAAATATGTGCACAGCAGAGAACACAGGCAATGGTGTGGTTAATTTCAGCCACAAGTTAAAATGTTGTCTTTCTTGAGAACTGCAAGCAGTGTATTTCTCAAAAGAAACATCAGAGCATATATTTAACCATTAAATATTCCTGTCATAACAGTTAGTGATTTTAATAGTTCATAATTTAGCAAACACGCAGATGTTAAATGTCAATATTCCATGTCTCTGTATCATTCAAGTTTAGATGGCCAAATAACACTATGAATTTATTGGAAATCCTAGTTTTATAATATATAATAAGCTTAGGCTATATGCTTTAATTAAAAATTAGACTACAGTTTAAAAACGGTATTTAATATTTCCTCATGGCTTCTGTCAGAGCTACTGTAATATCAGAAAACACACGAGCTCTATCAAAACTTTTTACTCTTGTATCGCTTACCAGCTTCCCATCTCTCCGTGCTATAATAACCACTCTTCCTGGCTCAGTCATCCAGGAGTGATAGCGATGTGGAAGGTAGTCATTGCCACTATATATGTCTTGAGATATGGCCATCACGTCATCGTAATCCACTGGACTTGCCAGACAGAAGGTCAGTCCATCACTTTCACCCACACAGTGTGAATTCATCGTTACTGCACAGGTTAACTGAGGACTGTAACTTTTTTTGTCTAGTCTAGTCTCAGAAACAAATAAAAACAGATTTAAACAAGAACATTAAAAGTCTAAAATATATCAAAAATTAAAATACCTTATTCTATAATGTGATTTGATAGAAAATGTGTCTAAATCTGGACTTACCGCGTGACAAAGGCTGCGTCCGAAACCGTCTACTTCTCTACTATTTAGTAGGGGAAAAGCAGTAGGCGAGCGAATAAGTATGTCCAAAGCAAAAAGAGTAGGCGAAAATTACCTGGGTGAGGCACTAATTCTCACAAGATTCGGACGTGCGCCTACTTAAAGTGCGTCCGAAAAAGCCTACTTACCTACTATATACATGGGCATCGGAAGCAAAAAAAAAAATGTGGGTGGGTCTTCTCCCAATTTTTTTTTTTTTTTTTTTTTTTTTTTTTTTTTACTGGTGTACATATTTATAGAACATTTTGATTTCCTTGGTGTACAAAATGTGCATTTTAAGACGTTTTAAGGCCAACAAATTGGATAATAACTTTAAAACCATGTCAACAAATATGCATGCACAGTTTTGAGGCAGCTTTAATTTGCAACTTTAATCGCATGTTTGGTAATTTTATGATTTCATTTACAACAGAATAATGACGGTGCATGCCCATAGGGTCCGTGTACCTTCGGATAATTTGTTTTTTAAGTTTTTGTCTTTTAAACAGAAAAACGAAGAAAGCATTAAAGGTGCCCAAGAACGTTCTTTCACAAGATGTAATATAAGTCTAAGGTGTCTCCTGAATGTGTCTGTGAAGTTTCAGCTGTGAAGTGAAGTTTTTTACCCCATAGATTTTTTTTTTTATTAATTTTTTTAACTGCCTATTTTGGGGCACCATTAACAATGCACTGATTTACACTCAGCGCCGCCCCTTTAGGGTGCTTTCACACTTGGTTCGATTGCCTGGACCGAACCCGAGTTCGATTGCTCCCCCCTCCCCCTGCGCCCACTGGACTGTGTTCACATTATATTATTTGGGTCCGACCCGCGGTTCGTTTGCGTCATCAAACCAGCAGCTGTTTACTCCGTTGCTTAGTAACGACGGCACAGGAGAAGGCGGCAAAATGCATAACATTGCTCTCCTCACTTTCATATTTTTGTTTTTGAACCGTTGGTTTTGTTCATAACAACACTTGCCTATATCTGCCGCGACTGTAGTACGGAAGGTGAGCAGACATAAGAAAGGCTACACTACAGCTCTCTGCTTGCAGCACGTCAGTCACGCTCGTTGGGAAAGCCACACAAACACACATTTTTATCAAATAATACAGCATTAATAGCGGTTCACTTCCGCAATTTGGTACGTTTGCATTCATATCAGAAGCGAACCGTACCGGAGTTCACTTGAACCGCACCCCAGAACACCCTTTTTAAGCGGACTCGGGTACGGTTCACGGGTGCGCACCCGAGTTCAGAAGACCGTGTTCACATCATCCAAACGTACCGAACTCTGACGTCAATCGAACCCGGGTGCGCACCAAAAGTGCTAATGTGAAAGCACCCTAAGAAGCGTGCTTCCTGACACACGAGCTGTCGACTATATTACAGCGCATTTACAAAGTTCACACAGCTAATATAACCCTCAAATGGATCTTTACAAGATGTTCATCATGCATGCTGCATGCATGCTTCGAATTATGTGAGTAAAGTATTTATTTGGACGTTAAAGGTTTTCTTCGGAGTGAATTTGAGCCTGTCCTCCGTGGCTAACGGCTATTGCTACACTGTTGGAGAGATTTATAAAGAATGAAGTTGTGTTTATGCATTATACAGACTGCAAGTGTTTAAAAAATGAAAATAGCGACGGCTCTTGTCTCCGTGAATACAGTAAGAAATGATGGTAGCTTTAACCTAATTTAACAGTACATTAGCAACATACTAACAAAACTTTTAGAAAGACAATTTACAAATATCAGTAAAAATATCATACTATCATGAATTATGTCAGTTATTATTGCTCCATCTGCCATTTTTCACTGCTGTTCTTGTTTATGATTCGGCTGTGTGCAGCTCCAGACGTTAACTGGCTGCCCTTGTCTAATGCCTTTTATAATGTTGGGAACATGGGCTGGCATTATGCAAATATTGGGGGCGTACACCCAGACTGTTACGTAACAGCGGTGTTATGTTGCGATTCGCCTGTTCTTCGGAGGTCATTTAAACAAATTAGATTTATATAAGAAGGAGGAAACAATGGAGTTTGAGACTCATTGTATGTCATTTCCATGTACTGAACTCTTGTTATTCAACTATACCAAGGTAAATTAAATTTTTGAATCTAGGGCACCTTTAATTTAATTATCACATATTCGACCCTCCTCATGAGCATAAATAAACAAATCTATAGTTGTTTTTCAATACTTTTATTTTTTCCTTCAATCACACTTTGTTCTAACCCGTAACTGCAACGTAATTTGGTGACCAAACTTTCGGTGTGGTGACGTAACTAGTTACTTTGTGGCAACTGGAAAAGTGAAATTCCCAGATATGTTGCCACAACGTAACTTTGTGACGTTGCCAGTGGCAACGTTGTGTATCAATGGTTGTGTGTTGGTAATCAGTTGGTAATTTTTATATTTATTTATTTTTCTATGGGCGGACAAGCAGTAGTTTAACCTAATTTAGGTCCTCATTTGCCCAAACTAATTTAAAGGCTATTCCAACAGCTGTGAACAATGAATGCAGAGCTCAAAATGAATTCAATTCATTTATTTTGAAAAACACGCAGAACATGAACAAAAATCCAAATAAAAATAATGAAATACACCCAAACTATAGATAAAAACATATCGCCTACAGCGAAACATAAAATAAAAGCATTCAAGACGTTTTGCACTCAGTATCATTAAAAACATATGCTATGCTAGCGTAACATTTTACCAACATATATTTCAGACTTTCAATCACAGACGTAAAAATATTAACATAAAGTACTTAAGGTTGACTGTGGGTAATGTTACTTAACCAATCTGACGCAGTTGTTGAACTTTATTGCTATCCACCCGTTTTCGCGGGGCGCTACTGTAAAAGAGAACGTGGGTACAACTTCCGGTGAGGCGGCGGAAGTAGCATACCAATGGTATTTTGTGTGCTAATTAGCGAAGTGGCTAATGCTGCGTCCCAATTCGCCTACTTATACTACGTCCTAAAAGTATGTACTGTTTTTGTACAGAAAAAGTACATACTTTTGAGTGTGTAGTTGAAGAGTATGCAAGTTTTGGGACATACTACCTCGTCATAACTGCGTCTTTAACGGACGTTCTGTTGTTTATGCTTCGTTCACGTCACCTCGTATTTACCGGATTCTTGAAATGACAACACGTGACATTATATTCGGAGCTGTTCACGTCCTTTTGTCCTTGGACTGGGAATTATGCGTTTCCATGGCACCACTATCAACGCCTAAATGAATCTACAGTGGTCAGGTGGTACAGCGGCCACGTGGTACATGTGGGAGCTTTCAGAAAACTCCCAGCTTACAAGCTGTAATTACGAGCTCTACGAGGACGTGAATGCTTTTTACAAGCAGGAATCTCATAACTACAGGAATTACGAGGCCACGTGAATGCACCTTAAGTTACTCAACCTGTAACTGTTTAAACTACCCTGTCAATCATCTTGTCACAGTTAAAATCCTCCACATTGAATTAAATTTATTTTCCTACCGTTTCGGAGAGAAATGTAGTCGCAAGTTCACCTGCCAGTCATGGGTCTTTCATGCAGAGAACTCTCCTCATGTTTGCATAATGATGCAGTTAAAAGTTAATGACCAAACACATCATTATAAAAGTTCACAATGCTGTTGCAGATGAAATATAATGTGGATAACATTTAATAAATATCTTTTTGTCAGGTTAGACACTGCTTATTAATCATTCAAGCCCCTTTATCTTAACCGTCGTACCTCGCACGTCCGTCATGTTTGTAGTTTTTAAACACTTTTTATTCGTATTTGTAGTTCTAATCGAATCCTCGTCCACAGCACAATGTGTTATGGGCAACATTAGCCGTTAGAAGTGTGCACGGATCTGCACTTCGAATTCTAACCAGAAAAAGTACACCATCCGGGTATTTGGAATACTCATTTCAACATACTACAATTTGGGACATACTAATTCTTTTTTCGAATACTATTTAGGACGCATAGTATGCGAATTGGGACACAGCATAAGTATTTTTTGGATCATTGTTTACTTTGTAAAGTTGCAAATCTTTATGAGAGATGTCGTTACGGCACTCAGGGACAACATTTCAGTTTAGTACATTTATAATATCACATCGCGCAAACGTCCTCGGATTGCAATCATCCCATAATTTAGAGGAAAATCAATAGAAATGTTCAGAAAAGTGACATAAACATAGGGTATGTTATCAATATATTTCTAAATGTGTAAGCCTTTGGATTTAAAAGCCTTAGTGGAATTGTTTTGTGCATTCTTGTGATCGTAAATAAATGGAAGCAGGCGCAACTGAATAGGTATGTGTTTTCTTTTTATGTCAGTATAAATATTAGTTAAATTTAGCATGATTGATGTGCACTCCTGACATAAATTAATAAATTACTATTAGGCTACTGTTATATTTTTTATTGTAAAACATTGTTCAAATATTGATACTGGAATCTTAAATTTTTAAGTAAAAAACAAAAGTTTGCAAGTTTGGATCGTTAAATCTTGAATTACTGTCAACTGTTAACAATGAGTGTCACGTCCACCTTGTTTACTTCGAACCGGAAGACGCTCCTACGTTTGACGCAAGGCCTCATGGGGCGTAGGAAACTTGAATCACGTGAGCCAACTCACTACACATAATGATACGCGATAGATGTTTTTAAAAATACAAACCGTTATTTTATTATATTTCAGCATAAACATACATCGCTAGACAGGTAATGAACATAATCTAGCAAACATTTATAACTATTCACGGCTGAAATGTATATGTATATGTAACAAGCAAATAATTAATCATAATGTACTTTAAATAACATTACAAGTAATGTCAGAAAATATCAGCTCTGTTGTTGTTCATAAATACCAGTAGTGATGTTGTACAATGTCACGTCGCCGGAAATAGAGTCATGTGTCCCAAGTGTCCCAATGTGTATAGTGAACCAACATCTTTTACTGTCCTTACCAGTGCCCGAATTCGTGTACACGATATACTGATTCACGAGCTAGGGAACTGATTGAGACACACCCACGGAGAAACGTCGACGCTGTCCTCTCCAGCAGCTTGAATGTTTTCCCGGTTGCCATGGCAACTCTAACGGCCACCAGCACTAACGTAAACATAACAATAAAAAAGGTTTTGCGTCTTTCCAAAGTTAAGTTATAACTTTATACATTTTTATAAAAAGCCATTTATTCGTTGTCACCTCGGAAAAATAAATTCTCTCAGAAAAATTAACTTTACTCTCTTGTCAACATACTGTGCGCGTGTTTACGTTACTAGTAAATCATGGAATTACCAATATATTAGTACGTATCTGGAACGTCCTTGGTTTTCTTATAACGTTAGGAGATCGTACATGACGACGTTGTGATATGGTAATTTGATGGTAATAATATTACGGGCATACAACGTTGTAGTTACCTTACTATGGAATTACCAATATATTACGAATAGAGTACGTATCTGGAACGTCCTTGGTAATCTTATAACGTCAGGGGGTCGTACTGACGATGTTGTGAGATGGTAATCTGAAGGTAATGAAATTACTGGCATGCGAGTAGTTACGTTACGTAACTACGTTAGTAGTTACGTTGTCAGTTAGTAAGTCATGAAATTACCAAAAAGTACGAATACATTACATAACTGTTACGTCGCAGGCTCCAAACTTTTTTGACGTATTGCGTAACGTGTCAGCACCCATTCATCAGCCCATTTTGGCTTCAGTTCAATACAATGGAAGGAAGCGGCGTCGCGTCGTCCATCTTTTTTTACAGTCTATTTTTTGACACACGTCAGCATGACATCAGAGCAAGGCGGACCACCCTCGGACACATTTCTAACCGGCATGCATTTCGCGGTGATCACCAATGATCGATTCTGCACAGAATTTGCTCATCTCAAACAAGCCTATTTAGAGCCACGAGCTGCAGCCGGCTGCAACGCATCATCATATTCGTCATCTTGAATAAACATAGCTGAAAGCGTAAGCGAAACAGAGGAACTCGTGAAAAAGACCGGTGCAACATATATTATTTGGACTTGGTTTGGATTTAAGCCGTCCGACGAGCAGCAGAAAAATATACTCTGTAGAGTGTGTGGGGCAAAAGTTCCAGCTAAGAGAGGTAACACGTGTGGGATTACAAATTTGTACTATGTTATATCTAGGTTCCAATGTAATAGTTTAAGAACTGAAAACTTTATGTACTTGTGTTTTACATTTTGAGGTAAAGATAATGACATTCTAAAGGAGATCAATAACGCTTCTCATCCGACAGCACGTGAATCACAGGCAGACACAAAGAACTGCATTTCATGCAATGTTTACTGTAACACAACAAGGAGAAACATATATCCTTTTTCGACATTGGCATTTACACTCATGCATCTAAAACAGCAAAAGAAATGAGAGATTCACTTGCGTTTGATTCAACAAGATGGAGTCAGTCATGCAACACATGGTGAGCAAATCTAAACTCTACAAAGTTCATCAAATACAATCACAGTCACTTAAAGCTGCAGTAGGGAGTTTAGAAAACGTTGACTTAGCCTGAAAATATGAACAAGCACAACTCGCAGGTCACTCCCCCTTGCTCTCTGCTGCGCTACAGCCCTCCCTCCACAGCTCCTCCCCCATCACAACGGAGCCTGCCGTGAACGCGCAGGCTAGTAAGGGATAAACAGTTATGGCACATTCACTGGTACGGACGAAACATCAACAATATGATTTACATTGACTATGGCCTGCCCATACTTTGACTACAAACTTGGTCCTCAAAACATTACGTATTTTGCAATACATGTAATGTAACTATATGATGATGCGCTATTTCTGTATAAGTAATAAATGGCTAGTAAGATAATATAACGGTAACTAACGTTACAGTATGCAAGTCATTATTCTATCGATATGTAATTGTCATGGTACACACAGAAACAATAGACGGATCCAATTGCATCATTTATTTGGGCAATCCACAATCATAAATCCAAAACAGGCAGGGGTCAAAATCCAGAAAACAGTCCACAAAACAAAAGACCAGAGAAACAAAAGTGCACGTCACAATACAACAAACCACAACCAAGGACAGAAACAACTGAGTATAAATAGACAGACACTAATGATGAAAGACAAAACAGCTGAGTGCAATGAGTGGGATAATGAGTCCAGAAGTGAGTATTGGGTAATGTAGTCCAAGGGGTGAAAACAAGAGTCCAGGATGGAGTGCCCTCTAGTGGCTGACTAGGGCACTCTCACTAGTGATCATGACAGTAATGCTAAATAAGGTTTGCTAGTACATTATTTCAGCAACATGACAAGCCAGTAACTTAGCAGGTTTCAATAGTTGCTTTGCACAGTGTGTGACATTTTATCTGTATGTTATGTGGCTAGAGTTTTGACACCGAGTCAATGGGCTCCGATGAGGAATTCACATCCACAGCAACTTCGAGGAGTCACCAGGCGGGGAGAAGAGGAAGCATCAGGCAGGGGACAGGCAGGCCTGTTTTGAAATGATCTTAGTTGTGTAGTTCTTAAAAAATGAAACAAATCAAGCAGGGATACTTACTTGTCAAGCGTAAATGCCAATCATTGGGATTGGCATTTACGGACATTCTAAATTCTATTGGTGTTAGACAACACGTGTCAGGAACCACTCATTGTCGTAATCATACTTTAGATCTAATACTGTCACATGGAATCGATATTGACGCCGTTGAAATTCTGCAGCAGAGTGACGACATCTCAGATCATTATCTAGTCTCGTGTATACTACATTTAGTTAAAGAGGCTAAACTGCCTCCCTGCCATAAATATGGTAGAACCATCACTTTTACCACTAAAGATTGCATTATAAATAACCTTCCTGATCAGTTTCATCGCCTTAGCATACCAGACAGCTTAGAAGATCTCGATGTTGCAACAGAAACTATTGCCTCTGTCTTTTCCAGCACATTAGATTCAGTCGCTCCTTTGCGTTTAAAAAAGATTAAGGAATTTAATCCAATGCCATGGTACAGTGAGCACACTCGGGCCCTAAAAACTGCAGCCAGAAAAATGGAGCGTAGCTGGAAGAAAACAAAACTAGACGTATTTCGCATTTCGTGGAGAAAGAAAATGATTGAGTACAGAAAGGCATTAAAAACTGCCAGATCTGCCTATTTTTAAAAACTGTTAGAAGAAAATAAACACAATCCTAGGTATTTATTTGATACAGTGGCTAAATTAACAAGAAATAAAGCTTCAACTTCTGATGTTCCCAAAGAGCACAGCAGTAACGACTTTATGAACTTCTTTACTTGCAAGATTGATAATAGTAGAGAGAAAATTATAACCATGCAACCGTCTACTACAGTATCGTGTCAGACATTGCATTGTAGTGTCCATGAGGAAAAATTCATTTCATTTACTGCTTTAGGAGAGGAAGAATTGTCTAAACTTGTTAAATCATCAAAATCAACAACATGTATGTTAGACCCTATACCAACTAAGCTATTGAAAGAGATGCTTCCAGAAGTCATAGATCCCCTTCTTAATATTGTTAATTCATCTTTGTCATTAGGATACGTACCAAAAACCTTTAAGCTGGATATTATTAAACCTCTTATTAAAAAACCACAACTAGATCCTAAAGAATTAGTCAATTACAGGCCGATCTCAAATCTTACTTTTCTGTCAAAAATACTAGAAAAGGCGGTTTCATCGCAACTATGTTCCTTTTTAGAAAGAAATAATACCTGTGAGGATTTCCAGTCAGGATTTAGACCGTACCATAGTACTGAGACTGCTCTCATTAGAGTTACTAATGATTTGCTCTTATCATCAGATCGTGGTTGTATCTCTCTATTAGTGTTACTGGATCTTAGTGCTGCATTTGACACTATCGATCACAATATTCTCTTAAATAGACTTGAAAATTATGTTGGCATTAGTGGAATTGCATTGGCATGGTTCAAATCATACTTAACTGACCGTTATCAGTTTGTAGTAGTAAACGATGAGATATCATATCGATCACAAGTTAAATATGGAGTACCGCATGGCTCAGTACTAGAACCATTGCTTTTCACTCTGTACGTGCTACCCTTGGGAGATATCATTAGGAAGCATGGCGTTAGTTTTCATTGTTACGCTGATGATACTCAGCTCTATATTTCTTCACGCCCTGACGAAACTTACCAATTCACAAAATTAACAGAATGCATAGCTGATATAAAAAACTGGATGACCAGTAATTTCCTACAACTAAATTCAGAAAAAACAGATTCTAATTTTTGGACCAAAAACTTCTTCACGTAATAACCTAGAATATTGTCTAACACTTGATGGCTGCTCTGTTAAGTCTTCGTCGTCAGCTAGGAACCTGGGTGTGCTCTTAGATACCAATCTTTCATTTGAAGGCCATGTTACTAGCATCTGTAAAACCGCTTTCTTCCATCTTAAAAATATATCTAAACTACGACATATGCTCTCAATGAAGAATGCAGAACAGTTAGTTCATGCGTTCATGACCTCAAGGTTAGATTACTGTAACGCTCTACTGGGTGGTTGTTCCTCCCGCTTGATAAATAAACTACAGCTCGTACAAAATGCAGCAGCTAGAGTCCTTACTAGAACTAGGAAGTATGACCATATTAGACCAGTTCTGTCATCACTGCATTGGCTTCCTGTTAAACATTGTATAGATTTTAAAATCTTGTTAATTACTTACAAAGCACTAAATGGTTTAGCTCCCCAGTACCTAAGCGAGCTCTTAATGCATTATAGTCCTTCACGTTTATTGCGATCTCAGAATTCAGGCCAGCTGATAATACCTAGAATATCGAAATCAACCGCAGGTGGTAGATCCTTCTCCTATTTGGCACCTAAACTGTGGAACAACCTTCCTAGCATTGTTCGGGATGCAGACATACTCTGTCAGTTTAAATCTAGACTAAAAACGAATCTCTTTAACCTGGCATACACATAACACATTATATATTTATATTTCCAAATCCGTTAAAGGATTATTAGGCTGCATAAATTAGTTCAGCCGGAACCGGGAACACTTCCTATAACACCAGATGTACTTGTTACATCAGAAAAAGAATGGCATCTACGCTAATATTAGTCTTTTTGTTTATCCCGAGGTTTACCATAGTCAACCGGATTCGGGGCCATTTCCAGATGAGACTGAGGACCGGTGCCTTGACACGACCACAACGCAGCCCTGTATCAGCAGAGATCGAGTCGACTAGATCATCCATTGTGAAGACATCATCTACACGACAGCCAGTGCCACAGTTTCCTCAATTATAATCATGATTATTAATCATGTTTATTCTATCAAAAGAGTAATGTAACTATAGCTATTTTGCAAGTTCTTTACCAACCTACACTTCACCCAAAAGGCCTGTAGGTGGCACAAAGACTTAAATTTAACCAACTATGATAACTTCGTTAGATGGTAAATCAATACAAAACATGGTTTTGGTGAGCACTTTGTAATTGTTACAGATCCCTTGTTTCCCTGGACTCCATTTCCCAGAATCCTCCTGTTCTCCACACCTGCACTCACTTCCCTCGTCAGCTCCTCATCGTCACTCATCACCTGCACCTGGACTCTATTGTCAGCACTCCCCATATATTGCACTCACTCCCTTCACTCCTGGTCCGTTCTCTGTTTTGTTAAGGTGTCTGTCTGTTGTTCATTGCCATTGTTTGAAGTAAAGTCTCTATTATCGTGGAAATCCGTATCTGCCTCATCTCTCTACCAGCCACCCGTAACAGAAGAACGGACCCAAACCGACCGGATTTTCCACGAAAAAAAGAATGGAGACTTTCCCCAGCTCCCTGGATCCAGCTCCTCCATCGCCTCTCACCCTAACAGCCAGCGAACGCATTATCGGGCTCCTGCAGGTAGGACGTTCGCTGGAGAGGTATGTGGAGGAGTTCGTTGAGCTTGCTTACTTGTCTAACTGGCCCGACGCTCAGTTGATCTCCCTGTTTTTGGATGGATTGGATGACGACACTATCCGTTTTGATGAACCTGTTTTTTGTTTCTCCTTAAGCGACACTATCAATTTAATTTTGTGGTTGAATGGCTCCAAATTCTTAGTGAAAGAGGTTCAGGATCAGTGTTGTCGTCCGGTCCATCCAGAAACACGGTTGGCCGGGCCAGTTAGTCAACCTCCGGCTTCCTCCGCACACCGCTCCAGCGAACTCCCTGCCTGCCCCAGGCTGGACCCATATTCCGCTACTGGGCCCAGTAAGCGGAGGAGGAGGAAGAAAGCGGCCCCAATGTCCCCAGAGCCCGCTCCAGTATCTCCAGAGCCCGCTCCAGTATCTCCAGAGCCCGCTCCAGTATCTCCAGAGCCCGCTCCAGTATCTCCAGAGCCCGCTCCAGTATCTCCAGAGCTCGCTCCAGTATCTCCAGAGCCCGCTCCAGTGTCTCCAGAGCCCGCTCCAGTATCTCCAGAGCCCGCTCCAGTATCTCCAGAGCCCGCTCCAGTATCTCCAGAGCCCGCTCCAGTATCTCCAGAGCCCGCTCCAGTATCTCCAGAGCCGGCTCCAGTCCCCACAGAGCCAGCTCCAGTGCCTGTGGGGATTTTAATTGTATTTGAGGGGATGAAATGGCCCTCAACCCCAGTCTCCGCCGAGCCAAGTTCTCCAGTCTCCTCCGAGCCAAGTTCTCCAGTCTCCTCCGAGCCAAGTTCTCCAGTCTCCTCCGAGCCAAGTTCTCCAGTCTCCTCCGAGCCAAGTTCTCCAGTCTCCTCCGAGCCAAGTTCTCCAGTCTCCTCCGAGCCAAGTTCTCCAGTCTCCGCCGCCGAGCAAAGTTCTCCAGTCTCCGCCGCCGAGCAAAGTTCTCCAGTCTCCGCCGCCGAGCAAAGTTCTCCAGTCTCCGCCTCCGAGCCAAGTTCTCCAGTCTCCGCCGCCGAGCAAAGTTCTCCAGTCTCCGCCGCCTACGAGCCCTCAGCTCCAGCCGCCGCCGCCGAGCCCTCAGCTCCAGCCGCCGCCGCCGAGCCAGCCGCTCCAGCCGCCGCCGCCGAGCCAGCCGCTCCAGCCGCCGCCGCCGAGCCTGCCGCTCCAGCCGCCGCCGCCGAGCCTGCCGCTCCAGCCGCCGCCGCCGAGCCAGCCGCTCCTAGTATGGTCTCTGTGATTGAACTCTCCAGCCCAAAGACTGTTTTCCCTCCCTGCCTCCCTCTCCCGCCTCCTCCAAGTCATGTCTATACTGCACCTCCACCTCAAGCCCCCTCGCCCAGATCTCCACCTCGGACCTCTGGGCGATTACCTTCACCCCGGCTCCAACCTCCCTCTGCTCCACCGTTGCCCATCAGTCCTCCAGCTTCACCAGTCTCCATCCTGCCTCCACTCACACCTTGGTCATTCATCAGCCTGCCCTCCCCTCTGGACTTCACTCCTCCGTCTCCGCTCCGTCACTCCGTCCCTCGGATTCAGTTGGCCTCCTCACTCCCCCCGGTGTTCGTTTTGTTGGCTGTCCTTCTGCTTTCACTGCGGCCTTCTGGAGCCCCGGCTGCGCTTCGGTCGGCAGAGCCTTCGGTTCCGCCATCACCCGCCAGTCCTTCAGCGACGCCTGGGCTCAACGCCTCGAAGGCTTCGGCTCCTGACCCGCCATGGCTGCCCGCTGCACCTGACCCGCCATGGCTGCCCGCTGCACCTGACCCGCCATGTATGCCCGCTGCATGTCTGCCCGCTGCACCTGACCCGCCATGGCTGCCCGCTGCACCTGACCCGCCATGGCTGCCCACGGCTCCTGACCCGCCATGGCTGCCCACGGCTCCTGACCCCCCATGGCTGCCCACGGCTCCTGACCCGCCATGGTTTTTGGACCTGCCCTGGAGACCTCCACTCCAGTTTACTCCTTCCCCTGCTCCGGTTTGAGGTCTCCAGGGCGCCCGCCCCCCTCCCGGTTGTTACATCTACGGCGCGAGGACGCGCCTACCGGGAGGGGGAGGTACTGTTACAGATCCCTTGTTTCCCTGGACTCCATTTCCCAGAATCCTCCTGTTCTCCACACCTGCACTCACTTCCCTCGTCAGCTCCTCATCGTCACTCATCACCTGCACCTGGACTCTATTGTCAGCACTCCCCATATATTGCACTCACTCCCTTCACTCCTGGTCCGTTCTCTGTTTTGTTAAGGTGTCTGTCTGTTGTTCATTGCCATTGTTTGAAGTAAAGTCTCTATTATCGTGGAAATCCGTATCTGCCTCATCTCTCTACCAGCCACCCGTAACAGTAATATGTATTCAAATTAGATTTTAAAGCAACACAATTCGTTTGCAATAAGACAAACCAGATTCAAATTGCCCGGCAAATTCGTAAAGCAAAGGAAAATCATTTCTAGCTGATCAACATTATGAAAACTGGTAAAACCTTTAGGAACTTCAAAAGATAAAACAGCGAAATTCCTAATATTACTTCCAATATTTCCAAATTATGTTCATTTTCATAGAGCGGGCGAATATTGTGACGATTATTTAAAATCAATCGAGAGAAGCAGATATCGTTATCGTGATAAAATATGATTAATCGTGCAGCCCTAATTTAATTTAATTTGACTTGACATTTGATATTCAACAGTATCCTTGACATTTATTCAACAGTGCTTTTGATCTGCCTGCATTGACACTGTTCTTGAAAAGGAAAAATTATATACCAATTTTCAATGTAAAGCTGCTTTGACACAATCTGCATTGTAAAAAGCGCTATATAAGTGAAGGTGACTTGACTTGACTAACTCTGCATCGGTTTTTAATCCTTTCAGGACACGTAGCTCCCTCCACCTCGGAAAAGCCGCTCCGATATTTACCCTTGTTTTATTTCGGGCTTTATCTAATTCTTTCTTTTTGGCTTTTTACGTTTACCCGTCTTTATTTTATGAGCAGGTGCCACTCGAGGTATTGGCAGTTTGGATTGTTTGTCCAGCATAAGCAAAGCTGCAGCACACCGGTAATCTTGAATTTGACGCCTGTACGCGCTGGCGCTGTGCATGAGAGGAGTGTGATCAGCGCGCACGCGAGCTTGGGAGGAGCCAGAGGAGCTTGATTTTTTTCACAGATTACCTGTCTCATATTCTACTGTCAGGACCAGAGCATGTGAGCGGAGCGGGGAGCGGAGTGGTAATATTTCCTTAAGAGCTCAGAGCGCCTTTCTGAAGATTCCGCTCCGCTCGCTCAATACGCTCTGCGCCGCTCGCTCAACCCAGAATGCCCGCAAAATCTTCAGCATCCCCAGTGGTTCTTCCAGCGCTGAGCGAGTGTTTTCTGCCGCTGGATTGCTTTCCCGGGCACACCGAATGAGCCTGAAGCCTGACGCTTTGTCCAAGCTAATGTTTCTTAAAGTGAATTCTAAAATCCAGTAAACATCAAGAAACGTTTTAATAGACCACAGTTCCCCGCAGTTATGGTCTATTTTAACTTGACACTAGAAAGTGTTTCTTTCATCGACGTCAGTTCATAATCTAAGCATTCTTTAAGTGCATTTTATCTTGTTTATGCTTCTCACAGGCTTTATAATCAAAATGTGTTTTGTAAAGATCTACGCATATTTCATCTCGTGTGTGTGCGTTTGTTTTAATGAACCTGTTTTGAATGTTCTATTGCACAACAACGGCAGCTAGCCTATTTTCACGGAAATAAAAGTTAACGAAAATCAAATACACTTATTCAGTTTTTGCATTTTAGGTATGTTTGCTAAGGTTAAATTAATATATTTATTTTTTATATATTTCGTTTTGAAACATGATAGGCTAATTGCTATTTATCAGCAACTCAGCATGAATAATTTTATACAATTATCCAAGAATTTCGGTACAAACAGTAAACAATTAGGCCTACTAGAGCAATTTTATGTCGGAGCGGGATCTGAGCGAGAATTGGTTTACGGCGACTCGGCGAGCGTGAGCGGAATATTAACGGAGCGCTTGCTTTGGCGGTTGAGCGACTGAGTGGAGCGCACGTCCATAGAGCGGAAAACTTAGCGGAGCGTCACACCGCTCACATGCTCTGGTCAGGACATAATGACAGGTTTAACAAATATGTAAAAAATACATTTTTACAAATGTTACCTACTGCAGCTTTAACATATTGTTTCATAATATCACTGAACTTCAATCTTAATATTATTTGTGAAATTAACAAATACTAAGTTGCCAAGAAATCTCATTTTACCGGAGCACATTTACCTACCACCTCTCAGCATCGGATAAACTTCTCTGCTGGGGGTGGGGGCGTGGTTTCACAAATAAGACAAATGACCCACTAATGTCGCCACAAGGGGCCTCGAAACAATTAATAAATGAACAAAAACACAGAAATTTTGGTGAAAGTCATAACATTTTACAGCAACATTATTAACCCTGTTAAAAAAGCCAGCCCAAGTGTTTGAGACACTAACCTTTTGTCTTCATGCACTTCCTGACCATTTGGCAGGATAAGCTCAAGATACAGCAGTGCTTTTGTCTCTACGATAATGTAAAGGTATGGGCGATACTGTCAGACTGATTGGATAAGCACCTATGCATTTGAATGACACAGTTATGCTGATTAGATCATGGCTGGGAAATGTAGGGAATGGGCTGATCCCTCCCCCTTGAATGTATATGAACTACCAAGTACAATGCCTTAGTTAGACTTGGATGACTACAGCGACACACACAGCTCGTATCTCAATAAAGAGTAACTTCTGCTTGAAAGATATCCCAACATCTCCTGGTCTCTGCTTCGACGAGGAAAAAAGTTTCCAACACACGACTAATCTGTTCTACCACCTCGAAACTAAACATGTCGTTGAATACCAGCATTGCCGGGCAATGAAGCCAACCGCAAGATCCAGTACGAAGAACGCAGGACGGAACAAAATGTTTAAAACCAAATGCGTTACCTTAGGCTGCAGGTTTGAAAAATGTTTTTATTTAAAGTATCTGTGCATTACACAACATAATTTTCTTTGTCTAATTAATACTGGAAGTATTTTCAGTACAGTTTATTTTCCTTAACTGAAAAGACACCAGTTTTTCTGTTCCCATTCAGTCGGTCACGTTCGACGTACGTCGGGCAGACCGACGAATAGGAATCTCGCTAGAGAGGCCAATCTACTTCGAGTGTAACTAAAACGAGCCAATGCACATTGGCATGCAATCATATGCATCAGCTGCTCGCCTCGCAGCGCGGGTATATAATGAGCAGCAGGTGCGTTGCATCTTCAGCTTTTCGCTTCGGAGCAGAACGGTGTTTGTTCCTGTTCTCTGCAAGCGAGTGTCTGCTAGAAGACAAGTCAAGCTTTTTGGTTGAACTTCTCTTTTTTTTCCGAGTGCGGGCGAACAGCACAGCAGCGGGGTCGAAGTCCTCTCTTTTTCTGTTTTTTGTTTCGTTTGCCGTTATGGAGCAAATAGCTGTTTTGACAGCGTCAGAAGGCTGTTCTCACGGCCGGTACGGTGTGCTTTTGAGCGCTAAAAAGCCGTTTTTACGGCTGGTAAGAGTGAGCGCCTTCAAAGAGAGAGAGAGAGCACACGACAGGCTGCACACAATCCCTGTCTGTATTGCGGCGGCCGTTCCCCTGCGTGCTTCAGCACTTTTAAAAGAGTAAAGTCCCTGAAACACAAGTAGATTTGCGTCTTTTTAAAGATCACATCCTACTTGTGTTTCTGGATGCGGTTGTTCCTGTCCTCACTGACTGCCACGATCACTGTTTCACATGTCTGGGCACGTGCTGAAACGATGTTCGTGGGTGTTTCATGTTTTCATATGAGAACATGATCACGTCGACACGCCGGTCGTGACTCTTCTTTCTCCGGGAAGCTTGAGTCCCCTCTGTTGTTGGCCAGCTGTCGCTTGTGTGTAAAAGCACAGCCGCGGGTCTGCCCGACACTCTGGGAGACCGTGGAGATCAGCGAGAGCAAACCTCTCGCTCCTCTGCGTGTCGTGTGCCGTCGAGCTGCCGGGCTGCAGCGCGGGTTGTCACGGCAACCCAGCGCTCGCTCGGCGCTCTAGATGCGCGGTTCACTTACCTAATCTCCATTGTAGCGCCCTCTCTGGTGCACCAGAAGAGATCTACTTTGCTGATATGGCTTGGGTGACATGAGGTTGAGGGGTTCCTTCGGGGAACCAACCCCCTAGGGCCCCTCCCTCTCTAGTGCATTGCAAGCTGTGCAGTTTCTGGATTGGATTGCTGGTCCTTCTCATAGGGGAACCTTGCATTTCATTCAGAGCTCCAGCTGAGGGACAGACGTCGATTGGAGCATCGGAGAGCTTGCTGTTATGCTCTGGAAATGAGGTTGATGCTGCCCACTGTAATGGTGTGTGCTTATGCTGACTCAGATTCAGAGTTTACAGCCATGCTTTCCTGGGTCTTCCAGATGTGCATGGAAAACTTGGCAGTATGGAGGTATATTTGTGCCATAAATATGGAAAATCTGCATAAGTTTTTCCTCTCTCACTACCCTCTTGGATGGGGTGGCTGTACACAGACCACACCCACCCTGCATGTGAGGCCAAGGCACTCTTTATGCATGAGGGTAGTTCTGTGCTGGGGTTGAGCTGCACTTGTTGACTAACCGTGATCAAAGTCACGGCACAGGCCCTCAGCCAGACGATGTCCACCTCAGTGGTCAAGAAGTGCCCCCTGGCCTTACCTTGTGAGGTGCGAAATGTTTTCAAGCTAAATGCTTTCTCAATGCTCTCATCTTACGAGGTGGCCTTTTCGGTGACACTGTCGAGGACTGAGCCCAGCGGTTCTCCTCAGTTAGTAGTGGATCGGGGAGCTTCCAATGACAAACCATTGAGTTCCTCTTGGGCCGCCCCTCAGTCTGCTCGTCGCCAAGGGTGTCATCCCCTGCAAGAAACTCCGGCCCAGCATGCTCTGCTGTGTCCATTGTGGGGAGATGACGCCTCCCATCTCTGCAGCTGTTTAAGTGGTTGGTGAGAATCACCCCTGAGACAGGCGACCCAGAGATGGGTGGGGCTGCTCTTCCACCCCTGGAAACAAAAAAAAAAAAAAAAGAGCAGTTCCTCCATTTCCAGGTCTGAAGAGGGTTTGGAGAGCAGTGGGAGGAGAAAAAACTCACCACTCTCATCCCCCTCTTCTGTCGCCAGTGGACAGCAGCGGGCAGCCAAAGCCTTGACTGCTCCCTCTGTCCATCTGTGGAACCAGGTAAGTGTTGCCTAGCACACTGTGACGCCGCTTTGGCCCGCCTCACAAAGAGAGCCCCCCGAGCCGCGTCCCTGTGTTTCACCTCGCTGCCCCGCTGCGGGTACGCCGGTGGTCCCTTTGGTGCCGCTTGTACGGTCTCTGCGAGCCTGGTTAGTGCTCCCCAGTCCGTCTCGCTGGCTCATTCGGACCATCAGGCTCGGCTATGCGATTCAGTTCGCCCGGTGTCCCCCCAAGTTCAGGGGCGTCCTCTTCACTACAGTGAAAGATGTCATTGCCCCTGTCTTGCGTGAGGAGATCGCAGTCCTACCGGCAAAGGACGCGATAGAGCCGGCCCCTCCAGCCGATATGAGGTCAGGGTTCTACAATCCCTACTTCATTGTACCCAAGAAGAGCGGTGGGTTACGACCTTTGAGCCCTTGCAGTCAGCAGACTTAAAGATTCTGTCTATGAAGACTTTGCTGCTGGGTGCATTGGCCTCCATCAAGAGGGTAGGGGACCTGCAGTCATTTTCGGTCGACGAATCGTGCCTAGAGTTCGGGCCCGGTGACAGCCACGTGGTACTGAGACCCCGGCCTGACTGTGTGCCCAAGGTTCCTACCACTCCCTTCAGGGACTAGGTAGTGAGCCCCGGCTTAGTGTCGGCTTGCTGCACTACATGCGCTTCTTTTCTCCAGAGAGTCCCTACAAGGCAGACCCTGTCGAGTACTCCGATATCCCTTCGGCAGCCGACGTGGCGGAGCATCTGGCGCCAGGCCTATACCCCGTTGTATCCTTGAGAACCGGGTTTAGGCTGGGTTCCATATGTGTGACCCTTAGGCATGTGACGGTATCAAATTTTCATGTTGCGATTAATTGATGAAGCTTTTATCACGGTATACGGTATTATCACGGTATTAAAATAAGTTGCAAAACCATTTTTGTCATAATTTAACAGGTTTAAGAACTCTTTTTTTAATAAAACAAAAACAACTCTGACTGAAATTTTTAAACAGATTAAAATGCAAAAGAATTAGGCTATAACGAACAACAGATAACACTTTACTCTATTTAATGCATTAACTGAGATTGAGCAATAGCTACATTTGTTACAGAAAGTTTTTTTTGTTGTTAATGTTAGTTTAGAAACACAACTGATTATTGTTAGTTTTATCTCAGGTCCATTAAATAAGTTATTTTGATTTTAGTAATGTTATTAAATAGTAACTAAGAAATTAACATTAATTAATAATAATTAATACTTTATAAGTATTTTTATTGTCAGTTTAGTGATAATGAATTAACATGTTAACTAATGAAGCTGTAAGTTTTACTGAACAATAACAAATAATCAGAACATTTCTAATCATTAGGGCATGTTGTAGTCCAGATTAAAATATAAAAATGTTTAGGTTTGAAAATAAATTACTTTTAAGTCGTTTTTAAGTATTCAGTATTTGGTGCTGTGATGAACAACACTGAGATTACAAAAAAATGAATGAAATTACTTTGTTTGCACGGTTTCCGTGGTAACCGCTGCACGCTGCTGTTCCATCAGCGCCCTCTGCTGTCAGAGAGTGAACGCGCACTTTCATTCAGCTCGTCTCCTTGTTCCGCCATGTGCTTCTCGTGCACGTTGGGATTGTTTACATCTCTGAGCGCGTGTCCTTTTGACGCAGAATACAGCGGTGTTGTGCATTTTATACGATTGATGGGCAAAGTATTCTTAATTGCCTTATAAAAAATTAATAATTGGTAATAAATTATTATTTACGGTATTCTGAAGTGCCGACGATTACAATATCGTGAATATTCATTATCGCGATTTATCGCATTACCGAATATCGGCATAAGTCTAGTGACCCTACAGGGATCCCATATGGTTGGTTCCACGGTTGCTCCTAAACGAAGCCTGTGTCTTTCCCTCTGGGAGAACCTACCCTTCATCGGGTTGGAGTCACCCCAGCTCTTCCATATGTAGCACAGCCCTACAGGGTTAGTCCATATGTACTTCTCCACATAACTCCTTCGGGGAAGGATGTAGCTTCCGCAGCGTTCCTTTCCCAGCGTTATCCAATAGTCTCACTGAATGGGTTTTGGGGAACAGCAGTGATCGACACTCTCTGTGTTAGCCCTGTCCCACCATCCTCAGGCAGGGGATTCAGGTGGCTTACAACAGAGCGCTCGAAGGGGGCAGCTCCTGTGGCGCTTTGGTTGGGATTCCTATTCGTCGGTCTGTCCGATGTACGTCGAACGTGACCGACTGAATGGGAACGTCTCGGTTACAAAGGTAACCCTCGTTCCCTGAAGGAGGGAACGGAGACGTACATCCCGTCGCCACAGTCGCTGTACCCCGCTGATGCTGCCGCCTATCCGGTTCGGCTCCTGAGCGAAAACCTGCAAGAGGTTGCAATGTATATCGCAATATGGATTTTAGGCCATATCGCCCATCCCTAATTCAGCAGAGGCAGGGATACATAGACTGAAGGGGGGAAATCAATGTAGGGACCCGTTCGACAGACGTTACCAAATGGCTTTATCAGCCAGAGGCATGATTGAACAAAGCTTCATTTGGTCCAAAAGATCCATTTCCTGACAGGAAAAACCTAGCTTTTACAGAAATGATGACGTGACTTCTTTTAACAAAGGACTCTGTCTAAAGGACTTCTTTGCTCATCAGCAATAAACTAATCAGAACCCATCACGTGGGTCTGATCACATTAAATCTATTGATTCTCTCACAAAACCCTCTTGTATTATCGGACAGAACAGGAAAACACCCATCAACGGATTTAAAGACAAATCTGTCCTATCAATACCTCCCTTGTGTGACCGTCCATCGTGACCCAGTCACCCATGACTCCGGTCAGAGTTTAAACTATGCTTAAGGACTCAATCTTGAATCTCAAAAGGGACAATTGTCGATTACTTAAAGTATTAACTATATCCAGAATAACATTTGCTATGATGTGATTACTAATATGTTGGAGTCAATGCTTTATATGTTTGTAGTCCTGTATGCATCTTCTTTCTCTTATAATCATTGTTTTAATTAGGTCAGTCTAGTAATATGTGTGTAAGAAGTGTGTCGTGTTTGAGCTCTAAATGCAGAATTTATAATTCTCTGTAATTCTGTATGAATGAAACATTGAAATTCAGTATCAGGAAAATATTAAGAAACTTTATAAAGTTGTTAATAAAACAGGAGAATTTTCTGCAGACATCACGCGATGTGATCAATAGACAATAGACGAGGCGTGTCTAATCTCCGTAGCAACGTCTCATTGGAGGATCGCATCCGAAGGATGGAGCCAGAATTGCTCCTTTAAAACTATGCTGTCCGAACAAGCTACAGCAGTTGAGAAATATGAAATAAGATCAGAGTCAGAAGTTGGAAGTCAGAAATCGGTCAGAAGTAGCCGAAGCACCGCTACTTTGACCACGGCGGAAAAGTCGCATAGGTCATTGAGAACTGATTGACCGGGGATGATTTTCCATCTAACAGCCGCCGATTTCAACTACGAGCCACGCCGCTGATCAACAGCCGTCACATTCAGACTCCACAACCCTCGGTGAAATATCTGACCAAAGTCTCCCAAGAAGAGAGCCGCTCAAGCCAGACGCTCAGATCAGAACAGCTTCACCAGAACATTTTCCTCAGGCTAAGTTAGCACTGAACTTGGGACTTTTCATAACTCATCAACTCCGCGAATGTGTGTGTGCATGTATGTATGTGTGTGTTTAGCCTTAGTTTCCTGTAATCATTAGAAGTAGTCAATAAATCTTGTTTGATTTTCACATATAGTGTTTCTTGTGCTGTGTGTCAAATTACTGCCTTAAACTTAAGATCAAGTTACCTCTTGCTTATAATAATATAATAATTATAATAATAATAATAATAATAAAATATTGTTACTGTTGGCCACAGAATAATATTTTATCCAGAATTGGTAAAATACTCTAACCTCAATTTTCGCTGGACGAATAATTGATGAAGTGTTAAATATTAATTCTGAATCATTTACAGTGAATCATTTACAGTTGATTCGATTCTTATTCCCTGTAACAATTAAATTGAGCTAATAAATGACGTAAGGTCATTACATAATGGTGGAGAATGCGGGCAGTTTAATCTAATTTGTACACAAAACAAGTAACTTGTGTGATTTTATCTTTTCTATTGGTCCGGAAAATAGATTAGAAACAGAAACGAGGCTTTTTGATTGTCATTACAATGATTGCACATAAGGCGCGGTGGATGAATGAAATCTGAACTTGAGTTGTTTGTCTGTACGTTTTGTTGTTGTTGTTAAAACTGCAGGAAATGAATCTAAGATTGTCTGCCAAGACAAAAGGAAAGTCGCCTTAGAGCGCACCAGGACAGAGTAAGCGTGTTCCTTGCTTTTGTTCTTTAGGCCTTGTAGCTAGTGGATAATATTGCGTGTTCCAATGTTATTTCAACTAAGCTAAAATCCCTGCATGGTTACATTAGAGAGTAGCTACCTAATGTGCCGCCTATATCCGCTCATTCGTGAGATGAGATATTAATACTCTAAACACCACGTGTCTGAGTTTGATTTGAATGGGATTATTTTTAAAATTCTTGATCAAGTATTGTTGCAGTAAATCTTGCACGTTGTTGCGTGTCCAGAAACTGACACGAATTCAGATCGCCGAGATCTTAGTAGCGTTAATTATTAATTGCAGAAAAATCTGTGGATTAATGTGCCTCACTGTAACTTGAGGGGGTTGTTCAGCTCTGAAACGCGAGAAGCTGAATGGTTCATTGTGAATGAACTGCGCTGTCAGTTCAATAATTATTGTGCTTTTGTTGTTTGTTATCTTTGTGCAAAGAGTATAGAACAAGTGTATTCTTTGTTGTGCGTTAGTCACCACGACAGTGACAGCTGTAACCCGGAAGCCCTAAGAAACCTTTTCCGGGACAACCTTTAAGTGCGCATGCGCAGACTGCCAGCGCCATATTTAACTGTGTGTAAACAAAGCCTAGCATAAGCTGAGCTAGTTTAAACTAGCGCGGTTGCATTACAGTCTATGTAAAGCTAGTAGCATTGCTAAAAGGGCTAGTGGCTAGCATAGCATTTTGTGGTCTGAATGCAATGTTGCAATGTTGGAATGACTTCTTTCTTACTGAACTTTAATTCACTCTAGTGCTTTCACCTCTCTCTCTCTCTAACTTACACATCTTATCTTTTCTCATCTCCTCCCATTTGAGAGAACGTGACAAATGTTAAATTAATAAACCTGTTTTGTTAATCTCATTTGTTGAAGAGTTGTCTCTCTCCTAAATTTGATCTTTTGGGTTTTAGCAATTAGCAATCATCCTGATTACATTTAAGGACATTTCCTGTTATTTGTAACTGCTCTTACTGATTTTAATGACATCTGGGAATATGAATTTTTGATTGGGAACTTTAATTCGATTTCAATTTTTAATTGAAAGTTCATAATTTCAGTTTAGCTTTCATATGGTATGGATATTTGTGGATTAATGTAATGGTAGTTGCTTACAAACATCTGGCAATTTTAATCATTAACTAATATTGCTTTGAAATTTTAATTTCATTTGTCATTAATTAGGATTTGGGCTTCCCTAATTCAGATGATACTTGATTGATTAATTTGATTATAATTGCTCTCAATGTTTAATGCTGAACCCATTACAATTTTAATTCACAACTATAATTTCCAAATTTAAATTCAAATTTCATAAGAAAATAGAGTTTGTTTCAGACTCTCACTCCCTTAGTCTTTGATTTAATTCATTTATTTAAAGGAACATTTTGGGGCCCCCCTCAATACTTGGGTCAGTTGACTTCTGTTAGCGCAGTAAGCCAACCCCCTAGGTGTAGCGACTCCCTAGCGCCACCACTCTGTCAACCCTGTAATTTTGGGAGCAAAAACTTCACTCTCTTCTTCTCTCTCTCTCTCTCTCTCTCAGCTGTCCTCTTCTGGTTTGACTACTGCTGCTGGTTTTTGGATTTGTACCTGTGAAAGTCATAAAAGCAGAGTGTTTGAGAAATATTTGACAAATATTTGGGAAACGGAACACTTCTTTCAAAATTGTATGACACTCACTTTACCTTCCCTCCTCATCCTGTTATCCTACTCAGCCTAGGCTCAAGCAGGTTGACAAGGAGACTGGTAGGCGTCCTTAAACCCCGATCGCGCATCTAGAAACGCTTCATGGTGCATGGTTGTCAATCCTACTAGCTGAGAAACCAATACTGTCATTGATATTGTTTTTCTTTCGCCCTGAAGAGAATTTTAATAACAATCACAGTCCTGGTACTTTGAAATCCTTTTCAAAACCCCTGTCTAGAACCATCCTTCTAAATTAAATTTTATAAAACTCATTCTGCAAACAGTGTTAAAGACAAAAACTTCATTTTATAGGGAAACTGGAAGCACCCCATTATTATTCTGCTCTTTGCTAAATGCTATTCTGTTGTTTCGTGCTCTTCTTTTCTTCTGCTCTTCTCTAGCTGTGCTACCTGTGTGTGCTTACTGATTCTTTCCGCAGAGACTCCGAGTTAGAAGCACATCCACGAGAGGACCACAGTCGAGAACCAGTCTTACCGGCACATTTACACACTCATTACTCATTCCCATTAGCCCACACTTGACATTGCACCCTTACACCTTTGATTTGCCCTGCTTGTTTGTTTTGTTTTGTTTTGTTGTGTTTTGTTTTGTTCTTTTCTTCAAGGTCTGTGTCAGTTTAGATCTCCCTCACAGTGCCAAAAACATGTCTCGCACAACAGACCCTGCTGGACACTGGGAGGACCTGGAGACCTGGCTAAGTGTTGTAACAGACAGCATCCTACCTAAAGCCGCCGAAACACTAAAGCATCAGACACAGGACCAGCTGGATGACAACATAACAAGCCTCATGAAACAAGACCCAAGCCAGAGCTACAGTCACAAAGAACTAGCCAAGATCACCGGCTCCTTAAGCCACACACTCATCGCCACCCTCAAACTGAGCGACAGGCAAGCCGCTCATCGCCAGCAGGAGCTGACACGAGCACAACGACGCATCGAACAGCTGGAGCTGGAGGCTCAGGAACAACAAGAAGGGCCTGATGAAGTGGAACAAGGCGCAAAAGAGGAGATCAACAGGCTAAAAGAGACCCTAGCAGCTACTACGCAAGAAATGGAACGAGGAAGAACAGACTACGCTGATCTCTCCGACAAGCTACAGTACGCAGAACAGCTACTGGAAAAAGCAAAGGCTGACTTCAGAGACAAGAACAGCCGAATTAAAGCTCTCGAAACTCACCTGAATGAGTCAAGAAATGAGGTCAGCCGCCTAACACGTCAGCTTGACTACATCAAAGAAGAGTCCGACAGTATTAAAGAGGAACTCAAGCATGCATATGAATTGCGCTGTGAGCCGTCAAGAACACGTCGGACACCAACTTCATCTTTGCCAAGCAGGACCGGCTCCCCTGTTCCTGGACTGGCACATGATCAGAAGGGGGCAGTGCCAAAACAGTCACCAGCTCCCTCCGAAGAATCCTATCTCCCCACTAAACTAAAAGATTTTGCTCCAGCCAGCCACAGATCATCTCATGGCTTGGACCTCAGAGACCTTGACAAGCTTGCTAGAAACATTGGCAAATTCACTCCAAATGTGCCAGGTAGCCCAAATGTTCAGAGTTATCTGCAAGATATTGACTTCCATCTGGAGATGAGACCCAATGTCACTGACAAAGATAGACTTTATTTGCTCAGAGCCACATCCAGCTCTGAAGTGCGCAGCTTCCTGGACCGGCAGCCTGCCCACACAAAGACTGATTACCACCTGCTCCGAGAAGCTCTCATTAAAGAGTTTGCTGACCCTGAGTCAGAACAAGGACTAGTGGCTGCCCTGGAAACAAAACAAGGTCGCCATGAATCTCCTCAAGTCTTCTATAGCCGACTCAGGCTAGCGTACTTCGGGTCTCACAACGAACAGAATATGGAGGAAGAATTGAACTTCAAAACTCTCTTCCTGAGAAACCTCCATCCTGGGGTGAGCCACCATCTTGGCGTCCTTGCCTGTCCACGCACAATGAGTGCTCAACAGTTAAGAGACTTAGCGCACAAAGCTTACTGCAAACAGAAGATGGCCTTAGAAAAGGGCACCAAAACCACCGCAGTTCTTGACTTCAACACTCAGAGTCAGGGGCTGGCCCTAGAGGGCACCCAGCGTCAAGACCTTGCCAAGCCGACACCCAAAGAGTGGAATGCATCCTCGTCCAACCGAGAGCGGGACCCCCACACTGGTACTCGACCTAAACAGAGAGACAACCGCTGGGATGGACCACGTGGATGACAACGCTCACCTGGACGTCACTGGGAAAATTCATGGAACCAATCAAGACCTCATGAGAATCATTGGGAGAAAACTTGGAATCAGCCAAGCTCATTTGGAAACCCCAGAGGAAAAGGCTCATGGGAATCCAAGGGAAAACGACAAACACACCCTGGAGCAACCAGCCCAAGGAATCGACGAAAAAACTCACAAAGATTCCAAGCTGACCGAGCTCAAAATGAATCCATACCAGAACAAAAGACTTCACCTTGTTTCGACTCTCAAGAGCTGATGAAAATGATGATGAAAGAGTTCTTCCAACTAAAGGAGGACGACCGGAAGTGGGAAGAGAAAAAGAAACCAGATTCATCCTGACTAGCGGCCGGACGAGATGGCAGCGACCACCTTACTCAACACACCCCAGAGAACAGCACCTCATCTCTCTCCCAGAGAACCACAAGCACCATAACTCCAAACGGACAAGAAGTCCCACCTGAACATCCCACAAAACAGTCAGAAACTGATCCAACACCTGATGGGTCAGATCACAGCAGCATCCAACAAACGCCTGCTGTGGCAACCACTCCAGTTCCTGAAAGTGCTGTCTTGGTCGTCTGCCACTCCTCCGAAGAAAACGAAATAAATGCTGACATCCTACCTCTCTCATCCCAAACTCCAGTCCCACAACTCCTGGGTGATCTCATTGAGAAAGGTATAGCAAGAAAGTTCTACCTCTCCGTTATCATCGAACAACACATCAAGGTTGAAGCCCTCCTCGACACTGGAGCTGACATCACCTTAATGTCAACAGAACTCCTTGAAGAAGTCCAAAGCAGAACAAAGAGGTCTAATGGAACCTTTAAACTTCAAAGGTGTGAGCTAAACCTCCAAGCATATTCCCACACAGGCCTACAACTAAAACATGTGGCCCCAATTCACCTAACTGTGGGACCAATGAATCTTGTTCACCCAGTATACGTCTCACCACTCAACACATATCCTCTCCTCATTGGGAAGGACCTGCTTAACCGCTTTGAACCCTTAATAGACTTCAAGCACCTGAAGATATGGACGCAAGTCCGTGAGCCTCTGCCTCTCCAGTCAGTAAACTCCAACGAATCGCAGTGTCAAGTCACAGACACCGCCCCCCATCTACTGACTGACGCTGCAAGTTCAAAGCCAAGAGCCAGTTCCACTTCAAGCAACAGGAACCAAGACCCATTCCTCTGCTCATTGCAAGCGTCTGACTCAGACTCAGGTTCCCTCCGAATCATGACTGCCATAAATGTCCAAGACAAAGATCTCAATGACCAAACCGATGCCCTTGCCAAAGCAGGTGCATCACATGGAGTGCCTTGGAAATTCCCATCCCTCCCACCCAACCCTTCAGTTGCAGCCATAACCCGCCGCCAGCACGCCATTGGCGCGTAAACCCCCGCCTCCTCCCATGTTGACATCTCACCTCAGTTCACTGCTGATAATCTCCTCACCCTCCAAGCATCTGATCCCATGCTGCAAACCATTGCCACTCACATTTCCGACCCGATAACTCATCCCATTTCCACCTCCGACCTATCCAAGTCCTTTGATGTCCGCCACCTTCACTCAATCAAGCACATGCTGCATCTCAAGGACGGCGTTTTCACATATGTCCCTGAGCCCCTAACTGCGCCAAAGCTTGTAGTTTCTCAGAGCCAAAGGGGGATGATGCTGACACATGCCCACGATGCACCATGTGCTGGACACCATGGCGCCAAGGCCACCTATGAAACGCTCAAACAAGTAGCATATTGGCCTGGCATGAAGCAAGATGTGACGGAATACGTAAAAGGATGCCTGGTGTGTTGCCAGTTCCAACCGGCAAACCCAAACCACAGAGCACCACTACAACGGAAAGGAATGACCTTCCCATGGTCAGACCTCCAAATAGATTGGGTAGGACCCCTGCCACGGTCAACACGGGGTAACAAATACTTCCTCACCGTGGTTTGCGAATTCACCAAGTGGTTAGAGTGTCTCCCAGCTCCCAACGATACAGCAGAAACAACAGCCTGCCTGCTAATGAACCACATCTTCTCAAGATTTGGACTGCCTCTCAGAGTCAACTCTGACCAAGGAGCCCATTTCACCGCTGAGGTTATGCAGGATGTATGGAAACTCCTGGGCATACAGGCCAAGCTTCACATAAGCCATCATCCAATGTCCTCAGGGCAGGTCGAACAGGCCAACAAGACAGTGGCAAGCATGTTGAAGAAGTATGTGTCCGCCAACCGAAAGGATTGGGATATCAAGCTCCCTCTGGTACTGATGGCCGTCAGGGCCACCCTTCACCGGTCTACCGGAGTAGCCCCATTCGAAATGATGACAGGGCGACAAATGACACTACCACTACACCTGCTGTACCCACCTGGTGACATGAACCTTGTCACCGCCTACACCACTCACCAGTATCTGGAAGAGTTGCATCAGCACCTGAGAGCGACTTTCGCCTTCGCACAACAAAACCTCCAAAGAAGCGCGGAAGGTCGTAAAGCCTACTACGATAAAAGGGCCTCTTACCAAGAACTCAATGTCGGAGACAAAGTGTGGTACTACAGCTTTGCCCAGCCAAGGCAGAAAGCTCCCCATCGCCTGTCAAAGAAATTCCTACCTCACTGGACGGGACCACATGAGATCGTGGATAAGCTCTCACCTGTCGCCTACCGAATCAAGATCGGACAAGGTCGCAACGAGCCTGTCCTTCGATGGGTCCATCGAAACCAGATAAAGAGGCACCAAGGTTCCAACCGACAGGAAAATGGGGAGGTTCAAACCCACTGACACAGACCGACAATCCCTACGCTACACCACACTAATGACTTTGTCATTTTAGGGAAAGTTTTTCTTTTATTTTTATTTTAACACTTACACATGCTCCTCCACAGCACTGCTAGGAACAAACTCTAGTAGAAAGGAGTTGCTTCACACGTGACACTCACTTTGCTCTAGTAAACTCAGTGTCCTTGTGCCTCTTTGTATTTTCTTTTCTCTCTCTCCTCATGCTTTCCCTTTTTCCTCCTTCACTATCATTAGTCTTCCTCCTCAGTTGCCCATTATCGATTTGAATAATGTTTACCGGCTCAAAGACGTTGTGAATGTTTGATTTTGGCAAGGGAACACCTATGTCAAAGTACACACTCCTGAGGTCGTGGCGTACCACGACAACAACAAACAGTTGTACCTGGCCCCAAACCTAAAAATGTGTACACTCATTAAAGACATTCATTACCTTTGCCCGAGTAAACCATTCGTATTTGATAATACCGAGGGCTTTATCAGCCAGACGCATGATTGAACAAAGCTTCATTTGGTCCAAAAGATCCATTTCCTGACAGGAAAAACCTAGCTTTTACAGAAATGATGACGTGACTTCTTTTAACAAAGGACTCTGTCTAAAGGACTTCTTTGCTCATCAGCAATAAACTAATCAGAACCCATCACGTGGGTCTGATCACATTAAATCTATTGATTCTCTCACAAAACCCTCTTGTATTATCGGACAGAACAGGAAAACACCCATCAACGGATTTAAAGACAAATCTGTCCTATCAATACCTCCCTTGTGTGACCGTCCATCGTGACCCGGTCACCCATGACTCCGGTCAGAGTTTAAACTATGCTTAAGGACTCAATCTTGAATCTCAAAAGGGACAATTGTCGATTACTTAAAGTATTAACTATATCCAGAATAACATTTGCTATGATGTGATTACTAATATGTTGGAGTCAATGCTTTATATGTTTGTAGTCCTGTATGCATCTTCTTTCTCTTATAATCATTGTTTTAATTAGGTCAGTCTAGTAATATGTGTGTAAGAAGTGTGTCGTGTTTGAGCTCTAAATGCAGAATTTATAATTCTCTGTAATTCTGTATAAATGAAACATTGAAATTCAGTATCAGGAAAATATTAAGAAACTTTATAAAGTTGTTAATAAAACAGGAGAATTTTCTGCAGACATCACGCGATGTGATCAATAGACAATAGACGAGGCATGTCTAATCTCCGTAGCAACGTCTCATTGGAGGATCGCATCCGAAGGATGGAGCCAGAATTGCTCCTTTAAAACTATGCTGTCCGAACAAGCTACAGCAGTTGAGAAATATGAAATAAGGTCAGAGTCTGAAGTTGGAAGTCAGAAATCGGTCAGAAGTAGCCGAAGCACCGCTACTTTGACCACGGCGGAAAAGTCGCATGGGTCATTGAGAACTGATTGACCGGGGCTGATTTTCCATCTAACAGCCGCCGATTTCAACTACGAGCCACGCCGCTGATCAACAGCCGTCACATTCAGACTCCACAACCCTCGGTGAAATATCTGACCAAAGTCTCCCAAGAAGAGAGCCGCTCAAGCCAGACGCTCAGATCAGAACAGCTTCACCAGCCAGCAGCATCCTTCAAAGCTTCCGCGCAACCCACGAAGGGTTTTCCCGAGAAGACGTCACCTGAAAGACAGCCAATCCAGAACGGGATTCCGCTGTACACGAGTCACGGAACAACCCGATTACCTCAGCTGTCAGAGCAAACGCAGGTACAAGCAAACTTCTCTCTCTTTTGCTGGAAACTGGTGAAATTCCTTAAACCTAAAGAATCAAGCCAAAGCTCTGCTTTTGTGATTTTCCTCAGGCTAAGTTAGCACTGAACTTGGGACTTTTCATAACTCATCAACTCCGCGAATGTGTGTGTGCATGTATGTATGTGTGTGTGTGTGTGTTTAGCCTTAGTTTCCTGTAATCATTAGAAGTAGTCAATAAATCTTGTTTGATTTTCACATATAGTGTTTCTTGTGCTGTGTGTCAAATTACTGCCTTAAACTTAAGATCAAGTTACCTCTTGCTTATAATAATATAATAATTATAATAATAATAATAATCATAATAAAATATTGTTACTGTTGGCCACAGAATAATATTTTATCCAGAATTGGTAAAATACTCTAACCTCAATTTTCGCTGGGCGAATAATTGATGAAGTGTTAAATATTAATTCTGAATCATTTACAGTGAATCATTTACAGTTGATTTGATTCTTATTCCCTGTAACAATTAAATTGAGCTAATAAATGACGTAAGGTCATTACATCAAATAGCACCCTAGATAGATAGACAGATAGATAGATAGCCAATTATGACAAAAAAATTAGACTTATGTCTAAAAAAAACGTTGAAATGTCAGGTTTTAAATCGTGTAAGTCAAATCGAAAACAAACATTCTGTGTTTATGTAATCTGTATGAAAAGAGAGCCATGTCAGAAATCCGTGATTCAGCTCATTATCCGCTAATGCGGCCACGCCCACGGAACCAGCGCTATTCAGACGCAAATTATGAGTCAATGCATGCATTCATCGTCTCAATCGTGTATTAATTGTCTTGAAAAGTGTTTTGAATAGCCATAGTTAGCGATCTCTGGCCTTTGTTAGTTCAGTTATTTCCTGGATTGCCTATTCTTCTTTAGTGCTCAGGCATTTGTGGACTAAAGGTGTACAGAGCGCCCTCCAGCTTCATTTATGAATTGTAAACACAGTATCCAGCACTCATAGTAATGACAATAAATCCTGAATAAATATTACTCCTCTGTATAGAAAATTGACAAAACATATGAGAATCCATCAGTATTTTCTCCAAATGTGCATGCTTTTAAGTTAAAAGCATATATGAAACGCCATAGAGGTAACATAATTGTTCAGACACTTTGCATCACAGAAATACATTATATTTTAAAGGATATAATAGAATACCATTATTTTAAATCGTAATAATATTTCACAGTATTGCTATTTTTTCTGTATGTTTGATTTACACCATGATGAGATTTGAGACATGGTCAACAGAGGGTTTTTTCACAGCCTACCTGACTGAAAGAGCTCATTATTTATGCAGCTCATTAGAGCTCTTTATGCAATTCTTTTGTCTTCTCAGGTGAGAATCATCCATTATTCATGATTATTCACGCCTCCACGCATACTGTGTTTCTTGACCAAAGATGTTTTAGAAAATTTAAATCTCTCTATTGTTTTATATGAACAAGCAGGCAGCATCATTTTTACCTCATTTTGAAGCAAAACTCTAGTCTACAACCTCAAATACCCAGAAGTCTTGTGAACAAAGATTTAATATATATTTTTTGGCTTTATTTCAGTGACTTAAGTTTTTTGTTTTTTTCAATAACCACGCATAAACGTTATTCCTTCAAAAACACAAACATGTACATACATGTTCCTCACATATTATTGTAGCCTAGTCTGTGCTGAATACAGTGTAATGACACTTTTTCCATTAATATGTTTATGAACAACTGAAAAAAGCACAAATGTCAGGGCATGTCAAAACTTCTCCAAGGCCCCAAAAATCCTCAGACCCCTGAGGGTTAAGCAAGTACGTTTTGTACAAATTATGGTGATCCAGTCTTTAAAAGTGCATTAAAATAGAAATGATACAAAGTCATTGAATAAGGAAAGCACTAGAAATTTTGTAAACAAGTCAGTTTAATAAAATTATTTCATCATAGCTGGGCTCTGTGCTTTGAGAGGGCATTGACATATAAGCATCTTGTCTCATATCATGATTTTCCCCAATATTCCAAATCTATTGTCACCATTTGAAAATTGTCAGAAAAGCAAATCTTCCGCACAAGATGTTGCACTGATAAGCAAAACTGAATACTAGCACGTGGGAAATACTATGAACTGACATGCTGAAGAAGAGGAAAAACCATAATGGCCTTACTTTTTATAGCCTAAGCTATAACTATTAATTATAATAATCATTTAGTTTCTACGACTAAAAAGGGAGTGGGTTCAATATCATTGTTCTTAAAAAGTGGGTGAGTCTTGTCCCACCCATATACAATGGTTCCGACGCCAATGCTACTATATAATAAGGGGAAAGCAGTAGGCAAGCGAATAAGTATGTCAGAAACCTCAGTAATCATAAATGAGTAGATGAGAAGTTCCCAGATGGCCTACTGCTTCCGCCTAGATTCTGAAGTGTTCCTTGCTGTTATCTATACATAATAAAACGTGTTTTACTTTTTTTTTTAGATGTGTTGATGCCATGAAATTTAAATCAACTTATTTTTCCCTTAAAATTATACATTTTCTCAGTTTAAACATTTGATATGTCATCTATGTTGTATTCTGAATAAAATATTGAAATTCTGTTTTTATTTACAATTTGTACAGTGTCACAACTTTTTTGGAATCGGGTTTGTACTTCTAATACAGAAATCAGATGACATTGTGCAATGACTGCTTTTGTATTATGTTTGTGCATTTTTTTAGGTTGAAATGTCCTCAGACTGGTCTGAGCACTGAGGATAGAGAGCCACAGCAGATCCTGGAAATGGTGTAGAGCCATGGATGAGACCTTCTAACACTCCACCTGCCCTTACTACCTCATCTGACCTGATGTTGCTGAGGTCCCTTCATCCTCAGTGAGTCCAGAGGCAGCAAGAGCATCTAAGACAAAGACCAAAGGAAAGTGAGGATGTGATTTTGGTCAAGTTTGTTCTGCTGGTTTCAGTTCATACAATGGAACTTAAAAAGCATCATCAAATAATGTCATGAAGCTTCTGGAAGTCAGGCTCCATTGACTGATATTGTAGAAACTAGCTGGACAAACTTGATCAAAATCACCTTTTGTGTTCAGAAAAAAAAAAAAAAAGAAAGAAAAAAATGAACACAGGGATTGAACAGCGTGAAGGCGAGTAAATAATGACTGAATTTATATGTTTAGGTGAACTAACCCTTTATGCCCCCAAATAGAAACTGTACGAAATGTATGTTTGCATTTATATTATAGTAGTACCTTGAAAAGGTAAACTTTAAGAAATAAGCAGCTTTAATTAGCATTTGTTGTTTAATAAGCAAAAAAAGGTTTTAAAAAAAATCTGATTTACCTTTGTACATTTGGTGGATGCTGTTATCCAAAGTGACAGTGCTCTTATTACAGGACACACTGGTGGAGACGCTGCAGAGATCGAATCAGCAAACCTTCTGCTTACCTGCTCAGTGGTTTAGCCCATTGCAACACAAACATAATGAAGCTACAATAGAAATTATCATGTAATTGTAAAAATAAAATATGGCAAGAACTGAATGCTGACATAAATGTTTGCAGCAGACACAGCAGCAGCCAGATTGTCCTGTACATCTTGTCCCACTCTTGCTTCAAGGTTGTGGGGTTCAGGGGTCCATCATCATTAAGGTCTTCCCTCATCCTCTGGATCAACAATGTCCCCAAGAGCAGCAGTGAGGGACATGATGGATGAAGGTGTTCATCAGCTGCTTCATCAAAATAAAGCTGCAGAATTGCACAGCTGTGTTGAGATGGCAGCAGGACTGTCAATACGTTAGATCAATAAATTTGAATAAAGCTTTGTGTTGTTCAAATTTATTGTATATTATTTGTATACAATAAATTTGAATACAAATAATATTTGTATTTATTTGTCATTATTACTTTTATTAATTCTTTACTTGTGCTATTATTAGTAACTTTATATATTTTATTACTTCATGCATTAATTCATTGCTTGACTGTAAATTGAGATGTGCATTCACATCAGTGTGTATAGTGTGTATTCATGCACAGCTGTCATAAAACAAAACAATACATTTTGCTTGTTTTACTAAAGAAGTAAAATGAAAAGTAATATAATTTAAGTTTTGGTTTATGGTTAATGTTGGTGTGTGCTAGCAAAGCAATTAATTCTGCGGTAATCTAAAGTAGTTTATACTTACATTTTTGGAGTATAAAATCAGCCTTCACCAAAGGCGAGATCTTCGAGCAGCTGCCTGATGTCTTCTTTGCCGCACTAGGTAGGGTTGTGGTGTTACTGGTGCTGTGAAGTGTTAGTGCACCTGTCACTTATATGTTTATTTTTATTGCAGGACTATTTACATACATTTAACAAGGAACAATAATAATGACAAAACTAGAATGTACATTTCTTGAAGAAAATGTGAATGGTGCTTGCAGTGGCAAAACTCTGCATTCTTGATTAGCATGATGCTAACATAATTACTGTCCTGCTAGGATATTTTTAGCAAGATGCTAAAATTATTAGCATGCTACTAGCATGATCCTAACACATTTTGACTTGTTTGTGTCATGTTTAAACCCTAAGCTAATTGTTATTAGCACATAGCTATTCCCTGCTAGCGTGTGTAGCATGTTGGAAGTCCAGTTTGCTAGCATTAGTCAAAAAAAAACAGCCACCATGTCTCTACGATGCTTTAATGCAGAGATATAGGTCTAACATTTTTTACAGACCTGCATTTTTTTTCCACAATGTATTCAGACACACCTATTCGTTGAAAGTTCAGTGGAATTCCCGGTTATCTATGGGTGTGACAACCACATTCTGTAACCAAACTCACACCTGTAAATTTTCTGGAATCACAACCGCACTCTGAGAATTAATGACATGGGTATTACAACAGAAATTTTTGTAATGTAGGGGGATATATACAGTTTGCACAGTTAAAAAAAACATTAAGCCTATGGAATTAAACCACATATACAAGTGTGTGTTTGTGGGGGTGTGTGTGTGCGTGTGTTTGTACCTGCATTTTTTTCACAATGTATTCAGACACACCTATTCAGTGGAATTCAAAGATACCTGTTTTGCATATCCAATGTTTTTTTTGTTTTGTTTTTTGTTTTTTTAACTCTCATACACTTGGCATGAGGCACAAGCTTTGTCTCACGATACACAACAAAATTTCCCGGCCAATAACAAGCAATCTGCTCATAGGATTTTCTGAACAACTTTTTCTGACTTGTTTAGTCTAACACATATAGACTTTTCTTAAATTGGGTAACATTTTAAAATACTGCTCCACCAATAATGAATAACTATAGGAACAAATGAGTAACACAATATCAACATTATGGTAATTATTATTAACTAACAAGACACCCGATTAATTCAACTGAGCACTAATACATACTAATTCATTAAGTACTTTACTATTAGCTAATCATTAACTACTATTTTTCATACCTCTTAGAGAACTACTAAGAACTGCTGCATAGAGGTTCATAATTAATGTGAACAATGCATGCTGTATAATTTATTCTGAAGTGAAGATCATGGTAACCTGCAAGCAATTGAGGTTATTGTGAGGTTTTGGATTGCAATGATTCAAGCGTTACTACATCCTTCAGTAGGAATTACTATCCAAAACCTTTAAAAACCCTCAAATGCTTCCAGTGATTTCAGTCATTATTAGGGAGCTATCATGGTTTTCACTTTAGAATACTGATACAAATAATTGGTAATTAATTTGGTAATATTTTAAGTCATTACTAGTGTGTTTACCATGATCTTTACTTTGTAATTAATTTTTCATTGTGCATTATTCATTGTGCCTTATGAATTTTAATTATAACCCTGCATATAGTAATTCTTGGTAGTCCTCTGGGAGCTTATAGAAAATAGTAAAGAAATAGATAATTGTGAACTACTTCGTCAAACTGAGCACTATTACTTATTCGCTTATCAGAGTTTCATGTTAGTTATAAGCAGTTACTATAATTTTAGTACTACATTACACAATTGTTTGTGTGTAACTATTCATTAATGATGGAATGTAAAAACATTTTTTTCTGATCCGCATACTTGAAAAAAACAAACAAACAAAAAAACACTTGCTCATTTCATCATATTTGAGTCAGTATAAATCAATCACCACGTTAGTTCAGGCAGCCCACTTCAGTCAGGCTTAGAGTCAGCTGTAGTCAGCTAGGACACTTAGTTTGGTTGCTAGGGTGTAGCTTGGCAATATGATACACCAAAGGCTGCTTGCCAATATAAGCCAACCGCCATGTCTCTACGATGTTCTGATGCAGAGATATAGGTCTTGCAAAACTGTTTCTAGGGTACTCTGTTTGGTTGCTAGGGAGTGGCTTGGCAGCTGCCAATGATGATACTCCAAATGCTGCTTGCCAGTATGAATTAAATAAACTAACCCCCATGCCTCTATGATATTTAGATTTGAAGATATCCCTCTACGGTTTGGGTTGCTAGGGTGCTCTAAGTAGTATTACCTGGGTGCTTCTGTCAAAAATGATTTATAGGTGTGACCTATTGACCTTCCGTTTCCGGACTGTTTTTATGACAGGATGTGTGACCTTATGCCCTTCCGGTTCCGGACTGTTTATAACAGGAAGTGGAATGGTGTTGGGGGTGTTTATACTGGTGGTGGGCAATTTGACGATTGCACTGGGTGTGAAATGGTGTAGGAATGTTCATACAGGCTGGGGGTAATTTGATGATTGACCGTTTTAAATGTTTTTGTCAGAATGTGCAGCATCAAGCCGTAATGTCTGTGAATGAAACAATACAAACAAGATTAATAAATAAGAAGTGCTGTTGTTAAATGAATCATATGAAAGTGTTTATATGAAACAGTATTAAAGAAAGCATTGAAAAAGAGACTATAGTCTCAATATGACTATAAATAAAGGAATAATAAAATATGAAATAGTGTTTATATGAAATAAACTGAAATTATTATTATTAAACCTTTATTTAAAATAAAACTTGAAATTTAAAATCTCTTTTACAAGAGGGCCAAGACAGGCAGCACATTTAGTTGAACATATAGCAAAATATAATAATTTACCGAAATACACAAAATCACTCAAAAACAATTACAATCAAATGACTCAGAAATTAGATCCTTTAAAATACCCTTAAAATCATTTAGTGATACCAACCCTTTTAAATGTAAAAGAAATAGAAATTATATGAAAAAAGTATTTTGAAAGCTTTGAGAAGTTTGTTTTCCAGCTTAAAAAAGTACTGATGTTAAATAATGCAGTTGAAATATCAATTTTATCAATTAAGATAAAATAATGTTTTTGAAGCTTTAAGAGATTTTTAACTTTAAGAAAAGTATGACGATAAATGAAACATATGAAAGGGTTTATATGAAACGGTATTAAAGCATATGAAATAGTGTTTATATGAAATAAGATGAAATAAACTGAAATTATTATTATTAAACCTTTATTTAACCAGGAAATAAAACTCTTGAGATTTAAAATCTCTTTGACAAGAGGGCCAAGAGGCAGTACATTTAGTCCAACATATAGCAAATACAATAATTTACAGAAATTACACGAAATCATTCAAAACAATTACAATCAAATGACTCAGAAACTAGATCCTTTAAAATACCCTTAAAATCATTTAGTGATACCAACTCTTTTAAATGTAAAATAAATAGAAATTATTTGAAAAAAATATGTATTTTGAAAGCTTTAAGAAGTTTGTTTTCCACTTTAAAAGCACTGATGTTAAATAACGCAGTTGAAATATCAATTTTATGATAAGATAAAATAATATATAATAAGATAAAATAATATTTTTGAAGCTTTAAGATATTTTTAACTTTAAGAAAAGTATGATGATAAATGAAACATATGAAAGGGTCTATATGACCCGTATTAAATAGTACTGATGTTAAGCAACACAGTTGAAATAGTAATTTTATGTAATAAGCTGAAATAGTATTTTAAGGCAACTTACTAGATGAGTTGAGATGCATGCAGTCCATTTGCTAAACTGAAAATGAGTTTGTTTCCCGTATTGCTGTGGGCCGGTCCAACTCTGTCTGCGGATGTGATTGGTTTGCAATGTGTCAAACTATTAAAAGTGAGTTAGGGTATATAAAACCTCTTATGGTTTATTATCGAGGGATGAAAGCTAAATCTTTCTTCCTTCCTTCCTTCCTTCTTGGCTCCCCTGACACTGACAACCTGGGAGACCCCCCAAAAATGACACCTCATTTCTGACACCTACTGAAGATATTCCATTTGTTTTATTTTGATTTCCCTTATTCTATTGCATTACATATTTGTAGTTTACATGACAGAGATCTTACCAAACATTTTAATCTTACAGTTTTTAAATTGTTTACACACTAAAAGTGTTACTCTAGGCCTGCTCAATGAATCTTGTCAATTCCTTCTCTCTATGTTGCAAGTAACAAAAATAAGATTCTAATGAAGAAACAGTCAGATCAAACCATAAGAGATATTGTGGTCATGTCCAGACATGTAGAGGTTTCCATGTTTCCACATTTCAAGTAATAAATAGTTCAAATAAATAAAATAAATACATATATTTTATAAGCTGTTTTGCTCATGGGACAAATTTCGCTCAGTTAGCACAAACACACACAATTGGTTCTATAAAAATGAATTTATCTCTAGTTTCAATTAAATGAATATAAATAAAATATATAAGACAATGAATAATAACAAATATGTTACTAACATTTCTTTAAACCTTTATAGTTATAGTTTTAGCTAAATGAAAATATAAATACAAATAAATAAATACCATAACTTTAAAATGTTAGATCAAAAAGTTCATTCAAAAAACATACACTTCTTTTAAACGATTATAAATAGTATATGATTCTATATAGCACTCCCTACAATAAATGTGCTACTAAAACAATGTAAAACATTTATTATAGTTTTTAGTTAAATAAAAGTATAAAAGATCTTATATTTGAAGATGTAACTCAGACTATATGATGTATATTTATTGAATGCAATAAGTTGAAACATAAACTCTCTCTCTCACCCTATCTCTCTAACCACTTCTCACACCAAGGTGTGGAATGTGAGACAGTCACAGTAGTGGGGCAGGGAACAATCTGTGGTTCCCATTCAGTCGGTCAGGTTCGACATACGTCGGACAGACCCACGAATAGGAATCTCGCTAGAGAGGCCAATCTACTTCGAGTGTAACTAAAACGAGCCAATGCACATTGGTATGCAATCATATGCATCAGCTGCTCACCTCGCAGCGCGGGTATATAATGAGCAGCAGGTGCGTTGCATCTTCAGCTTTTCGCTTCGGAGCCGAACGGTGTTTGTTCCTGTTCTCTGCAAGCGAGTGTCTGCTAGAAGACAAGTCAAGCTTTTTGGTTGAACTTCTCTTTTTTTCCGAGTGCGGGCAAACAGCACAACAGCGGGGTCGAAGTCCTCTCTTTTTCTGTTTTTGTTTCGTTTGCCATTTTTGAGCAAATAGCTGTTTGACAGCGTCAGAAGGCTGTTCTCACAGCCGGTACGGTGCGCTTTTGAGTGCTGAAAAGCCGTTTTTACAGCTGGTAAGAGTGAACGCCTTCAAAGAAAGAGAGAGAGCACACGACAGGCTGCACACAATCCCTGTCTGTGTTGCGGCGGCCGTTCCCCTGCGTGCTTCAGCATTTTTAAAAGAGTAAAGTCCCTGAAAGAGCTTACACAAGTAGATTTGCGTCTTTTTAAAGATGACATCCTACTTGTGTTTCTGGATGCGGTCGTTCCTGTCCTCACTGACTGCCACGATCACCGTTTCACATGTCTGGGCGCGTGCTGAAATGATGTTCGTGGGTGTTTCATGTTTTCATATGAGAACATGATCACGTAGACACGCCGGTCGTGACTCTTCTTTCTCCGGGAAGCTTGAGTCCCCTCTGTTGTTTGCCAGCTGCCGCTTGCGTGTAAAAGCACAGCCGCAGGTCTGCCCGACACTCTGGGAGACCGTGGAGATAAACGAGAGCAAACCTCTCGCTCCTCTGCGTGTCGTGTGCCGTCGAGCTGCGAGTTTTGAATCGGAGCCAGTCGTGGAGGGAGCCCTCGTTCCCATGAGAGAACAGGGTGTTCGCATTCTCAACTATCTAGACGACTGGCTCATTCTAGCACAGTCTCGGGGTCAGTTGTGCGAATACAGGGACTTGGTGCTCAGTCACCTCAGCCAGTTGGGTCTTCAGGTCAACTGGGAAAAGAGCAAACTCTCCCCTGTGCAGAGGATCTCTTTTCTCGGTATGGAGCTGGATTCGGTCGAACGGATAGCACGCCTCACAGAGGAACGTGCTCAGTTGGTGTTGAACTGCCTGAATACGTTCAACCCTTATTTTCTGGAATCACAACCGCACTCTGAGAATTAATGACATGGGTATTACAACAGAAATTTTTGTAATGTAGGGGGATATATACAGTTTGCACAGTTAAAAAAAACATTAAGCCTATGGAATTAAACCACATATACAAGTGTGTGTTTGTGGGGGTGTGTGTGTGCGTGTGTTTGTACCTGCATTTTTTTCACAATGTATTCAGACACACCTATTCAGTGGAATTCAAAGATACCTGTTTTGCATATCCAATGTTTTTTTTGTTTTGTTTTTTGTTTTTTTAACTCTCATACACTTGGCATGAGGCACAAGCTTTGTCTCACGATACACAACAAAATTTCCCGGCCAATAACAAGCAATCTGCTCATAGGATTTTCTGAACAACTTTTTCTGACTTGTTTAGTCTAACACATATAGACTTTTCTTAAATTGGGTAACATTTTAAAATACTGCTCCACCAATAATGAATAACTATAGGAACAAATGAGTAACACAATATCAACATTATGGTAATTATTATTAACTAACAAGACACCCGATTAATTCAACTGAGCACTAATACATACTAATTCATTAAGTACTTTACTATTAGCTAATCATTAACTACTATTTTTCATACCTCTTAGAGAACTACTAAGAACTGCTGCATAGAGGTTCATAATTAATGTGAACAATGCATGCTGTATAATTTATTCTGAAGTGAAGATCATGGTAACCTGCAAGCAATTGAGGTTATTGTGAGGTTTTGGATTGCAATGATTCAAGCGTTACTACATCCTTCAGTAGGAATTACTATCCAAAACCTTTAAAAACCCTCAAATGCTTCCAGTGATTTCAGTCATTATTAGGGAGCTATCATGGTTTTCACTTTAGAATACTGATACAAATAATTGGTAATTAATTTGGTAATATTTTAAGTCATTACTAGTGTGTTTACCATGATCTTTACTTTGTAATTAATTTTTCATTGTGCATTATTCATTGTGCCTTATGAATTTTAATTATAACCCTGCATATAGTAATTCTTGGTAGTCCTCTGGGAGCTTATAGAAAATAGTAAAGAAATAGATAATTGTGAACTACTTCGTCAAACTGAGCACTATTACTTATTCGCTTATCAGAGTTTCATGTTAGTTATAAGCAGTTACTATAATTTTAGTACTACATTACACAATTGTTTGTGTGTAACTATTCATTAATGATGGAATGTAAAAACATTTTTTTCTGATCCGCATACTTGAAAAAAACAAACAAACAAAAAAACACTTGCTCATTTCATCATATTTGAGTCAGTATAAATCAATCACCACGTTAGTTCAGGCAGCCCACTTCAGTCAGGCTTAGAGTCAGCTGTAGTCAGCTAGGACACTTAGTTTGGTTGCTAGGGTGTAGCTTGGCAATATGATACACCAAAGGCTGCTTGCCAATATAAGCCAACCGCCATGTCTCTACGATGTTCTGATGCAGAGATATAGGTCTTGCAAAACTGTTTCTAGGGTACTCTGTTTGGTTGCTAGGGAGTGGCTTGGCAGCTGCCAATGATGATACTCCAAATGCTGCTTGCCAGTATGAATTAAATAAACTAACCCCCATGCCTCTATGATATTTAGATTTGAAGATATCCCTCTACGGTTTGGGTTGCTAGGGTGCTCTAAGTAGTATTACCTGGGTGCTTCTGTCAAAAATGATTTATAGGTGTGACCTATTGACCTTCCGTTTCCGGACTGTTTTTATGACAGGATGTGTGACCTTATGCCCTTCCGGTTCCGGACTGTTTATAACAGGAAGTGGAATGGTGTTGGGGGTGTTTATACTGGTGGTGGGCAATTTGACGATTGCACTGGGTGTGAAATGGTGTAGGAATGTTCATACAGGCTGGGGGTAATTTGATGATTGACCGTTTTAAATGTTTTTGTCAGAATGTGCAGCATCAAGCCGTAATGTCTGTGAATGAAACAATACAAACAAGATTAATAAATAAGAAGTGCTGTTGTTAAATGAATCATATGAAAGTGTTTATATGAAACAGTATTAAAGAAAGCATTGAAAAAGAGACTATAGTCTCAATATGACTATAAATAAAGGAATAATAAAATATGAAATAGTGTTTATATGAAATAAACTGAAATTATTATTATTAAACCTTTATTTAAAATAAAACTTGAAATTTAAAATCTCTTTTACAAGAGGGCCAAGACAGGCAGCACATTTAGTTGAACATATAGCAAAATATAATAATTTACCGAAATACACAAAATCACTCAAAAACAATTACAATCAAATGACTCAGAAATTAGATCCTTTAAAATACCCTTAAAATCATTTAGTGATACCAACCCTTTTAAATGTAAAAGAAATAGAAATTATATGAAAAAAGTATTTTGAAAGCTTTGAGAAGTTTGTTTTCCAGCTTAAAAAAGTACTGATGTTAAATAATGCAGTTGAAATATCAATTTTATCAATTAAGATAAAATAATGTTTTTGAAGCTTTAAGAGATTTTTAACTTTAAGAAAAGTATGACGATAAATGAAACATATGAAAGGGTTTATATGAAACGGTATTAAAGCATATGAAATAGTGTTTATATGAAATAAGATGAAATAAACTGAAATTATTATTATTAAACCTTTATTTAACCAGGAAATAAAACTCTTGAGATTTAAAATCTCTTTGACAAGAGGGCCAAGAGGCAGTACATTTAGTCCAACATATAGCAAATACAATAATTTACAGAAATTACACGAAATCATTCAAAACAATTACAATCAAATGACTCAGAAAATAGATCCTTTAAAATACCCTTAAAATCATTTAGTGATACCAACTCTTTTAAATGTAAAATAAATAGAAATTATTTGAAAAAAATATGTATTTTGAAAGCTTTAAGAAGTTTGTTTTCCACTTTAAAAGCACTGATGTTAAATAACGCAGTTGAAATATCAATTTTATGATAAGATAAAATAATATATAATAAGATAAAATAATATTTTTGAAGCTTTAAGATATTTTTAACTTTAAGAAAAGTATGATGATAAATGAAACATATGAAAGGGTCTATATGACCCGTATTAAATAGTACTGATGTTAAGCAACACAGTTGAAATAGTAATTTTATGTAATAAGCTGAAATAGTATTTTAAGGCAACTTACTAGATGAGTTGAGATGCATGCAGTCCATTTGCTAAACTGAAAATGAGTTTGTTTCCCGTATTGCTGTGGGCCGGTCCAACTCTGTCTGCGGATGTGATTGGTTTGCAATGTGTCAAACTATTAAAAGTGAGTTAGGGTATATAAAACCTCTTATGGTTTATTATCGAGGGATGAAAGCTAAATCTTTCTTCCTTCCTTCCTTCCTTCTTGGCTCCCCTGACACTGACAACCTGGGAGACCCCCCAAAAATGACACCTCATTTCTGACACCTACTGAAGATATTCCATTTGTTTTATTTTGATTTCCCTTATTCTATTGCATTACATATTTGTAGTTTACATGACAGAGATCTTACCAAACATTTTAATCTTACAGTTTTTAAATTGTTTACACACTAAAAGTGTTACTCTAGGCCTGCTCAATGAATCTTGTCAATTCCTTCTCTCTATGTTGCAAGTAACAAAAATAAGATTCTAATGAAGAAACAGTCAGATCAAACCATAAGAGATATTGTGGTCATGTCCAGACATGTAGAGGTTTCCATGTTTCCACATTTCAAGTAATAAATAGTTCAAATAAATAAAATAAATACATATATTTTATAAGCTGTTTTGCTCATGGGACAAATTTCGCTCAGTTAGCACAAACACACACAATTGGTTCTATAAAAATGAATTTATCTCTAGTTTCAATTAAATGAATATAAATAAAATATATAAGACAATGAATAATAACAAATATGTTACTAACATTTCTTTAAACCTTTATAGTTATAGTTTTAGCTAAATGAAAATATAAATACAAATAAATAAATACCATAACTTTAAAATGTTAGATCAAAAAGTTCATTCAAAAAACATACACTTCTTTTAAACGATTATAAATAGTATATGATTCTATATAGCACTCCCTACAATAAATGTGCTACTAAAACAATGTAAAACATTTATTATAGTTTTTAGTTAAATAAAAGTATAAAAGATCTTATATTTGAAGATGTAACTCAGACTATATGATGTATATTTATTGAATGCAATAAGTTGAAACATAAACTCTCTCTCTCACCCTATCTCTCTAACCACTTCTCACACCAAGGTGTGGAATGTGAGACAGTCACAGTAGTGGGGCAGGGAACAATCTGTGGTTCCCATTCAGTCGGTCAGGTTCGACATACGTCGGACAGACCCACGAATAGGAATCTCGCTAGAGAGGCCAATCTACTTCGAGTGTAACTAAAACGAGCCAATGCACATTGGTATGCAATCATATGCATCAGCTGCTCACCTCGCAGCGCGGGTATATAATGAGCAGCAGGTGCGTTGCATCTTCAGCTTTTCGCTTCGGAGCCGAACGGTGTTTGTTCCTGTTCTCTGCAAGCGAGTGTCTGCTAGAAGACAAGTCAAGCTTTTTGGTTGAACTTCTCTTTTTTCCGAGTGCGGGCAAACAGCACAACAGCGGGGTCGAAGTCCTCTCTTTTTCTGTTTTTGTTTCGTTTGCCATTTTTGAGCAAATAGCTGTTTGACAGCGTCAGAAGGCTGTTCTCACAGCCGGTACGGTGCGCTTTTGAGTGCTGAAAAGCCGTTTTTACAGCTGGTAAGAGTGAACGCCTTCAAAGAAAGAGAGAGAGCACACGACAGGCTGCACACAATCCCTGTCTGTGTTGCGGCGGCCGTTCCCCTGCGTGCTTCAGCATTTTTAAAAGAGTAAAGTCCCTGAAAGAGCTTACACAAGTAGATTTGCGTCTTTTTAAAGATGACATCCTACTTGTGTTTCTGGATGCGGTCGTTCCTGTCCTCACTGACTGCCACGATCACCGTTTCACATGTCTGGGCGCGTGCTGAAATGATGTTCGTGGGTGTTTCATGTTTTCATATGAGAACATGATCACGTAGACACGCCGGTCGTGACTCTTCTTTCTCCGGGAAGCTTGAGTCCCCTCTGTTGTTTGCCAGCTGCCGCTTGCGTGTAAAAGCACAGCCGCAGGTCTGCCCGACACTCTGGGAGACCGTGGAGATAAACGAGAGCAAACCTCTCGCTCCTCTGCGTGTCGTGTGCCGTCGAGCTGCGAGTTTTGAATCGGAGCCAGTCGTGGAGGGAGCCCTCGTTCCCATGAGAGAACAGGGTGTTCGCATTCTCAACTATCTAGACGACTGGCTCATTCTAGCACAGTCTCGGGGTCAGTTGTGCGAATACAGGGACTTGGTGCTCAGTCACCTCAGCCAGTTGGGTCTTCAGGTCAACTGGGAAAAGAGCAAACTCTCCCCTGTGCAGAGGATCTCTTTTCTCGGTATGGAGCTGGATTCGGTCGAACGGATAGCACGCCTCACAGAGGAACGTGCTCAGTTGGTGTTGAACTGCCTGAATACGTTCAACCCTTATTTTCTGGAATCACAACCGCACTCTGAGAATTAATGACATGGGTATTACAACAGAAATTTTTGTAATGTAGGGGGATATATACAGTTTGCACAGTTAAAAAAAACATTAAGCCTATGGAATTAAACCACATATACAAGTGTGTGTTTGTGGGGGTGTGTGTGTGCGTGTGTTTGTACCTGCATTTTTTTCACAATGTATTCAGACACACCTATTCAGTGGAATTCAAAGATACCTGTTTTGCATATCCAATGTTTTTTTTGTTTTGTTTTTTGTTTTTTTAACTCTCATACACTTGGCATGAGGCACAAGCTTTGTCTCACGATACACAACAAAATTTCCCGGCCAATAACAAGCAATCTGCTCATAGGATTTTCTGAACAACTTTTTCTGACTTGTTTAGTCTAACACATATAGACTTTTCTTAAATTGGGTAACATTTTAAAATACTGCTCCACCAATAATGAATAACTATAGGAACAAATGAGTAACACAATATCAACATTATGGTAATTATTATTAACTAACAAGACACCCGATTAATTCAACTGAGCACTAATACATACTAATTCATTAAGTACTTTACTATTAGCTAATCATTAACTACTATTTTTCATACCTCTTAGAGAACTACTAAGAACTGCTGCATAGAGGTTCATAATTAATGTGAACAATGCATGCTGTATAATTTATTCTGAAGTGAAGATCATGGTAACCTGCAAGCAATTGAGGTTATTGTGAGGTTTTGGATTGCAATGATTCAAGCGTTACTACATCCTTCAGTAGGAATTACTATCCAAAACCTTTAAAAACCCTCAAATGCTTCCAGTGATTTCAGTCATTATTAGGGAGCTATCATGGTTTTCACTTTAGAATACTGATACAAATAATTGGTAATTAATTTGGTAATATTTTAAGTCATTACTAGTGTGTTTACCATGATCTTTACTTTGTAATTAATTTTTCATTGTGCATTATTCATTGTGCCTTATGAATTTTAATTATAACCCTGCATATAGTAATTCTTGGTAGTCCTCTGGGAGCTTATAGAAAATAGTAAAGAAATAGATAATTGTGAACTACTTCGTCAAACTGAGCACTATTACTTATTCGCTTATCAGAGTTTCATGTTAGTTATAAGCAGTTACTATAATTTTAGTACTACATTACACAATTGTTTGTGTGTAACTATTCATTAATGATGGAATGTAAAAACATTTTTTTCTGATCCGCATACTTGAAAAAAACAAACAAACAAAAAAACACTTGCTCATTTCATCATATTTGAGTCAGTATAAATCAATCACCACGTTAGTTCAGGCAGCCCACTTCAGTCAGGCTTAGAGTCAGCTGTAGTCAGCTAGGACACTTAGTTTGGTTGCTAGGGTGTAGCTTGGCAATATGATACACCAAAGGCTGCTTGCCAATATAAGCCAACCGCCATGTCTCTACGATGTTCTGATGCAGAGATATAGGTCTTGCAAAACTGTTTCTAGGGTACTCTGTTTGGTTGCTAGGGAGTGGCTTGGCAGCTGCCAATGATGATACTCCAAATGCTGCTTGCCAGTATGAATTAAATAAACTAACCCCCATGCCTCTATGATATTTAGATTTGAAGATATCCCTCTACGGTTTGGGTTGCTAGGGTGCTCTAAGTAGTATTACCTGGGTGCTTCTGTCAAAAATGATTTATAGGTGTGACCTATTGACCTTCCGTTTCCGGACTGTTTTTATGACAGGATGTGTGACCTTATGCCCTTCCGGTTCCGGACTGTTTATAACAGGAAGTGGAATGGTGTTGGGGGTGTTTATACTGGTGGTGGGCAATTTGACGATTGCACTGGGTGTGAAATGGTGTAGGAATGTTCATACAGGCTGGGGGTAATTTGATGATTGACCGTTTTAAATGTTTTTGTCAGAATGTGCAGCATCAAGCCGTAATGTCTGTGAATGAAACAATACAAACAAGATTAATAAATAAGAAGTGCTGTTGTTAAATGAATCATATGAAAGTGTTTATATGAAACAGTATTAAAGAAAGCATTGAAAAAGAGACTATAGTCTCAATATGACTATAAATAAAGGAATAATAAAATATGAAATAGTGTTTATATGAAATAAACTGAAATTATTATTATTAAACCTTTATTTAAAATAAAACTTGAAATTTAAAATCTCTTTTACAAGAGGGCCAAGACAGGCAGCACATTTAGTTGAACATATAGCAAAATATAATAATTTACCGAAATACACAAAATCACTCAAAAACAATTACAATCAAATGACTCAGAAATTAGATCCTTTAAAATACCCTTAAAATCATTTAGTGATACCAACCCTTTTAAATGTAAAAGAAATAGAAATTATATGAAAAAAGTATTTTGAAAGCTTTGAGAAGTTTGTTTTCCAGCTTAAAAAAGTACTGATGTTAAATAATGCAGTTGAAATATCAATTTTATCAATTAAGATAAAATAATGTTTTTGAAGCTTTAAGAGATTTTTAACTTTAAGAAAAGTATGACGATAAATGAAACATATGAAAGGGTTTATATGAAACGGTATTAAAGCATATGAAATAGTGTTTATATGAAATAAGATGAAATAAACTGAAATTATTATTATTAAACCTTTATTTAACCAGGAAATAAAACTCTTGAGATTTAAAATCTCTTTGACAAGAGGGCCAAGAGGCAGTACATTTAGTCCAACATATAGCAAATACAATAATTTACAGAAATTACACGAAATCATTCAAAACAATTACAATCAAATGACTCAGAAAATAGATCCTTTAAAATACCCTTAAAATCATTTAGTGATACCAACTCTTTTAAATGTAAAATAAATAGAAATTATTTGAAAAAAATATGTATTTTGAAAGCTTTAAGAAGTTTGTTTTCCACTTTAAAAGCACTGATGTTAAATAACGCAGTTGAAATATCAATTTTATGATAAGATAAAATAATATATAATAAGATAAAATAATATTTTTGAAGCTTTAAGATATTTTTAACTTTAAGAAAAGTATGATGATAAATGAAACATATGAAAGGGTCTATATGACCCGTATTAAATAGTACTGATGTTAAGCAACACAGTTGAAATAGTAATTTTATGTAATAAGCTGAAATAGTATTTTAAGGCAACTTACTAGATGAGTTGAGATGCATGCAGTCCATTTGCTAAACTGAAAATGAGTTTGTTTCCCGTATTGCTGTGGGCCGGTCCAACTCTGTCTGCGGATGTGATTGGTTTGCAATGTGTCAAACTATTAAAAGTGAGTTAGGGTATATAAAACCTCTTATGGTTTATTATCGAGGGATGAAAGCTAAATCTTTCTTCCTTCCTTCCTTCCTTCTTGGCTCCCCTGACACTGACAACCTGGGAGACCCCCCAAAAATGACACCTCATTTCTGACACCTACTGAAGATATTCCATTTGTTTTATTTTGATTTCCCTTATTCTATTGCATTACATATTTGTAGTTTACATGACAGAGATCTTACCAAACATTTTAATCTTACAGTTTTTAAATTGTTTACACACTAAAAGTGTTACTCTAGGCCTGCTCAATGAATCTTGTCAATTCCTTCTCTCTATGTTGCAAGTAACAAAAATAAGATTCTAATGAAGAAACAGTCAGATCAAACCATAAGAGATATTGTGGTCATGTCCAGACATGTAGAGGTTTCCATGTTTCCACATTTCAAGTAATAAATAGTTCAAATAAATAAAATAAATACATATATTTTATAAGCTGTTTTGCTCATGGGACAAATTTCGCTCAGTTAGCACAAACACACACAATTGGTTCTATAAAAATGAATTTATCTCTAGTTTCAATTAAATGAATATAAATAAAATATATAAGACAATGAATAATAACAAATATGTTACTAACATTTCTTTAAACCTTTATAGTTATAGTTTTAGCTAAATGAAAATATAAATACAAATAAATAAATACCATAACTTTAAAATGTTAGATCAAAAAGTTCATTCAAAAAACATACACTTCTTTTAAACGATTATAAATAGTATATGATTCTATATAGCACTCCCTACAATAAATGTGCTACTAAAACAATGTAAAACATTTATTATAGTTTTTAGTTAAATAAAAGTATAAAAGATCTTATATTTGAAGATGTAACTCAGACTATATGATGTATATTTATTGAATGCAATAAGTTGAAACATAAACTCTCTCTCTCACCCTATCTCTCTAACCACTTCTCACACCAAGGTGTGGAATGTGAGACAGTCACAGTAGTGGGGCAGGGAACAATCTGTGGTTCCCATTCAGTCGGTCAGGTTCGACGTACGTCGGACAGACCCACGAATAGGAATCTCGCTAGAGAGGCCAATCTACTTCGAGTGTAACTAAAACGAGCCAATGCACATTGGCATGCAATCATATGCATCAGCTGCTCACCTCGCAGCGCGGGTATATAATGAGCAGCAGGTGCGTTGCATCTTCAGCTTTTCGCTTCGGAGCCGAACGGTGTTTGTTCCTGTTCTCTGCAAGCGAGTGTCTGCTAGAAGACAAGTCAAGCTTTTTGGTTGAACTTCTCTTTTTTTCCGAGTGCGGGCAAACAGCACAACAGCGGGGTCGAAGTCCACTCTTTTTCTGTTTTTGTTTCGTTTGCCATTTTTGAGCAAATAGCTGTTTGACAGCGTCAGAAGGCTGTTCTCACAGCCGGTACGGTGCGCTTTTGAGTGCTGAAAAGCCGTTTTTACAGCTGGTAAGAGTGAACGCCTTCAAAGAAAGAGAGAGAGCACACGACAGGCTGCACACAATCCCTGTCTGTGTTGCGGCGGCCGTTCCCCTGCGTGCTTCAGCATTTTTAAAAGAGTAAAGTCCCTGAAAGAGCTTACACAAGTAGATTTGCGTCTTTTTAAAGATGACATCCTACTTGTGTTTCTGGATGCGGTCGTTCCTGTCCTCACTGACTGCCACGATCACCGTTTCACATGTCTGGGCGCGTGCTGAAATGATGTTCGTGGGTGTTTCATGTTTTCATATGAGAACATGATCACGTAGACACGCCGGTCGTGACTCTTCTTTCTCCGGGAAGCTTGAGTCCCCTCTGTTGTTTGCCAGCTGCCGCTTGCGTGTAAAAGCACAGCCGCAGGTCTGCCCGACACTCTGGGAGACCGTGGAGATAAACGAGAGCAAACCTCTCGCTCCTCTGCGTATCGTGTGCCGTCGAGCTGCGAGTTTTGAATCGGAGCCAGTCGTGGAGGGAGCCCTCGTTCCCATGAGAGAACAGGGTGTTCGCATTCTCAACTATCTAGACGACTGGCTCATTCTAGCACAGTCTCGGGGTCAGTTGTGCGAATACAGGGACTTGGTGCTCAGTCACCTCAGCCAGTTGGGTCTTCAGGTCAACTGGGAAAAGAGCAAACTCTCCCCTGTGCAGAGGATCTCTTTTCTCGGTATGGAGCTGGATTCGGTCGAACGGATAGCACGCCTCACAGAGGAACGTGCTCAGTTGGTGTTGAACTGCCTGAATACGTTCAATGGCAGGACAGCGGTCCTACTGAAATTCTTTCAGAGGCTCCTGGGGCTTATGGCAGCCGCAGCGGTAGTAACCCTGCTCGGTCTGCTTCATATGAGACTGCTTCAACACTGGCTTCACGGCCGAGTCCTGAGATGGGCGTGGCAACGCGGCACGTTCCGGGTGCCAATCACTAAGGAGTGCCGCCAAGCCTTCAGTCCGTGGTCGGACCCTTTGTTTCTCCAGGCAGGAGTGCCCCTAGAACAAATGTCCCAGCATGCTGTGGTATTAACAGATGCTTCTGCCACTGGCTGGGGTGCCACGTACAACGGGCATGCAGTGTCAGGGGTTTGGACAGGACCCCATCTGCTTTGGCACATCAATTGCCTCGAGTTGCTAGCAGTACGTCTTGCTCTGAGCCGCCTCAAAGGGCCGCTACGGGGCAAGCATGTACTGATCCGTACGGACAACACTGCGACCGTTGCGTACATCAACCGTCAAGGTGGTCTACGCTCCCGTCGCATGTCGCAACTTGCCCGCCATCTCCTACTCTGGAGTCAGAAGCGTCTGAGGTCGCTTCGTGCCATTCTTGTCCCTGGTGTGCTCAGCCATGTGGCCGACGAGCTATCATGAGCTGAGCTGCCAGGAGAGTGGCGACTCCACCCCCAGGTGGTCCAGCTGATCTGGAGAGAGTTCGGAGAGGCTCAGGTAGACCTGTTTGCCTCACCGGAAACCTCCCACTGTCAGTTGTTTTACCCCCTGTCCGAGGGAACACTCGGGACAGACGTACTGGCACTCAGCTGGCCCCGGGGCCTTCGCAAATATGCGTTACCCCCAGTGAGCCTACTTGCACAGACCCTGTGCAAAGTCAGGGAGGACGAGGAGCAGGTCCTCTTAGTTGCGCCCTACTGGCCCAACCGGACCTGGTTCCCAGAACTCTCACTCCTCGCGACAGCCCCTCCCTGGCCCATTCCTCTGAGGAAGATCCTGCTTTTTCAGAGACGGGGCACTCTTTGGCACCCGCGTCCAGACCTCTGGAAACTCCATGTCTGGTCCCTGGACGGGACGCGGAGGTTCTAGGTGACTTACCCCCTGAGGTACTTAACACCATCACTTCGGCACGTGCACTGTCTACGAGACGTGCTTACGCCTCGAAGTGGAACCTGTTCGTTGAGTGGTGCTTTTCTCGCCGAGATGACCCCCGAAGATGCTCGATCGGAGTCCTGCTTTCCTTCTTGCAGCAAGGGTTGGAGCGTAGGCTGCCCCCTTCCACCCTCAAAGTCCATACTGCTGCTATCTCCGCTTACCACGACCACATAGATGGCAAATCAGTTGGTCAGCACGACCTGGTCATCAGGTTCCTTAGGGGGGCGAGACGGTTAAATCCTCCTCGTCCCCCCTCCATACCCTCTTGGGACCTCGCTCTGGTGCTAAGAGCACTTCAGATTGCTCCCTTTAAGCCTTTGCAATCAGCAGACTTAAAGATTCTGTCTATGAAGACTTTGCTGCTGGTTGCATTGGCCTCCATCAAGAGGGTAGGGGACCTGCAGTCATTTTCGGTCGACGAATCGTGCCTGGAGTTCGGGCCGGGTGATAGCCACGTGGTACTAAGACCCCGGCCTGGCTATGTGGCCAAGGTTCCTACCACTCCCTTCAGGGACCAGGTGGTGAGCCTGCAAGCGCTGCCCTCGGAGGAGGCAGACCCAGCCCTGGCTTTACTCTGTCCAGTTCGCGCTTTGTGACTGTACATAGACAGAACCCAAAGCCTCAGGACCTCAGACCAGCTCTTTGTCTGTTATGGAAGCCAGCAGAACGGAAAGGCTGTCTCCAAGCAGAGGATGGCCCACTGGATAGTGGATGCCATCGCCCTGGTTTACCAAGCTCAGGGCGTGCCCTGCCCGCTCAGGTTGCATGCTCACTCCACGAGAGGTGTCGCATCCTCCTGGGGGCTGGCTCGTGGCACCTCGCTGACAGACATTTGTAGAGCTGCGGGCTGGGCGACACCTAACACGTTCGCTAGATACTATAGCCTTCGTGTCGAGCCGGTCTCCTCCCGTGTTCTCGCCACAGGTCAGAGGCATGGAGAGGCCCCGGCTTAGTGTCGGCTTGCTGCGCTACATGCGCTTCTTTTCTCCAGAGAGTCCCTACATGGCAGACCCTGTCGAGTCCTCCGATATCCCTTCGGCAGCCGACGTGGCGGAGTGTCTGGCGCCAGGCCTATACTCCGTCGTATCCTTGAGAACCGGGTTTAGGCTGGGTTCCATATGTTTGACCCTACGGGGATCCCATATCGTTGGTTCCACGGTTGCTCCTAAACGAAGCCCGTGTCTTTCCCTCTGGGAGAACCTACCCTTCATTGGGTTGGAGTCACCCCAGCTCTTCCATATGTAGCACAGCCCTACAGGGTTAGTCCATATGTACTTCTCCACATAACTCCTTCGGGGAAGGATGTGGCTTCCGCAGCGTTCCTTTCCCAGTGAAAGGGTACGCTTTCCCAGCGTTATCCAATAGTCTCACTGAATGGGTTTTGGGGAACAGCAGTGATTGACTCTCTCTGTGTTAGCCCTGTCCCACCATCCTCAGGCAAGGGGATTCAGGTGGCTTACAACAGAGCGCTGGAAGGGGGCAGCTCCTGTGGCGCTTTGGTGGGGATTCCTATTCGTCGGTCTGTCCGACGTACGTCAAACATGAATGGGAACGTCTCGGTTACAAAGGTAACCCTCGTTCCCTGAAGGAACGTACGTCCCGTCGCCACAGTCGCTGTACCCCGCTGATGCTGCCGCCTATCCGGTTCGGCTCCTCAGCGAAAACCTGAAGATGCAACGCACCTGCTGCTCATTATATACCCGCGCTGCGAGACGAGCAGCTGATGCATATGATTGCATGCCAATGTGCATTGGCTCGTTTTAGTTACACTCGAAGTAGATTGGCCTCTCTAGCAAGATTCCTATTCGTCGGTCTGTCCGACGTACGTCTCCGTTCCCTCCTTCAGGGAACGTGGGTTACCTTTGTAACCGAGACGATACTTCCACATGTGGGGATTCCATGTTTTATGGGGGGTTTTCCATAGACATGATTTTTGTAGTGATTTGTAGTATATTCTAGCCCATACACTAAACACACGACCCTCACAGAAAACTTTCTGCATTTTTACATTTATATTTAACATTTTTGCATATAAAATAAAGAAATTAACAACATATTCATATTCACATATTTGGGTTTTCGTAACAAAAAATAAACTGTGGGTCACATTAGTAGTTAAATTTAAGAACTTAACCCAAAATATAATAGTCGTATACAATCACAAAATTGACCCTTCGCAGGGAGTTTGATTGACAAGCGATCTAACCAATCAGAACGCTGAATCCGCCATTTTGTCTGACAAAGCAGTCAGGAGTTAGAAGATATCACCTCGGTGGAGTTAAACTTGAAAAATTGTGTATATTTACATCTTTCTACATTTGAAACAACATTCATTCTCATGTTTATTTGATGTTAGAAATGGACTAGTAGGAAGAGATGATCGGTTCACGAGCCTCTTGAGCTGAAGCGCTACAGCGATCTGTCACGATCATGGTCATAAAACATTAAAGAGCCACAAAATGTTTTTTATTGTTTGAATTTCTTAAAAAACTACACATTTTGAAAGCTGGGACTTTGTTTAATATCATAAGTAACCTGGTTTGTTTTGTCTGTCGACGTGTTGTCAGTGTCCTCTTTGCTCCGCGATGTATTTTTCACTACGTGTGGTGTGACAGCGCCACGGCATGTCGGACAAAGCAACAGTAACTAAGGGTGGCGGGTCTTTGTGAAGGGTCAATTACTGGGCAGCTAGACCAAAAAATGACACTTCCTCTCTCAAGATCCATAAAGGTACTAAAACATATTTAAATTGGTTCATGTGAGTACAGTGGTTCAATATTAATATTATAAAGCGACAAGAATATTTTTGGTGCACCAAAAAAAAAAAAAAAATGACTTATTTAGTGGTGGCCGATTTCAAAACACTGCTTCATGAAGCATCGGAGCATAAATGAATCAGTGTATCGAATCTGCTGTTCGGAGCGCCAAAGTCACGTGATTTCAGCCGTTGGCAGTTTGACACGCGATCCGAATCATGATTCAACACACTGATTCATAATGCTCCGATGCTTCATGAAGTGTAAAATTCAATATAGTGTCTTCATGTGTGCTTGTGAAAAGAAGGAGGGAGAAGGTGATCTGCTCTGCCATGAGATGCTCTGTAATAAGGTTCGGTACAAGGAACAGATGGACATTACTTGAGAGACAGAACTGGAACTAAATGAGTGTAATGACAAGCCAAGAGCTTCAGCAGAACAAGAGTGACGTGAAACTAATGAAGGAGAAACCAAAGGGTATTACGAAGGAAAAGAATTTTCAGTTGCCTAACAGCTGTATATCATACATACAGTAAAAGACACTGTGAATTTCAATTTTGTTGTATTTATTTTGAAAAAGTTTAGTGATTAATTTTGAAGTTGTTTATACAGTATTGATTTTTTTTATTGTAAGCACATGCATGTGAAGTATGAAGTACTTTTCTTTCAATTCATAAATCATTCTGTACTCATGCAGGAACAAATACATGCCTCATGTTTCTGACATCAGCACATGAGTTCACAGTTTTTTTGCCTTGTTCCACTCAGACGCAAATGACAAAAGTGCTACAGTTTTGTTATACAATAGCTTGACTAACTGATTTAACATGTTAAACAAACACTTTGTTTAAACAAAGCTGACAAGTCCATTATGGACAATACAACATTAATCACCCAAAAATTAAACAAGTCTTTCTTTATCTCAGGAAAATTTTTCTTTTCTCTATCCTCGTTAGATATCATTATAACTCTCTTTCCAATAACAGCTGCTCCCAGTAATCCCGAAACTGCTTCACCGTGTCATGGCCCACACAAAACTGCTTTAAATCTTCCCATATAGCCTGATGCATATATATATGAACCACAACTATTCCTTGAATCTCACTTTTCGCACTGTCCAGGTGAGCTATTAATGCCTTCTTTGCTAAAGAAGTGTCTGTCCCGTACAGGTCAATATTAAAACGTAGAGACCCTCCATTAAATGGAATAGGATAGGGAGGTGTGTGGAGGCTCATGAACAGGGGTTTCCCACAAGAACCATCTACAAACCATGTCAGGTTTTGCTTTGCCAAGATGTGAAGGTTACTCTCCATGAGTTTCAAGGGCTCCCAGTCCTGGATTATAGCACCCCCTGGAAGCTGAAGTCTGGAAGACAGGTCTGAATCCAAAAGAAGGGCCTTAAGAGCATCAAAGTCCTTTATAGGCACTAAAGGGCGGCTGCTATTGGACCCATCTGACGGGTTCCCATCTGACGGGTCCAGTTTTTCATTCAGACCTGAGACAAAGCTATTAAAATCCACAGAATTCCCCAACAGAGACAGAATAGCCTGGTTTAAAAGACAGAAAGAAAAAACAGAGATATATGTTGCTGTGGTAAGGATCAAAAAGGTAGTGAGAGCGAGTCAAGAAGAAAGAAGAACTTTAGTAGAGTGCATAATTAATCTAAAAACAACATCAAAAATAACAATATAAAAAGACATAAGAAATGCAGATTACACAGTATTTTGAATATCAAGCATTTTAAAATTAATATTTAAGTCTATGTTTATGTTAAGATTATGTTTTGCTATTGGCCCCAAGCATATATTTTTGACCAATCAGCTTTCTTAAATTCATAATCACTCTCATTAGTTGGTGCTTAAAGCTTATTGTTTTGCGTGCAGTAAAGCGTAAAGTTTAGGGTATAGCGTTGGAAAGAGTATATATAGGCTACCTGATGAATTATTCTAATAAACAACTTAATATTGCCTAAAATGTCAAAAAGACAGTCAAGCATATTTTCCTTTTCCATATCCATGTGGTTTCTGATAAAAAGAGATCCCGAAATTGAAACTGCTAATACTAATCAGGATAGGGGTAGACATAAACATAGGGTCACTCAGAATCAGAAATCGTTGTAATGGAAGAGGCAACAACGTCAAAGGTGAGCGAGAATATCACTTTTTAACTGAATAATATGGTCTCAACAAAGCTTTATATACATGTAGTTAGGGCCGTGCAAAAACATAATAATAATGCTCTTATAGTTGTGACATCACCATTCAGTGACATTGTATGCTCTGGCAAAACGTCTCGGTTGTGTCGAACCGACAGGTTGGGGGTCGTCCTTGGGAGCCTCAATCACCTCTGAGAGTAAAACAACAAGTATAGCAACGCTCACTCGTAACGCCCAGGGTAAAAAGTTCTCAGGTCTCCTTTTCAAGGAGGCTACACACCTTTCCAAGAGGTCACTGCAGCTGTAGGGCCTCTTCTTAAAATGTTTTGGTAGTAAGCCTAATCCGAGAGTTCACAGCTGCGTACACCTGGTTGTTAACGTTGTTAACTCAGTGAGAAAGGAACACTACGGAGATCACATCCTACCCTATGGACTAGCCAGTGGGGAGTACTACATAGGGAAAAAGTTTCTTTGAACGGTTTTGGGCAGATTATGAAGTGTTTACTCTGAAATAGCCTAGTGCCACATCAGTGAAGCATTTTTTCGCAATGAATGATGAAAATTCAGATTTGCGTCACAGAAATAAATTATGTTTTAAAGTATATCACAATAGAAAAACATTATTTTAAATTGTAATAATATTTCAGATTTGAAAATCATAGTGACCAGATATTGGAACACATTAGACTACATGAATTTGATGGTTAGATCACTGACTGGAAGCAGGAAAGTTTTTCTTCTTTTTTCTCTCTCCAGTGCACAGAAACACCAAACATCTTGGAATGCCAGGTAAGTGATGTTCACTTATATCTTTGAATAGGATTTATTTCCAGGTAAAACTGTACTCAAAATGTGCCTTTGACTCATTTATATTGTTAACTATATTTTAAATAAACTACTTTGTCCTCACATTATATAGTTCTCACTCACATGAGTATTCATGTCTCCATGCATATTGTCTTTTTAAATAGAAAGTGTCTTACAAAATATAAATCAATATATTGTTTTATGTGAATGAGTAGGCGGGATGGTTTTCACATCACGTCGAAGCAAAAAATTCTAGGCTTCTACATTCAGTACCCAGAAGTCCTGTGGACATATATTTAGTATTTGTTTTGTGGCCTTATTTCAGTGACTTAAAATTTTTGTTTTTTCAATAACCATGCATAAAAATTCTCTCAAAAATACAAACATGTACATACATGTTGCTCACATATTATGGTAGCCTGGTTCATGCTGAATACAGTGTAATGACTTTTGCCATTAATATGTTTATAAGCAACTAAAAAAAGCAAATATCAGGGCATGTCAAAACTGCCCCAGGGCCCCAAAAATCCTCAGACCCCAGAGAGGTAATGATTTTGCAACTGTTATCTCGACCCGCCTTGACTACTGTAATGGCCTTTATGTAGGTACTAGCCAAGGCTACCTAACACGATTGCAGATGGAACAGAATGCTGCTGCTCATCTGATAACAGGAACGCGCAAAAGGGAACATATTACACCAATAATGGGCTCACTTCACTGGCTTTCTGTTTATTTTAGAATTGATTTTAAGATTTTAGTTTTAATATTTAAATCATCAAATGGACTAGCACCAAGATAGCTTTGTGATTTAATACAGGGTCCATCAAGAGCACTTAGGTCCACTGAGCATTTACTTTTAGTCGTCCCTCAAGCAAGGCTGAAGAACAGGGGTGACCATGCTTTGCAGTTGCAGCCCCAAAACTTTGGAATAATTTGCCTCTATGTTATGCAGGCCCAAACACTTTCTGCTTTTAAATCTTAAAACTCATTTTTACTCTTTGGCATAACTCAGTAACCCATTATTAACTTAGTATGATAGCCGTTTTTATGATGTTTTATGTTTTGTTGAAAGTGTTTACGGCCAATGGAATTGGCGTGCGATATTTGCATAATGCGCACCGCCCCCGTCAGGTGTATATAAATAGGAAGCAGATGCAATCGCACTCTGTCTTTCGCTTCGGAGCCATTTACTGGTGTCCTATTTAGAAGACTCCTTTCTTCGTGTGTTTTTTCGACTAAAACACTGCCTCAGAAGAGGATCTGCAGCGAGCTTCGGTGCTGGTGAAGAGGGCACGTGCAGCGAGGTCGCGAGTGTCTGAGGAGCCGAGCTATAAGCTCTAAACTGCTGTTTTCACAGCAACACAAAGAGTGTGTGTGAGGTAGCGATTTGGGCCGGTTCCTCGGTGTGTCAGGGAGTGGTGTACCTGACACATCGCGTCGCTCCCTGGGTGCTTCAGCACGAGTGAGTTGACTTCCCCTTCTAAAAGAGCTTTACAGACGAACCCTGACAGTATGTCATTTCGTCTGTGCGTTACTGGGTGCGGTCGTTCCCTGGTCCCTGCTGATGGGCACAATCGCTGCATCTCGTGTTTGGGCGTTCAGCACGCTGAAGCAGCGTTTGTGGATGGTTCATGTTCCCATTGCGGGAACATGACCATCGCGGTGCTGAGGTCGAGGCTCTCCTTCCTGAAGTCTCAGGAAGCGGGAGTCCCCCTCTCCTATGCCGCGTACGACCGTTTTTTCCGGCCCCGGGAACCGGAATGACGGTACGGCGCTGTATAGGGAGGGCGACCTGAGGATAACGGTCAGGGCTCCCCCGTCGAGCGGAAACGCTCCGCGGGCCCCTGCCCCCTCATCAGCACCGCAACCCATCCTGCCGCCGTTGGTTTCTGCTGGGCCCTCTTCGGACTGTCCAGCCGTTACCTTTGGTGCGCCGGCGGAGGATCAGATGTCGATCGCTGCGTCGGAAGGCGAGTTTGAGTGTTCGGGGGAGGAAGATCCGGACGCGCTGCCGCCCTCCGGGACGACAGCGTTGCCCGAATCGGATCCCGAACTCTCGGCTGTGCTCTCCCGGGCCGCCTTGTGTGTCGGCCTCGAGTGGAACCCTCCACCCTGTCCCGGCCCATCGCGGCTGGATGATTGGTACTTGGGGGGGGGGGGGTCGCGCTGGTCAGCCCCAGCGTCCCGCCCCAATGCCTTTCTTCCCGGAGGTGCACGACGAGGTGACCAGGTCTTGGCAGACACCGTATAGTGTTCGTTCGAGGCCTGGCCCCCCGTCCGCCTTCACCTCCCTGGACGGCGGGGCAGCCAGGGGGTACGCGAGGATCCCGCCAGTCGAGCGGTCTGTTGCGATGCAACTGTGTCCAACGGCCGCTGGCTGGCGTGGTGAGCCGTGTCTCCCGTCCCGGGCCTGTAAATTCTCAGCCGGTCTGACTGAGAAAGCTTACAGTTCCTGTGGGCAGGCTGCCTCTGCCCTGCATGCGATGGCGCTTTTGCAGGTCTACCAGGCAAACGCGCTGTCGGAAATGCCCCAGGAAGGTCCTGACCAACAGCTGCTGGGGGAGCTGCGCGCTGCCACCGACCTCGCCCTCCGGGCGACGAAGGTGACAGCACGCGCTGTTGGTCATGCGATGTCTACCTTGGTAGTCCAGCAACGCCATCTCTGGCTGACCCTGGCGGACATGCGGGATGCCGATAAGCAGAGGTTCCTAAATTCCCCCGTGTCCCCGGTCGGCCTATTCGGCGACGCAGTGGAGAGCTTCGCCCATCAGTTCTCCGCTGCACAGAAGCAGGCTGAGGCTATCAGTCACGTCATGCCACGGCGGTCCGCTGCTGCTCCACCCAGCCGCCTGTGGCTCAGCCTCAGCCCGCTCGTCGCCGAGGGCGCCCGCCTGCATCGTCCTCCGCCCCTGCTAAGACGGCAAAGCAGCAGCCTACACCAGCCAGACAGCAGGGTGCCGGTCGCGGGCGTGGTGCCCAGCCCGTCTCCGCTAAGCCCGGTGGTAAGCGTAAGAGCAAAACACGGCACTGAGACGGGCAACCTGGAGGGGAAGGATCTTGCTCTTCGGGAGAGTTTTCCACCATCTCTCCCACCCCCGGAGGAGGGCCGGGGGGAATTTGTGTTTGTCTGTCCACCGCCGCTGGCTCTCCGGAGTCCAGCGGTACCCACTTTTTCACAAAAAGAGCAGTTTCCTCAAACTCCAGGTCACAACAAGGGGTGTCTGTCAGTGTGCCAGGCTCCGCCTCGCCGTTGACAGCTCCCTCCCCATTCGCCAGCAGGTGGCAGTGTGATGGTGCAGACCGCGTCCCGTGCGCTGTCTCCCATGCACACTGCTGCCTCGCAGAGTCTGACCCCACTCCGGGCCGCCCCCAAGCCGTCCGGGTCGGGTCCCTCTCTGCCTTGCTGCCCCACCCCCGGTGCGTCTGTGGTACCTTTGGTCCTGCTGGCTCAGTGTCTGGAAGCGTGGAGCACGCTCCCCAGCCTGTCCAGTTGGCTCATTCGTACTATCAGACTCGGCTATGCGATTCAGTTCGCCCGGCGTCCCCCGGTCTTCAGGGCTGTCCACTTCACTCCGGTGTCGTTGGACAGTGCTCCTGTTCTCCGGGTGGAGATTGCTGTCCTCCTGGCGAAGGGTACAATCAAGCCGGTCCCTCCAGCCGATATGAAGTCGGGGTTTTACAGCCCCTACTTCATTGTACCGTAAAAGGGCGGTGGGCTACGGCCAATCCTGGACCGTCCCCAGGATTGGTTTGCAGCAATAGACCTGAAGGACGCGTACTTTCATGTCTCGATTCTGCCTCGACACAGACCCTTCCTAGGTCGGTCTGCGTTCGAGGGTCGGGCATGTCAGTACAAAGTCCTACCCGACAGGGTTGTAGCTCCCAGCCGGTTGGGTCTTCAGGTCAACTGGGACAAGAGCAAACTCGCCCCCGGGTAGAGGATCTCTTGTTTCGGTCTCGAGCTAGACTCGGTCGCACGGACTGCGCGTCTCACCGAGGTGCACGTCCAGTCGGTGTTGAACTGCCTGAGCTCGCTCAAGTGCAGGACAGCGGCTCCACTGAAAGATTTTCAGAGGCTCCTGGGGCATATGGCGTCTGCAGCCGCGGTAACGCCGCTCGGATTGCTTCATATGAGACCGCTTCAACACTGGCTCCGCGGCCGGGTCCCGAGATGGGCGTGGCAGTGCGGCACGCTCCGTGTCCCCGTGACACCGAGCTGCCGTCGCACCCTTGTCCGGTGGTTGGACCCTTCGTTCCTGTGGGCCGGAGTACCCCTCGAACGAGTGTCCAGGCACGCTGTGGTCTCCACAGATGTCTCTGCCACGGGATGGGGGGCCACGTACAACGGGCATGCAGTGACAGGTCTTTGGACGGGGCCTCAGCTGCATTGGCATACCAATTGCCTCGAGTTGCTAGCGGTTCGTCTTGCGCTGGCCCGCTTCAAGGAGCTGTTGTCAGGCAAGCACGTTCTAGTCCGCTCACTAAGCACTGCGGCCGTTGCGTACACCTACCGTCAAGGTGGTCTACGCTTCCGTCGCATGTTGCAACTCGCCCGCCATCTCTTGTTGTGGAGTCAGAAGGATCTGAGGTCCCTTCGGGCCACTCGTGTCTCAGGTGTGCTCAACCGTGCAGCCGACGAACTGTCACGGCAGCATCTACTTGCGGGCGAGTGGCGGCTCCACCCCCAGGCGGTCCAGCTGATTTGGCAGCGTTTCGGCGAGGCCCAGGTATTGGGCCTCGATCCTGTTTGCCTCCCCGGAAACTGCCCTCCGCCAGTGGTTTTATTCCCTGACCGGCGGCACGCTCGGCACGGATGCCCTGGCACACAGCTGGCCCCCGGGTCTGCGCAAACATGCGTTTCCCCCAGTGAGCCTTCTCGCACAACTCATGTGCAAGGTCAGGGAGGACGGGGAGCAGGTTCTGTTAGTGGCGCCGTACTGGCCCACTCGGACCTGATTCTCAGACCTCATTCTCCTCGCGACAGCACCTCCCTGGCCGATTCCTCTGAGGAAGGACCCCCTGACTCAGAGACGGGGCACCCTGTGGCACCCGCGTCCCGATCTGTGGAACCTCCACGTGTGGTCCCTGGACGGGATGCGGAGGTTCTGAGTGATCTCCCGCAAGCGGTCGTAGACACCATCACTTCCGCTAGAGCTCCTTCCACTATGAATCTCTACGCGTTGAAGTGGAACCTGTTCGTCGAATGGTGCGCCTCTCGCCGAGAGGACCCCCGATCATGTTCGGTCGGATCCGTGCTTTCCTTTCTGCAAGATGGGTTGGAGCGAAGGCTGTCTCCCTCCACCCTCAAGGTGTATGTTGCCGCTATTGCCGCACATCACCATGCAGTTGAGGGTAAGTCCCTGGGGAAACACGATCTGATCGTCAGATTCCTGAGGGGGGCCAGGAGACTGAATCCTCCTCGCCCTTCCTCCGTACCCTCTTGGGATTTGACCCTGGTTCTCACAGCTCTCCGGGGTCATCCCTTTGAACCTTTGCAATCAGTCGACCTGAAACTAATGTCTCTTAAGACGGTTCTTCTGGTTGCATTGGCTTCCCTGAAGAGGGTAGGGGATCTGCATGCATTTTCGGTCGACGAAACGTGCCTAGAATTCGGGCCCGGTGATTCTCACGTCATCCTGAGACCCTGGCCTGGATACGTGCCCAAGGTTCCTACCACTCCCTTCAGAGATCAGGTAGTGAACCTGCAAGCGCTGCCCTCGGAGGAGGCAGACCCAGCCCTAGCTTTGCTCTGTCCCGTCCGCGCTCTGCGCGTTTACGTGGATAGAACGCGAAGCTTCAGGACCTCAGATCAGCTCTTCATCTGTTACGGAGGCCAGCAGAAGGGAAAGGCTGTCTCCAAGCAGAGGATGGCCCACTGGATAGTGGATGCCATCGCCTTGGCGTACGAATCCCAGGGCGTGCCTTGCCCGCTCGGGTTGAGAGCCCACTCCACCAGAGGGGTGGCCTCTTCCTGGGCGCTGGCTCATGGTGCCTCGCTGACAGATATCTGTAGAGCTGCGGGCTGGGCGACACCTAACACGTTCGCTAGGTTTTATAGCCTACGTGTAGAGCCGGTATCCTCGCGTGTACTTGCATCCACTAGTCGGTAGACGTGTTGTACCCGCTCCAAGTGTCGGCTTGCAATGCCATTCCCGCCACTGGCCGGATACGTGCATACTTTCACTCCAGTCGTGTTCCCCGCTGGCGAACCCTGTCGAGTTCCTCCGCCTCCCCCTTCGGCGCGGAGTGTCTGATGCCAGGCCTACATCCGTCGCTGACGCTGTCTGTTGGCTGGGGCCCATATGTCGTGACCCCTCTACGTGAGCGGTCCCATATGTGTATTTTCCACGGTTTAAAACTCCCTACGGGCCGAGTCCGTGTCTTTCCCTTAGCAGAGCCAGCTCTGCTGTCACCTGTCAGATGAGTCTCCCCCTACCAGGTGGAGCCATCCCAGGGACTCCATATGCGTACTGCCCCCCGGGCCAGTCCATGTGTGTATTTCCCACGTAAACTCCTCCCCCATTGGGTAGGTAGTGGTCTCCGCAGCGTCCCCTACGGGTTCGCTTCCCCAGTGTGTCTAGTTTACTTAGTGGGTAGTGGTTAGACAACAGTAGACTCTCTCGGTGTAAGCTCGCCCCCTTCACCGCCAGCCGGTGCTATGGGCGGCTGAGCTTGCGCTGGGCACTGGAAGGGGTTTCGTAACTGTGGCGCTTTAGTTGGGATCCCAATTCATCGGTCACTACTGACGTACGTCGAACGTGACCGACTGAAAGGGAACGTCTCGGTTACGTTTGTAACCCTCGTTCCCTGAAGGAAGGAACGGAGACGTACGTCCCATCGCCACAGTTTCTGTACCCTCGCTGTAGCGTGGACACCAGTTGTCTCCTCAGCGAAAAACAGAGTGCGATTGCATCTGCTTCCTATTTATATACACCTGACGGGGGCGGTGCGCATTATGCAAATATCGCACGCCGATTCCATTGGCTTGTTTTAGCTTACACGAAGATGATAGGGCTCTCTAAGCGATATCCCAATTCGTCGGTCACTACTGACGTACGTCTCCGTTCCCTCCTTCAGGGAACGAGGGTTACATACGTAACCGAGACGTTTTTAAAAGTGCTATATAAATAAACTTTGAGTTGAGGTATTTATATCATATGATATATTTAAGCAATATCACACGAGTAATGAGTGCAATGTCACACGAGAGATGTTTTTGTCCTGAATGTATACACATATATACACACACATCAGATTGTTGATGGGACATACACTTGTTAATGCTGATGTAGAAGAAGTAGAGTTGCAACATCTCATATTGTACATCAAACTGTTTAGAGGTGGAACCTCTGGATTGTTCAGATAGTCCTTGAAAACTGGTGACTCCGGTAAGAGAGTAAGGGCTCGGAGAGTTTCATCCAAAAGAACTTTAATAAAGTTGGACACATAAATACAGGTCACGTTGGTGAGATATTGGGTTGCAGTAAAAATACACAAATAAAGGGTATGGGTGTGTATGTGTGTGGTCTGAAACACAAGAAAATGGTGCAAATTAGACAAATGAATATTACAGTCATTGTTAAGATATTGAACATTTCCATACTGCACACAAACAGATACACATTCAAACAGATAAACATATAAATGATCCATTGTCTGCAATTCGTGATACATTCACAATTATGATGGTATAGCATCCCAAAATTATCTTAATATGGCTTACAAACCAACATTTATACATTAATATAACAACGCACTGTAGCACGTGTCTTTGAATCTAGCACGCTAGCTTTCTGACGTCGATTAACAAATAACGTCATCTTGTGCAAATATACTCTTACAAGATTAATACAACATCATCACAACAACATCAGTATCATCAACATGCATGATTTAACTGGAAATGATAAATAAACTTACTTTTCTGCATGAACGCACACAGCTTTAAAGTTCGGATGCTCACCGTGACCCAGCGTGTGCAGTGTATGAAGCGCATGGTCTTAAAGGGGAAGGTGTATAGGTATCAGTAAGATGGAAGATATGCGCCCTCTAGTGGTTAAATATGAAAGAGCAATTAAAGGGATAGACTTTCCTACATTGCCGCCCCCAAATTTAGTATCTAAATTTGTAATTAGTAAGGAAAGTCTCAGTGTCAGTTATTTTTCTTCTTCCTCATCCTCCCATGATGGCAATTTAACTAACCGGGCAACAGGCCGAAGATAAGTTCGTCCTTTCACCTGTACTTCGGCGGTGCGTATGCGGTTATCTACTCCTGGATAGGTTTTAGTCACTCTGCCAATAGGCCACAAAGCTCGGGGCAATTGCGGATCAACTATCATGACAATCTGACCGTTACTTAGATTGGCATTGTCCTTCTGCCATTTTTGGCGGGTCTGTAGGCTTGGTAAGTAATGTCGTATGAAGTTAACCCAAAAGTGATCAGCTAGAATTTGGCTGTGTCGCCACCGTCTTCGACTTAACAGATCACTAGATGAGTAGATTGCTTGTGGGAGTGATGCATCACGACGACCCATTAGCAACAGATTCGGTGTGACAGGGTCTGGGTCGGCAACATCTGAGGAAACATAGCCGAGTGGCTTAGAGTTGAGGATTCCCTCAACTTCCACTAGCACTGTACGCAAGACCGCTTCAGTCACTGTTCGATTGCCCAAAACTACCTGAAGAGCAGTTTTCACTGATTGTATCTCTCGCTCCCAGGTCCCTCCAAAGTGTGGGGCGTGTGGAGGGTTAAACTGGAAAGCAATTTCCAGGCCTGCTAGATGTTCTTTAAGTGATGCTTCTAATGATGCAAAGGCCTCCTGGAGTTCAATGGCTCCTCCCCGGAAGTTTGTGCCTCTATCAGCCAATATCTCAAATGGCTTACCACGGCGTGAGACAAATCGTCTTAATGCCATCAGGAAAGCATCCGTGTCCATGCTCTCCAAAAGATCAAGATGTATGCAGCATGTCGTCATACATTTGAATATGATCCCCCAGCGTTTCTCTGTGCGTCTTCCAATCTTTATAATAAACGGGCCGAAACAGTCTACACCAGTGGACCAAAACGGTGGTTTGTATAGTCGTAGGCGTGACGGGGGCAAGTCTGCCATCTTTGGCATTACAGGACTTGCTTTCCATTTTTGACAGGTCTCACAGTTGTACTGGTGCCTCTTGATGGATTCTCTGCCACGCAGGATCCAGTACTTGCATCTGATCTCACTCAAGACCCTCTCTGGTCCGGGATGTAGAAGCTGGTTGTCATATTCCTTGATTAGGAGCATTGTAATGTGATGTTTAGGGTCTAGTATTATAGGATGTATTATGTCTGGATCTAGGCCCTCGGCTCGGCGGAGTCGTCCCCCAACTCGGATTAAACCAAGTGTTTGGTCATACTCAGGGGAAAGTGACGAAAGACGACTCTGGGCAGATATGGATTTACTTTTGGTCAGCGCGTCCACCTCTTCTGGAAAACTGTCACTTTGAGCTTGTCTTAACAGGTGTAGTTCAGCTGCTATGGCATCTGCTGCTGTCATAATTGCAGCCGCCCCGTGAATGGACTGGTGAGTTGCCTTCAACATGTCTGTCCAACTCTTAACATCAGAGATGTCAGGTTGGGGCTTGGCAAGACAAGCATTTCCACAGAATGACTGCTTTCTTAGCTCATCATGGTCATCAGGAGCTGCTAATTCAAGTAAGGATGGCCAGGTGCTGGGATCTTGATAAAAGAACCATGGCCCTTGACTCCAGCGCTGAGGTTTGCTCAACTCTAGCAAAGTCTTCCCCCTAGTCAAATCGTCTGCTGGGTTATCTGTGGTATTGACATATCGCCAATTTGACACCAAAGTCATGTCCTGGATTTCAGCGATGCGTGTCCCGACGAAAACTTTATATCGGCAAGAGTCAGATTTTAGCCAGCTCAGGACTGTTGTTGAATCGGTCCACAGAATTATATCATCTGAAGAGACAGAAAGCTCTTTACTGAGCAACTTTGCCAGCTGTGCTCCTGTGAGAGCTGCACAGAGCTCTAAGCGAGGCATTGATGTTTGTTTGCGAGGAGCCACTCTGGACCTTGCCATCACAAAGGCTACATGGATCCGTTTCTGCTGATCTTGAGTGTGAAGGTAAGCAACAGACCCGTATGCCTGTTCAGAGGCATCGCAAAATATATGGATGGTTCTCTGTGTGCCTTCTGTGTCAGCACATGGTGGTATGTATGCTCTGGGAATTTCTACAGTGTGCAAATTGGCCAATTCGGCCTCCCAGGATTTCCATTGTACTAACAGGCTTTCAGGGTGAATGATGTCATCCCAACCAATCTTGAGTTTCCAGAGATCTTGAATTAGCACTTTTGCTTTAGTGGTGAAGGGTATAAGAAATCCAAGTGGGTCATATTGTGTGGCCAGTACTTTGTACACATTTCGTAGTGTGGGTTCAGAGTAGTTCACTTGGCGATGTTGATATCCAAGGTGGTCAGTAAGACAATTCCAACGAAGACCCAAAGCTGGCTCTTGTGGATTCGAACTATGCTCGGAAAGCCACAGTTCAGTGCTAGCTGCTCTGGCTTCAACTGGGAGGTGTTCTACTACAGATGGCATATTACTGGCCCACTGACGGATTTCAAAACCACCAGAAGACAAAAGACTGCGCATCCTGTCAATGAGGTTATGGGCCTTCTCCGTTGAGTTAAGGCTCTGCAAACAATTATCAACGTAGAATGCCTGCTCTACAGACCTTTGAACATCTTCATAGCCTTTGCCGTTGTCCTTCACATGCCTTTGAAGTGCATATGTGGCGCAACAAGGACTGCAGGTAGTCCCAAAATGAAGAACCTGCCATTCAAAGACACTTGGCTCTTCGTCCCTCTTCATATCTCTCCAAAGGAAGCGTAACAGTGAGCGATCTTCTGGCAAAAGTCTGATCTGGTGGAACATTGCTTTAATGTCTCCACTGATAGCCACCGTGTGCTCGCGAAACCGAAGGTGGACACCAAGAAGGGATGGACCTAAGATGGGACCAGGAAGGAGGTGATCATTCAGGGCTTGTCCTCTGTATTGATATGAGCAATTGAAAACAAGCCTTGCTTTGTTATTATGGTGAACTAAGTGATGAGGGAGGTACCATGACTCAGTAGAAGATTCCACAATCTCCGGCATCAGTCTCTTCACATAGCCTGCTGTTTCCAGCTTTTGGATCTCATGACAATAGATCATGGCTTGTTTGGTGTCATTTGCGATCCGTCGCTCTGTACTTCGAAGTAGAGAAAGGCAAGCAGATTTGGGTGCTTGTAGACAAGGACTATCCTTCCGTCTGAGAAGCGGTGTAGCATATCTCATTATGCCATCGACATTCACCCTTATAGTGCGCTGCTCAAGCAATTCAAGTGCTTGCTGGTCAAGCTTGGATCGGGTGGCTGCCTTCTCACTAATATAGGGCAATGTATCAATTTGCCACAATTTCTCTACATGCTTTTGAAGATCAGAGTGGGGAGAGCTCACTGCAGTAAAGAAACAGTGCTGCTCTTCAAAAGGAAGATGGAACAAGCTGGCAGGACCTTGAAGTGTCCAACCGAGGGAAGTACATATTGCTACAGGTCCCCCAGCAGGGCCAACACAAACAGGCTGGATTGGGATGTGCAAATGTGGAAAGTCAGAACCAATCAGTAGTACAGGCTTCACTTTGTCAATTGCTGGGATTGGCAGACCCTGTAGATGCTTGTACTTCTTCATCAGTATGTTAACTGGGTAACTGTGCTCAGAAAGACCCAGTTCATCAGCAGTGAATGCATGATGGATCTTGTGTCTACATCTAGGGTTGTCAGCTGGGGAAATTTCGAATGAAACAGATGCGCCTTTTAGGTGAATGACCTCATGCCGTACAGTTCTCAGCGAAAGCGTTTCTGGTTCTTTCTGCAGCTTGAGATATTGCACAGCAGAAGAAAGGAGAATAGTCCGCTCGGAACCATCATCCAGCAAAGCATATGCCTCAAGTGAGTGTTCAGCATTATGCAGAAGTACTTTGACTACCTTTAACATGACCTCTTGAGGACGATTAGGACGGTCAAGATAAATGGTGTCTGGATGGGTACTAACCATAAGAACCTTGTTGGGCTCCTGTTCATTTACATCATGTAGCACAGTAAGATGTTGCTTCTGACATATTTTACAGGGCTTTTTGAGGGTACATGCCTCTGGTCTGTGGTTGCGTCCACAGCGCCAACAGCCTTTGTCTTTAAGCCACTGTGCTATCTGGTCAGTTGTCAGTGACTTGAATTTTGAACACAAACTGAGGTAGTGCTCACGTGTGTCACAATATGGGCAATAAGGTTTAGGCTTGTCTGTAGGCTTTAGTGGGAATGTATGGTGAATCGGAGAGGTAAGTTGTAATTTATCTGAACTACTACTGGTGTTGTAGTAAACAGAAGATGATGGCTGACTTGGACTTCTCTTCCCTTTCCTCTGAGGCTTCATCTGCTCTTGAAACATATCAACAGCTCTACTAGAGATGCGCTTTGCCTGTGATTTCAGCTGAAGCCAAGCTGATAGGTCAAGCAGAGTGTATGTTTTGTCTGTCCCTGTGATTAGTATACCACGGCTTAGACAATGCTCGACAAACCCATCACGGTAGCTGGCAGGCAGTTTGGCTAAAAGTCTGTCTACATGTGAGCCACATTTCAGTTCGTAGCCGTTCTCACCCTCTAATGAACGGAGCATGCCCACAAGAGAATGTACTGAAAGCGCAAAGTTATCAAATGCTTCAGCATCGCCTACTCTGACTGGTGGAGAATTCAATATAACTCCAAGTTCACTCTGTACAAGTTGACGTGGTTGCCCATATTTGTCTTGGAGGGCCTGCAATGCGGTCGTGTACGGAGTGGGGTCATGCATGTAAGCTTGTGCTAATTTGTAGGCACTTGGCAACTTTAATCTGTCTAGAAGCACTTGGTATTTAAACTGCTCTGTGAGATGAGCGTGGGCACCAACAAGGCTGTCTAGAGCCATTTTCAGTAAGGCAAAGTCAGACTCCCTACCACTATCAAATTTAGGCAGAGCAGGCTTGGGTATACCATATGAGCTGGCAATCAACATGTCCATCATATTGACTGGGGCTGGTGGCTGTATACCTGGAACACTAGGCACCGATAATTGCTATGGGCTGAACTGCGGTTGCCTTACAGGTGGATGTAGCTGACTTGTTGGAGGATGAGGTTGGGATCGTACTGGGACTGCAAAGGTAGGTGGCTGGGCATAGCTGGTCCCTGTTGAATCTGCACCTGACTGACCTAGACTATAAGTTTGTCTATCGAAAGACAATGACTGCTGCACTATTGTAGGAGGGTATACACTTGTAGTAGGCAATTTCACCTGTTGGGGGGACACACTTGGTAACACTACAGGATAAATAGGAGAAGGAACAACAGTTACAGGTTCTGCGTGTAATGGTTTGGATGTAGAGAGAGATGTAATGTGCTCAGGAACAGAGTGTGAAATCAAGGGCTGAGTGGTGACAGGATTACTCTGAGGTATGTAAGGTGTAGAGTGCTGTGGATTATCAGACAACTGATGTTTTATGTGGTGAGCAACCTCTACCTTCTGTGAACAGAGTATATCAGTCTGTACCTGCCCTGGATCAAGTTCACTTCTGCTTTGTGGAACAGCTGTTGCATTTCCAGTCTCTGATTCTCGAAGAAGTGAGGCGATGAGACGTGCTTTCTCCAGCTCCATCTCCTTCTGCTTAATGCGGCGCTGTCTTTCAAGCTGTTTGGTGATCAGTTCTTTGGTCTTGTGCGCTGCACGAGCCTCTTCATCCAACTGCCGACTTCTCTTTTGCTGCTCTCTGAGGAGATCTTCTCTCTCATATAGCGCCAAGCGTGCTTGTTGATCCAGGAACTCACACTGTTCTTCAGCTTTGCTCTCCTCCACCATCTGTCTCTGCATCTCTGCAAGCTCCATGCTCTTTAGTTTCTCCTCTACAATAGCTGCCTGAAGATCAGTCAGTCGTGAAGCTGTTGTCCGGCTGGATCCAGAGCTTCTGCTGGTCTTTGTTCTGGAATGGCTGTGACGTGAACTTGCAGATGACTGTGCTGAAGGTGGTCTGCAAGGCACGGTCGCATCGTCTGGTTGTGCAGCTGGACTAGTATCCACTGGCGTTACACTGCTGACATCTGCACTGGTAGCTGGAATTTGGCTCGGTTGATACCCAACAGCGTAATCATTTAAGTATGCTGGTGGATGTCTCTCCCGCTGAGTACGAGGTCGTACGACTGGCTCTGTGACCTCCTGCTCGGCTTGCATATTGTCTTCAAGGTTACTACCATCCGGCTCGAAGGACCATTTGTAGAGGTGGAACCTCTGGATTGTTCAGATAGTCCTTGAAAACTGGTGACTCCGGTAAGAGAGTAAGGGCTCGGAGAGTTTCATCCAAAAGAACTTTAATAAAGTTGGGCACATAAATACAGGTCACGTTGGTGAGATATTGGGTTGCAGTAAAAATACACAAATAAAGGGTATGGGTGTTTATGTGTGTGGTCTGAAACACAAGAAAAATGGTGCAAATTAGACAAATGAATATTACAGTCATTGTTAAGATATTGAACATTTCCATACTGCACACAAACAGATACACATTCAAACAGATAAACATATAAATGATCCATTGTCTGCAATTCGTGATACATTCACAATTATGATGGTATAGCATCCCAAAATTATCTTAATATGGCTTACAAACCAACATTTATACATTAATATAACAACAACGCACTGTAGCACGTGTCTTTGAATCTAGCACGCTAGCTTTCTGACGTCGATTAACAAATAACGTCATCTTGTGCAAATATACTCTTACAAGATTAATACAACATCATCACAACAACATCAGTATCATCAACATGCATGATTTAACTGGAAATGATAAATAAACTTACTTTTCTGCATGAACGCACACAGCTTTAAAGTTCGGATGCTCACCGTGACCCAGCGTGTGCAGTGTATGAAGCGCATGGTCTTAAAGGGGAAGGTGTATAGGTATCAGTAAGATGGAAGATATGCGCCCTCTAGTGGTTAAATATGAAAGAGCAATTAAAGGGATAGACTTTCCTACAAACTGAGTTGCGTATCACTGAGAAATATCCTGAGAAGATGTCCTTGTGATGGAGGTTCATGTTGAAGAACTAGTTCTTCCAATGTTTCATCATCGGACTCGCGCTCGGATTGATATAAAATCGATGCCATCGTTTACAGGGTATACAATTACTAAGCTCAGGAAGCCTCTGGACCAGAACTGAAGTTCTCTTATGGTAACAGCGTTTTGTTGTCGTCGGGTGCTAAAAGTGGTAGACCAAACACAACAGAATGTGCCATTTGGCCAATCAGAGCAGAGGATGCTCATGGAAAGGAGGGGTTTAGAGAGACTGAAGCATTGGACAAGAATCAGTGAAACATGTGGTAATGTGCAATGTACTGTAAATCATGAGAAAATGAAAGTGTTTTTTGATTTTGGATGCACATAAACCTGTTGTAGAAGACCTCCTCAACAAAATTAGGAACCTTTAAAATAGCATAATAGAGGCACTTGATATCATATTTTTGGGATAGTTTGCCCAAAAATTTTAAATCTATTTACATTTCTTTACCCTCACGTCGTTTCAAACCTGCATGACTTTCTTTCTTTTGTGGAACATAAAAAGATATTTTGAAGAATGTTAGTAACCAAACTGTTTTGGTCTACAAGTATATCTAATTACCAATTCAGATGAAGCTTCATCTAATTAAATAGAATAAAATTTAAATCGCTTACCAACCTTAAAATATACTATTGTCCATTATTAATCTTTGTTCATAATACATTAAATATAGTTAGCAAGAACTGAGCTGGATGATGACATCACTGTTTTCTACAGAGCTTCTTTATAGCTGAATTTAACTCATTTCATGTGAGCTTTACAGTTACTGAACCGAACTGAATCAACACTGAACTGATTTCAGCTGAATAATAACACTATTGTCTTTTTAGAGCTACTTTCCAGCAGAATTGAATTTTGTTTGCATTACTGAATCATTTTCAGTGTATCACTGTAAAGTTGCTTTAAAACAATCTGTTTTGTATAAAGTGCTTATATTGAACAATAAAGGTGACTTGACTTGGAATATATTTCGCTTTTCAAATATCAATTTAACTTACCCGTCTGGCCAGCAGTGTGAACTTGCGCAGTTTTTCAGGCCCTGGGTCATCTCCTCTGGTGAGGCGCTTGGTCTTCACATTGGGGTAGACCTTCTTTATGTAGCCATCAACAAATTTCTGTATCACTCCAGCCAGACCACGGCCCCTTTCATTCGGACACACTCTTAATCCCTCAACTATCACAGTTTCACCTCCGTCAACCACCAGGCCTGACTCCAGCGCCACCTAAAGTCACACAGGAATAATTATTTAAGGTTAAAAAAGGTTAAAATACCTGAGCTGCTTCTGAAATCGCATACTCTCTTAAGTAGGTACATATTTCATGTGAATGAGATTTCGGATTCATTAGTTGTTACAATAAATAATAAAATGAATTACAAAGTGCTGTAAACTATTTGTGCTAAAATTGGTCTGCTTTTGTTGAAAATTGTTGATTACAATTTTTCTGAATCAATTTGACACCTTTCTCCAAACTCAGATCACTGCATTCAAAACAAGTAACAGTGATCTGAACAATTTTTAATTGTCAGTTTTCATTTATTTCATACAAATTATAAATCATATGCATAATTTTCTCAAAACATTGTGTACAAAATTATCAAATGTGTTCACAACAGTTCACAGAGCCAATACAAATTTTAATATATCAGGGGGGAAAAACATTTGCAAAATTTGTAATTTGTCAACTATAAAAGCTATTTTAAAAGTAACAAACATTGTTATACAACTTTAAAAAAGAAAAGAAAAAAAAGAATAGAAAGGGTAAGATGGAGGGCACTGGTGTTGTGGAAAGAATAAGAGGAGAAATTGTTTTTTTGCAGGTGACAGACAGCCTATCAATAATCACTCTTGTAAGGTCACGTGTCGTGAAGTTCAAGGATTTCCCAGCATTTTTTGAACACTGATGATAAGTTGATGGCAAAAATCGAAGAAGTCAATTAAATAGAGTTAAATGAGTTGATAACTTTTAACTTTTTGTATTTTTTTTTTTTTGTTGTTGTTGTTGCCTTGCATAATTACTATAGTTATGTGTAGAGCTGCACAATTAATCATAAAAAGCCCAAACACCCACACAATCTCTTTCCTAAATGATAATGATTCGCCTGTCTCATACCGGAACATTCAAATCTGCATTAGTGCAGTTGGTCATATAGGTATTTTTATTGAAATGATAACAATTATTAAAATGATCACAGAAATACTGGGATAAACACTGATGTCAACGATCAAATTAGAGCAAACATCATTTGAAAGTTAAAGGGTTAGTTCACCCAAAAATGACATTTCTGTCATTAATTACTCACCCTCATGTCGTTCCAAACCCGCAAGACCTTCTTTCATCTTCAGAACACAAATTAAGATATTTTGATGAAATCCAAGAGTTTTTTTTTTAATCCTCCATTGAAAGCAATGAAATTACTGTCATTCAAGGTCCAGAAAAGTAGTAAAAACATCATTAAAATAGTCAACGTGATTACAGTGGTTCAAACTTAATGTCATGATCCGACAAGAATACTTTTTGTGTGCAAAAACAGAACAAAAATAACGACTTCATTCAACAAATTCGTCTGTCCGGTCACGTGAGCAGCACAACGCATGTGTGTGACGTAAACACAGAAGCTTCATAACATTAAGGTTGAACCACTGTAGTCACGTTGACTATTTTAACAATGTTTTTACTACTTTTCTGGACCTTGAATATCGGTAAATTTGTAGCTTTCAATGGAGGATTTAAAAACCTCTCGGATTTCATCAAAATATCTTAATTTGTGTTCCGAAGATGAATGAAGGTCTTACAGGTGTGGAATGACATGAGGGTGAGTAATTAATAATGGAAATTTCACAATGACACTTGAAATAATAATTGTACTGATTACAAGTGAATGTTAAAAAATGTATTTGTCATTGAATTATTCATTCAAGAGATTCGTTCAAAAATGCTGACTCATCCAGTAATGAAACAAGTAAAGTATTTATGAGTGAGTCATTGAATCATTCAAAATGATTTTTAAAATAATTAATTCAAATCAATTAAGCATTTTTAAATAGACTGCAGCTATTAATATTTTGTCAGAACCTCTGGTGAATTACATGTTATTTTGTTTAGTTGGTGTTCAGAATTGTGGGAGAATCTAATTTTATTGCGGGGGTGGGTATAGTGTTAAAAAAAATGAAGATGATTATGGCTGTCAATTCTACAGAAGAGAATTAGGGCCAAGCAATAATAAAAAAAATAAAACCATCTCGAGATTAAAGTTGTTAAATTTCGAGAAAAAACTCGGTAAATTTCGAGAAAAAAGTCGAGATAAAATGTTGAGAATAAACTCATTAAATTATGAGAAAAAAAGTTGTTAAATTAAAAGAACAAATTCATTAAATTACGAATTTGTTGTCATAATTTAACGACTTTTAACTCGTAATTTAACGACTTTATTTTCCTAATTTAATGAGTTTATTCTCAACATTTTATCTCGACTTTTTTCTTGAAATTTAACGAGTTTTTTCTGGTAATTTAATGACTTTATTCTCAAGATGTTTTTTTTTTTATTATCAAGAGCACAAGTATATGGGTCATGAGTCAATCAAATATGTGCACAGCAGAGAGCACAGGCACTGATGTGGTTAATTTCAGCCACAAGTTAAAATTTTGTCTTTCTTGAGAACTGCAAGCAGTGTATTTCTCAGTAGACACATCAGAGCATATTTTAATCATTAACTTTTTCCTACCATAACAGTTAGTGATTTAGCAAACACGCAGATGATAAATGTTAATATTCCATGTCTCTGTATCATTCAAGTTTAGATGACCAAATAACACTGTAAATTTATTGGAAATCCTAGTTTTATAATATATAATAAGCTTATATATAAATTATTATAAGGTGTGTGTCTATGCTTTAATGAAAAATTAGACTACAATTTAACAATGGTATTTAATATTTCCTCATGGCTTCTGTCAGAGCTACTGTAATATCAGAAAACACATGAGCTCTATCAAAACTTTTTACTCTTGTATCGCTTACCAGCTTCCCATCTCTCCGTGCTATAATAACCACTCTTCCTGGCTCAGTCATCCAGGAGTGATAGCGATGTGGAAGGTAGTCATTGCCACTATATATGTCTTGAGATATGGCCATCACGTCATCGTAATCCACTGGTCTTGCCAGACAGAAGGTCAGTCCATCACTTTCACCCACACAGTGTGAATTCATCGTTACTGGACAGGTTAACTGAAGACTGTAACTTTTTTTGTCTAGTCTAGTCTCAAAAACAAATAAAAACAGATTTAAAAAACAACATTAAAAGTATAAAATATATAAAAAATTAAAATACTTTATTTTATTTGAATGTAATTGTTAAATATGCCTATTGCAAGCAGATGCAGCCTACGTAGTAGATAAAATCTGTTAAGCGACTTATTCAAACACCTTTTGGTGTTACTGCCAGCAAATCAGCATATTAGAATGATTTCTGAAGGATCATGTGACACTGAAGACTGGAGTAACGATGCTGAAAATTCAGCTTTGCATCACAGGAATAAATTACTTTGTCAAATATATTTAAATAGTACACAGTTATTTTAAATTGTAATAATATTTCACAATATTACTGTTTTTTAACTGTATTTTTAATTAAATAAATGTAGCCTTAGTAAGCAGACGAAACTTCTTTTAAAAACATTAAAAATCTTAGTGGGTCCAAACTTTTGGACTGTACTGTATATATATATATATATATATATTACTCTGGATTACTGTCTAGGGCAGAGGTGCCCAATCCTGCTCCTGGAGATCAACCTTCCTGAAAAGTTCAGCTCCAACCCTGATCAAACACATCTGAACCAGCTAATTAAGATCTTAAGGAGCACTTGATAATTACAGATAGGTATGTTTGATCAGGATGGGTAATAAGAAGAAAGTGGACTTGCTATGATCATATGATCACATTAAGCACTAACTATTTGCACAGCTAAAAATGCAACTAACCTACTTTCAAAGACACAATATAAGCAAAGCGTTACTGATATATAAGTTTACAAGCGATATACACCAAAAGCCGTGCAGAAGATTTCTTCGGTAATGTGGTGTTTGATAGAAAATGTGTCTGTCTGGACTTACCGCGTGACCTGTCGACAGTCATGTGATTTTGACGTTGTGTTCCAGAAGACAATCAGGACAAGTCCCTCCTCGGACGATCATGGACTTTATTCTTGCAGGCTTTTGTTTAAAATGTCTAACCTTTACACAGCCTTAACCGCTTTCTTTTGTTTTGTTAATAAGGTTGGCATCTTTAATCGTATCAATAATTATTAAACATTAGATACCGTGGGCACAGAGATCTTCTTTGAGACGATTCAAATACATTTAAAAAACAGTTAAATAATAGACACTAGCGTCTTTAAAAGATACAATCTGAAGCCATTTCCTTCTCAAAAACAGTATCGTAGCCCCACCAAGTGGGTAGAAGGCGACATTGCATGTTTTTTTTGTTGTTTTTTTGTCTAATAGGCCTCAATGAAGAGGAAAAAAAAGAATTAAGAATGATATTAATACCAACTGTTCTTTTTGTTTAGAGAAACTTGAAGCTACTTTTCATTTATTTTGGAATTACTCTAATACAGTGACATTTTGGTGTGAGATTTGTTACATAATGAAATTACATATAGAAATGTAATTTTCCTATCACTTATCACAAATATCACATTAAATGTAATTTTTCTAAATGCAAACCTCTTTAAAGATTCACCTTTGAAATGAAAAAGTATTTTAATTCTATTGACTTCTCTAAAAACTCAAAAGCAATAAGAACAGTGGCTTTGTTTAAGGACTTGTCACTTAATCTGGACTGAAAGACTGAAGGACCCTGAATTATTTTTGTGTTGTTAAGGTATTACAACGATGACAATTTTTGTTAATGTTATTTTTTTTTCTTCAAGCATTTAATAGTATTAAAAAAAAAAAAAAAAGTCAGTGTTTTATGTTCAGAGGATGTAATTACGGAAACTTACAACCACAGGCAGGAAGTATAAAACCAGAACAAGAACTAGATAACAGAAGTGCATAACATTTCAATGTCCCATGCAATATATAGGCTATCACATTCACTGCTCATAAATAGTGGGAATATACAGAAAGAAAAAAGGATAGTCTGAAAACGAGGTGTGTTGCTGTTTTGAGGCAACTGCACCACTGACCAACAAAAACCTGGTCTAAAGTCAATAGCAAAAAAATAGCAAGTTATAGCAAAATTGGATTCAGACACATCTGCTTGACCAATTACCAAAGAAGCATGTCAAAATTATTCAGGAAAACAACATTTTCTTATCAAAGTGATAAAATGTTGTGTTGCAAAAATGAGTACAACCCCCATGAATGTTACTAAATAAATATTTTTTTCTGGTGTAAGTTTAAATCAATTTTTGATCAACACAGGTAAGTATGTTTAACCAAAACATTTAAAGAGAAGTGATTTCTTTAACAATTAAAAGTGTTATATAGCCCATTGAATCATTTTCAGACAACAATTGAACCACTTGAAAAAGAATCATCAGGAAACTTGTTTCTTAATTGCACAAAAGAGGACAGTACAAGAGGATTACCAAATCATTGTTTTAAGTGTGAAAACATAGCAAAAGTAACACAGAAATTCAAAAAACAATGGACTTGTGAAAAGGCCCCTGAAATAATCATCCAAAATGTTATGGTGTTGCTAGAGGAGGAGTATAGTGAGAAGTGCCTGATTCCCACAGTAAAGTTCAGTGGCAGTAAAGCTCTTATATAGGGATGTATGAGTGCTGAAGGTGTGAGGGAGTTGTGCTTTATCAATGCTGTCATGAATTCCCACACTACTGTGTGATGTAATACAAAAACTTGAAACAGAAGATGTTACCCTTTCCTCATTTCCTGCGTTGTTGGGCATTTTCTCAACACGACAATGATGATATGCATTCTCCCAAGGTGAAAAACCTTCTGTGGACATGTATTTCACCCAATCTTATCGCTCTTGAGCACCTGTGGGGGATTCTGTAGAGACGAGTTGAATAAAATACATCTTTTATGTATTTGTTCGGGGGGGGCGTACTCATTTATGCTGTGCACTGTGTTCATAAAACTAGCCTGCAGCAGAGAAATTATTAAAAATTATTTGAGACTTGTGGCAAGGACTGTCATAAAAGTTTATTCAATGATAAAAACATGCATCTTAATCATTAATTAATTTAATCATTTTTCTTTACATAATATATTGCAATTAGCTTTATACTATTTTACTTTACACAAATATGATTAGATTCCTCTAAATTGCTCTGGATAATATGAGCTGCTGAAATGTAATCATTCAGTTGTATTTGGCCTCAAGGGGCTGCCCTCTACATTTCTCCTTGGTAAGGGACTCTGTCCTAACAGGTGATAAACATGTCCTTGATCAGTCATTGTACCTTGAGTCCATGCTTTGGGTTGGCCTTGGTAAGACTTCCACAGCCGGCCATAGAAAAGGTCATTTTTGATCTTGGCATAAAGTTTTGACGGGTCAAAGCCATTTGGAGAACTTTGAGAAGTTGGTGCATCATGTGTTTCTTCTGTATTTGTCTAAAGTAAGAGATTTACATTTTAGGATGAATATATATATATATATATATATATATATAATGTCAATAAAATAATAAAAAAGAAAGTATATATTTGCATTAGTTTTAGGATGCTTTTATTATTGTTATTAAAATAAGGTAAAACAATATATAAAGAATAATGTTGCCGAAAACAAGGGTCGTGAGAATTGGTCATGTAGAACAGCGCTCAAACTTAAACCGCAACCATGCACATTCTTGAGAAAATAACAGGAAACTGCTACCTTTAATGTAATCACTAACTATGATAAAGTGCGTTTGAGATTGAAAGGAAATGGCACAGATAAAATTCAGTAAACTTCACTTTTCACACTTTTACACTGCACATTCCAGATTGCACTGTGAGCATTTCAGCTGTGACTGCTGTTGATATGCTTTTTGTCACATTTAGCTGTTATAATTATAGAATGGTACTGAATAAGTCCTTTAATGTTTGCATGTATAGAATTACCATTTAGAAGAATAGTTAATTATTAACGTCACTCATCTTCTTAATGACAGAAACTTTATCTCTAATAATTTATTCATTTTTTATATATTATTTATTTCAGTTACTTCTTTGTAGCTTTAAATTCTTACCTCAGCTGGTGAGTCTGTCTGGTATGTTCGTACTTCAAAAGACTTCCTCCTGCAAAGTCAAATTTCCCATGAAATTACTCTCAGCTTGTTTTGAATTTTTTCATATGCAGCTTTTTGCTTTGTTTTGGTCTTTAATGTATGAGCTTAGTCTTTACTGTTGTTGTGTAAATGTCTGTAAGATGTGATCTCTACCTTCTGCAGTTGTTAATTTTGCATAAGTAGAATAGGATGGTTAGGATAAAGAGGGAAAGAATCGTTCCAATGATCATTGCACCCAAACGTCCAAGTAGTCCCAGCTTTGCTTCTTGTTTCATGTGACTAAAATCTATGACGAAAATATCATAATAAAATAAAAAGTCTCAAAGTTATGGCAGAGTATGTGTAGGACAACATGTGCAAGCATTACCTTTTATTGTAGATGCGTTGATACTGTCATCTTTCTTACTGATATCAGTACACTGCTCCAGTTTACCCGAAGGAAATGTTATGAACGCACAACAGATATGCACGCTCTCATTTGATGCTACTTTAATGAGAAGGGATGATGATGGACGTGGAGATGTTTTGTTCTGTATCTTCACTTTAGTCTTATATTCATCATTTATGTGAGTTCCAAAATATGGATGATACGTCCCCAGTTTTGTGCGATTCACGCCTCTTAGCATCTCCCAGTTGATTTGTGTCATATTTTCGTCCCCTAAGAGGACACAGGTAACGTTCTGGCCATCTCTATCTCGCCTGTGATTGATAGATATATCACTGTTTGATTTGCCTGTTAAAAAACACAAATGAAAAACATGTAGAGCGATTACAAGGATCACTGAGACATAAATCGAAAAATATTAAATAATGAATGCTTAGGTTAAAAAATGCATTTAGTTGAGGGGGGAAAAAAAAGCGTTTTTAGTGATGTTACTGAGCCGATTATTGATTAATCGTTGGGGTTATTCAGTCTAATCACAGTTATTTGAGATAACCACAATAATTGTGCAGTTTAAATTTCAGTTACATTTTGCCATCTAAATAAAGGAAATTTAAGCGCTTAAAGAAATGCCTATAAATGTGGTGATGCAAAAGAATCATATTATAATGTACACAAAGTCTAAGGTCTTTCATCAAATGAATTATGTTTAATCAGACTGCATTATATTACAAAAATTACATAAATACTAAATACACAAAATTAAAGTAAATCATATGGGCCTATATTATTTATTTTTTATTATTATATACACATCCAGGTAACACTTTACTATAAGGTCTCATAAGCTGGTCATTGTTTGTTCATGTTAGTTCACAGTGCATGAACTAATTTTAACAAATACAACATTTGATTTCCATAATGTATTAGTAAAAGTTGAAATTAATATTAACTAAAAGTATTGTTCATTCTTAGTTCATGTTAACTAATGTAGTTAACTGATGTTAACTAATGAAACCTTATTGTAAAGTGTTATTGTAAGTATGTAACAGAACAATTAAATCTTTAATCGCAATTATCTGTATGACAGTTAATCATTAGCACAAATTCCTGATAATGACAGGTCTAGATGTTACTGACAAAAATGTTCCTCTCCAGTCAATCTGTAAACTTATTTATTAATAAGAATAATGTTTGTCTAATTCAAACCTATGAAGCCACAATGGAGCCATTTGTTTTATATTTAGCCTCAGAAGTGGTTTATATAAGCCTATCGCAATTTATATACTGCCCTAAATGTTTTAGACAGAACAGCTTATGACGCATGTTGAAACCACAATACAAGTTGTGTTTAGAAGTAAAATTTAACTCGCTCTAATAATAATTAATATTGGATTAAAAAAAAATAATACATGCGAAATCCAATCAGAATAAATAAATCAATGAAAATTCTAAAAGTAAATCACAGAATGAAACTGAAATACAAATACAACCCATTCATTAAAAGGTATAACACGACTGAAAAGTAATATGATAACTGAGTGATTATAAGATGCTGTCAGTGAAAGTGCTGTGAAGATGATGATCTATGCTTTTGACAGTGCTAATGTTATCAAAATCTGAATGAAAGCTTAATTTGTCATACAATCATATTTGTTATTCCATTACTTTAACCGTCTTAAATGAATAAACAATTTTTTTAGCATTCTTTGCTAAAACTAATAACCAGAGGCTTTTTGACGATCCATTTACTTTTGAAATGTACAAATCTGAATAAAACAAACAAACAAAAAAGCATTTTTTTAGTTATTTCACACAATATGCACTTACCTGATTCCAAGAAGGCAAGTATGAAAAGAGCACAAAGAAAGTTGCTGCTCATGGTTGACAAGCTAAACCAACACTGACTTTCTCTTCCGCCTGTTTCCTGCTTTGTCTTTTTTATCGTGTTGTTATATATAACTATGACTTCACACTGGACCGCTATACCTGTAAGTCTTACCATCAACCATTTTGAATGAGCTTTTTTCTTCTTCTTTCTTTCTTTTTTTCTTTTATTGCCAACTCAGTCAGATCTTTGATGTCTCTAAGAAGGAAATGATGCTTAGTGAACGTGGGAGTTTCCACCAAGCATGTCTTTCTACCCAGAAATGTCACTCAAATGAAATTGTCACAAGTTTAAAAGTATAAGGCTTGTAGTTTATTATTTGAAATGTAAAAAAAATGCAAAAACTGTAAGTAAAGTCATGCTCACCACACTAAAAAAAAATTGCACTAGAAAATGAAAAAAAAAAAAAAAAAAAAATCTAGAGGAAATGGAATCATTTAATGGAAACTGCAAGGGAAGGCGAAAATAATGGAAACAAATAAAATATGTTAATAGCAAATGCGACACCTTTTATTCTCAGGGCAGCTTTAATCCACATTAAAACTGAATTGTACATGATATATTGCCCAGCCAGGAGGTTAAAGAATTTTACTACAAGGTGAAAATTGAGATGACCAGACACACGCACACACACAAATGTCAAGCTAGGACTCTGCTGACATTCTAGAGCAGTGTTTGCCAACCACTTTTTGTCTTCTGCTCCCCGACAGCCCCATCTGTAAGAATGTAAGTAATGCACTGACACCAAACCATAAAGTCATAATGTCACTTTATATTATCAGTAAAATCATTATAGGGATAGTTGATCCAAAAATGAAAATTTAATCATCATTTACATGTTGTTCCAACCAAACAGTTGATGAGCCCCATTGACTTCCATCAACTGTTTGGTTTCCCATATTCTTCAAAATATCTTCTTTTGTGTTCAGCAGGAGAAAGAAATTCGGTAGCACTTTATTTTACAGTACCTGTACTTTCCTGGTACATATAGTAATTATGTTGTACATACAGGTAAAAGAGTGGTAACACAAAGTACTTACCTGACATGTATGAACATGGAAACTAATAAGAAACACTGCTGTACTTTCCAATGGTACATACATGGTTGTACCTATAGACAAGTGTTGGGTAATAACAGGTGCTTGCTTATAGTGTCCATATATGGTAACTAACAGACACATTACTGTACTTACTAATGGTATGTACATGGTGAATATTTTGTACTTACAGACAAGTGTGGGTAATAACAGGCACTTATGTGTGGTAACTAGTAAGACACATTACTGTACTTACTAGTGGTATACATGGTAACTATGTTGTACTTATGGACAATTGTCGGTAATAACAGGCACTTACTAGTGGTATATACATGGTGACTACGTTGTACTCACGGACAAGTGTGGACACAAATAACAGACAATCAAGTAGTCCTTTTAAGCAAGGCTTTTGACACATGACAACTGAGTATACCAAGTACAGTAGTGTTACTGATCTGTATGTATGTCATCAAAATAAGTGAATTATTGTCCTGTAAAGATTAGGCAAGTTGAACCGCAAAAGTATACCATCCAGTACTCAAGAAGTATCTTGTACCATGCTTATACCTCACCCTAAGTAATGTGTTATTTGCGCATTAACTAACTGGTATATTCACTAGTACGTTCATAATAAGTACATGGAAATAGGACAGTAAAATAAAGTGCATCCTTGTACATAAACATTACATAGGAATTACCAGCTCTTTAACCTTTGCAATAATAAGCTTAAGCATTTTAAACAATTAGTAAGTACAGTAATGTGTCTTACAAGTTACCATAAATAAGTGCCTGTTATTACCCACACTTGTCTGTAAGTACAAAATATCCACCATGTACATACCATTAGTAAGTACAGTAATGTGTCTGTTAGTTACCATATACGGACACTATAAGTAAGCACCTGTTATTACCCAACACTTGTCTATAGATACAACCATGCTCTAAAAAATGCTGGGTTGTTTCAACCCAAATTTGGGTCAAATATGGAAAAACCCAACCGTTGGGTTAAAAAATGCATTTAAAAATTTAACCCAATGGTTGGGTTTGTCAATTTTTGACCCAAACTTGGGTTGAAACAACCCAGCATTTTTTAGAGTGTACCATTAGAAAGTACAGCAGTGTTTCTTATTAGTTCCCATGTACATACATTTCAGGTAAGTACCTTGTGTTACCACTCTTTTACCTGTATGTACAACATAATTACTATATATGTACCAGGAAAGTACACGTACTGTAAAATAAAGTGCTACCAGAAATGCATACAGGTTTGGAACAACTTGAGGGTGAGTAAATGGTGACAGAATCATTTAAGGAACCATCCCTTTAATTGTCCATTATTAGATTCACTTTTAAACTAAAAAAACAGACTCTCTGATGTAAGGGATCATCTGTGTTTCATGTGTGTTTGGGTGGGTTTTGCACGTGTTTAGTTCTGTCTCCTGAGTTTAAGTTAGTTTCCATGGCATTTCATAGAGTTGGAGTATCAGTTGCACCTGTCGTTAATCTCTTTGATGAGTTTGGTCTTGTATTTAAAGTGCCACTGTAGTCAACATTTGTATCCCTTAAAACTCATCTTTGATAACCAAAATGACATATTTAAACATTTTGTTTTTTTTCTTGAAAATGCAAATTAGCCCCGCCTCCACTTACGCACACCAGTTCAGAGATCCAGTCGTTGATGATCACACATTGATGTGGTTACAAGGTAGTTGGTGACGTCAGAAACATTTCAAAGCTCTGTGTTTCTTTCAGTTCTAGTTTTTCTGTTCGTGTTTTTCCTCTGAGTGTTTTGTTTTGTGTTTAAAAAAAGTAATTGCTGCTGCAATTAGATCCGTATACAGTCCTGCAACCGCGGGCATGACAAGTTAATGCTTTGATTTCCTTTTAATAATAGTTTGTTGTAACTAATTAAAAATATTTATTCAGTAATGCTAAAGTAAAATATTGCATGTTTCCTATCTGTTAAATATGACATCTTCAATTGTTATTATTATTATAAATATTATTCAGATGAAGACTGTTGCATTTTAGAAGCCAATTAATCCTCTCATCTATGAATTATGACAACCTAAGTCAGGATTGCCTTATGTGTTTTTATTGCTCGGCATGAAAAACAAGATCTGAACTTTTTTTTCTTAAGAGATTTTCAGATGTCCACTTGAGTGGACATGATGTGTTTTTGGTTTTAACTGAAGAGATACTGTATTAAACATACAATAATAACACAGCAATATTATGTGTATTTAACAAACCAAATCATGGGAAAACTATAAATATACAAAAAATATAATACAGCTTCAATTATGGCAAATACAATAGAGTTTTTTCCTGTTCAACCAGCAGACGGAGAACTTCACACTGAATGATTCCTTTCTTTGATATCAGAACATGAGCATATGATTCCATTAAGAGATCTGCTGAAAATACAACTCTGTGGAAACCCAGACTAGAAAACGCTCACGCTCCCTCCAGTCTGCCAGAGTATGTCGATCAGTTATCAGTATCAGTATAGCTGATAATTCTGAAAATGTTCAAAATGGACACATTTCTACCGTAGCTCTCCTCTCTGAGAAAACCTCAGACTGAAACCTACACTGATCATTGATGTTTTCAGACAGTGGAAAAACTAGCATGTGGGTGTTTTCAATCTCACATGAAATGAGCAGTGTTTGGAGTAACATGTATAAGTATATGCATTACTTAATCAGATTACTTTTTTGATGTAACGAGTAAAGCAATGCATTACAAGTCACATGCATTACTTAAAGGTGCCCTAGAACTTCTTTTTAAAAGATGTGATATAAGTCTAAGGTGTCCCCTGAATGTGTCTGTGAAGTTTCAGCTCAAAATACCCCATAGATTTTTTTTTTATTCATTTTTTTAACTGCCTATTTTGGGGCATTATTAACTATGCACCGATATATAGGTTGCGGCCCCTTTAAATCTCGTACTCCCCCGCCCCCGAGCTCGCGTTTGCCTTAAACAGCAAACACAAAGTTCACACAGCTAATATAACCCTCAAAATGGATCTTTACAAGATGTTCGTCATGCATGCTGCGTGCATGGATCGGATCATGTGAGTATTGTATTTATTTGGATGTATTACATTTGATTCTGAATGAGTTTGAGGCTATGCTGCACGGCTAAAGCTAACATTACACACTGTTGGAGAGATTTATAAAGAATGAAGTTGTGTTTATGAATTATACAGTCTGCAAGTGTTTAAAAATGAAAATAGTGACAGCTCTCGTCTCCGTGAATACAGTAAGAAACAATGGTAACTTTAACCACATTTAACAGTACATTAGCAACATGCTAACGAAACATTTAGAAAGACAATTCACAAATATCACTAAAAATATCATGTTATCATGTAAGTTATTATCGCTCCATCTTCCATTTTTCGCTATTGTTCTTGCTTTCTTACCTAGTCTGATGATTCAGCTGTGCACATCCAGACGTTCTGCCCTTGTGTAATGGCTTGATCATGGGCTGGCATATGCAAATATTGGGGGCGTACACCCCAACTGTTACGTAACAGTCGGTGTTATGTTGAGATTCGCCTGTTCTTCTTAGGTCTTTTAAACAAATGAGATTTATATAAGAAGGAGGAAACAATGGAGTTTGAAACTCAGTGAATGTCATTTCCATGTACTGAACTCTTGTTATTCAACTATGCCAATATAAATTCAATATTTAATTCTAGGGCACCTTTAATCAGATTATTTTTTTGAACTGCAAATTACATTCTAATAACACAAATACATTTATTTACAACAACAACAACAACAAAAATAAAATTTTCAGATGAAGTATTTTCAAGAGTCACAGTAATAGTATGAATTGTCTATGGCTAGTAAAGCATGATGTCCAGTTTAGTGGACAGATGATTAATCAGAATTTCCTTCCAATCTGAAATCAATTCTTGGAAAATGTAAGAATGATATGACTCCTTAGATGTTACAAATTTTCTTTTACCTGCAATCCTCTCCTAGGATAGAAAGAATGGAATGATAATCTGGAGCAACTTGGCATTTCTGACTCACTGTCAGCCATCTTGGTTTGGAGAAGAAGAAAAAGATTCCACATACAACGGCTTGCCACTTGGTGGCAGTGTATAGGATGATGCACTAGTATCCACTGTAGTGGCTGATGTGCACCTGCAATCAAAACCCATTATTACATCCAGTGGACGTATTTGAAATATATGTGTGATTTGGGGAGAGTAATTGTATTTGTTGAGCATGTCATGTGCTGTGTACGTGCTCTCTTCTCTCTCTCCTTCTGTCTCTCTCTCCTGTCTGTCTCCTTTGCAGGTAGTTAATTGAGTTCACCCGATGCTCATCAGCTGAGTGCATGTTGCAGAGCCCAAACATTATAACAGAGTGGAGAAACTGTGCTGGAGGGCAGATGGAATGCTTCCTTTCCCTGATCAAGAATTGTTGTGTGTTATCTCTTATGTACAACCAAGTGTGGGCTGGCTTTGCTCTCAACTTGTGAATGAGTTGCATAACCGCTAGCTGTGAGAGCTTGCGAACGCTGTTTTTGTTCTTTTGTGTATGTGTATGTGTGTGTGTGTATGTATCATTATTTTGTTTTCCCTCTTAATTTGTGTAAATACTTTATTTTGAATTTGGAAGCTGTAGGGAGAGGGTGCCATTTTCTTTAAACTTGAATTTTGCTTATGTTTATGTTTGACAGGATCCATCAAAGGTAAGACTTTGTTTGTTTGTTTTTCTTTTGTATTTAATGCTACCCTTGTCAGTTAGAGAGTTTTGTTTATGTTGGTCTGGCCCTCTCCTGAACATTTGCTTCCTTTTTTTGTGTGTTATCTTTGAACTTATTAAATAAAGTTTATTTTGCTTAATTTGGTGTTTGTTGCTTTTCTGGATCAGGGAATCAAAGTGACCATCAGTCACTTTTTTTTTGTTTTGTTTTTTTTTTGTTTCGTTTATTGTTTTTATTTTATTTACAATAATTGTTACATCCTCCTACCCCTAGACAAACTGGGAGGTTTGTAACACCATGCATAAACAAGTACAGTTTTTTGAATAGCTGTCCACTTTATAAATTTTAGAGGCCTCTATGTGTGAAAGGGTTAAAAGGTCTTGTGTTCTTGCTCTATTTGGGTCAACTATACACATTTATATTTTCCCAGTTTATTCAAAAGTTGAACATTTGCAAATGAAGTTCATAAGAAGCTTAGACCATGCAGAATTTCCTGCAAGAAAAGCAGTTCTCTCAGCAAGTCTTTTTGTGAGTGTGTATAGGTCACGCTGTGTCCTCTTTTTACAACCACCTTCCCCTTCCTCATATAAATGGCCTTGGTCCTAATTTACACTCAGTCCACACCATGTCCTCTCTCTGTTGCTCTCTCTCTTCTGCTTTCTTACACATACATACACACAAACCTCTGCCCTGCTCTGACCCACAACAAATCCTTTTGAGTTATTTACGAGCCATTAACATCTGCCTATTCAGAGCTTTCGGAAAATATCTTTGGAACGCGATTTTCTATAAGATCTGCTTTCTTGCAGAATTTATTTCTAACCACACACACACACACACACACACACACACACACACACACACACACACACACACACACACACACACACACACACACACACACACACACACACACACACACACACACACAAACCCTGCCCCAGACTGACCTTGCTCTGATTAGAGTTGAGATTAAACCAGGAAAATAGATTTCTAGAGGCAAGGCTGAATTACACACATATACACAGACACATTCACACAGATGTTCTGACACTGTTGTCATGGATATTCACAATGATTCATAGTGTGATTCGTTTGATCAAGATCTTGTAGTGTATGAGCTTAAAATAACATGTAGAATCAATCTAGGCAATGTCCCCCTGTGGCTTTGTTCTTAAATTCTGTCTGCTTGATTATTTTCCTTTCAGTTTTTAGTACACGTGTGCGTCCTTTTTCTGTATCCTCTGCTTCTTCCTCTGACCCATTTTCTCTCCTATACCGTCATCCTCATTCTCTCTCTCTCCACCCCTCCCCCATTCCCATCTGTCAGATGGACAGGTGTACATACAGAGGTTTCAATGGTCTGTGTGTGGGCATGACTGTGTGTTAACACTATTTATTGTGGATATTTTGCTATAAATATCATTTATGCATTTATAAATGCACCCCCCCCCCCCACACACACAATGTAGATTCATTAGCTTCACAGATTTTTTTTAACCTCTCAGCATAATGTGGAATTAAAAGCACTCATTGGATGTACTGTAAGACTTCTGTCTCCTTTTCCTGCAGATGAATGTTTATATATGTATATATCTGCTTATTACTGTGTGTGTTTGTGTGTGCAGGGGTATATATATATATATATATATATATATATATATATATATATATATATATATATATATATATATATATACCCCTGCACATACATATATATCTATGTATGTATGTATGTGTGTGTGTTTCTTTGTTTATAACCATCCACAGGGTACGTGTTACATAATGAATCTAAGTACCTCCATATCCATCACCCTGCTTATCTATATTCTGTCTCTTGGAATACAATAGCATGTGTTTGGTTTGTGTGCTGAGGAGAAAGATGAAGCCAGCTTGTAGCCCCCCAACCCCTTTCCTTTAACTCTATCTTACTTTCAGTATCCCTATGGGGTTTCATACCATGAACCCACCCCCACTTTAATATATAGGCTGACCTCACTGCATTTTATTACACTGCAACACAGTGCTCTCCCATCCCCCTCTGTAGCTCTGCATAGCAAGAAATAGAGTTTGGGTAAATTCCACTCTGACGCTGTCTAGGCCATTGCCATTATATAACTCACAAAGGACCTGGTCTCTCTCTCTCACGCTCTCTTTTTCTTCTTCTTCTTTTTTTTTTTTTTCATGGGGACAAGAATGGTATAATATTTTTAGTACATGCAGTTCATCTCATATCACATATTTTTTACAACAACATAATATCATTAAATATGATGATTTTATTTTGATTTGAACACCTTATTAATGTTTTGGAGCAAACATTCAGTATAATTCCAACAGGGTCAGAAATGAACTTTTCCTTTAAGGAGAAACTGATTTACAGGGGCATTTTTTCTTTTTGTTTACCCTTGGGGCAATTTTTATAATTATTTCATTAAATATATCTGTGTTGTTTTTTATGTTAAAAACTTAAATTTAACAAGTTACTTCAATCACAATACCATAGACTGTTACTAATCTCTTTTTTTTTTTTCAACATCAACAAAAGACGGGAACACTTTAAGGTCTCATTTGTTAACATTAGTAAATTTATTGACTAACATTACCTATCAATGACCATTTATTACGTGTATAATCTTTGTTAATGTTAGTTAGATAAAAATCCAGCTGTTCATTGTTTGTTTGTGTTCATTCAAGGTGCATTAACTAATGTTAACCAACAGAAACTTTGATTTTAATAATGTATTAGTAAATGTTGAAATTAACATTAACTAAGATTAATAAATGCTATTGTTCATTCTTAGTCCATGTTGTAGTTAACTAATGTTAACAAATGTAACCGTATTGTAAATTGTTACCACAAAAGCTATCTTTACAGTACTAAGGTAGAACAAAAGCTGCATCTGACACAGCATTTATGTTTATTTACACATGCTGCTCGTGTACATGACACAAAAACTGAAACGTATGATTTGTTATTATGCTCAACGCTGCACACCGTGCATAAAAAAATCAGATGCAACATGAGCAAATCTACTGTAAATGTAATGCCTTTTCATTTCACATTTCAGTTTAATAGTGACAGTCGCAGTCCCTTATTTTGAATTTTGGGGACTTTTTGTTCATTTTAGTGTCATTTTTGCCCCAAAGCCTGCCTCCATTCATTTCAGAACTGTCTGATAAAAACAGACAGTTTTTCCAGCACTGTAATCCCAACTCTCACCATGATTTTTAAGGATGGCACACTTAATTCAGAAAGTAAGTCAAATATATCTTCTCCTCTCTCGTCATCATAAAATTGCCAACATCGATCATGGGATTAAATAATGCTGCTTATTGTTTATTTACTTGCTTCTTAAATATGTCACTCTTCCAAAAGCAACCAAGTAGGGTAAGCCCAAAAATATCAGGAATTAATTGATTGAGTTGTGATGTCAAACTCTAGACTCATTTTATTTAATCTAGCCTCTGATTTACTTATCTGAATTGGAGTGCAATGAATTTCTGAAATGTTCATTGTAATCCAAGAACAGGTGGCATGGGTTTAATTCTTCAAACTCATCTTTAGCAGCTGTCCACCTCTCATATTCTGTCTGCCACCATTTTTACCAAACATTTGAGACGTTCACGTTTTCCTAAGTGTGTTTATAAAGAAATGCTCATCCATAAGACACTATTGTACTTGCGGAGCAGTAAAACAGAGGTCAATAATGTCAGGCTATAGTGACAGCTGCTCCTCGTGTCAGCATAGTTCAGCAAAGAAGCTTCTCACGTTCTCCATTTGTCATTGCCTGATATATGTGTGTATATATATATCCTTCCTCGACTGTCGTAGCACTGCTTTTGTTTCACTTATCTTATGCTATACCATTCTATAGGCCTCTTTGCTTTTGATGCATGTTTGTTGCTTACCAAGCCAAAATGTTTCACATTATGTGCTGGCAGTGCATATGTTCTCTATAATATAATGATGTAGTCGTTTTCATGGATAATAGTGGACCCAAAGACACAGCACTAGATTTTGGGATGGGTAATATACTGTCACTGTGCAACACTGCACATTGTTGACTATTGGGTCCATCAATAACATAGCAGCTCATCAAATATTAAAAAAAACAACAACCATCGGCATGATCCTTGTCGAAAGAAATTAGACATGCTTAACAAACTTAATTAGTTTGCTTCTTACCAAGCATCCTGGCTACGAGTTAAAGTAATTAGTAAGCAAAGTTTTATTATACCTGCAGTTGTAAGGAGTTTCTTCTTGGTGACTAAGGCCTAGCTTGGCAAGCATTGTGTATTGTCAGCTGCTTGTCCTGGTATTTCTCTGTAATGTGATTTGTGTTGTACTGTAGGTCACATTGAAAGCATCTGCTGAGCTTCTGTTAATACACATGCTTATGCATATATAAAAAAACCCTAATGTATGGCTCTCTCTTTTTCAGATAACTGCCATTTAACACTGGCAACAACGTTCACTCTCTGTGTTTTTTTCTTTTTCTTTTCTTATCAGTTTTGAATTCATTCTATGCCTTGTTTGTTTAAGGGTTGTTTTAGGGATTTTTTTTCTCTTTTTTTTTCTTCTTTTTTTGTTTTCTTTTTGTTTGTTTGTTTGTTTATTGCTAAATAGCACAATATACAGTTAGGTAAACACACACACAAATATCTCTAACACTAAGTTTTGATTAACAATTTGGAAAATAAAACACTTATTCTAATACATCAATTCAAAACATCACTTAGCGAGTAACATCTAAACTATGCTATTTAGATACATTTTGTTCATTCTGATACTGCATTGCAACTACAGCAAGTGGCTAAAACCTCACCAGTCCTTTTACAAATGCATTTGATCAACAATATTAGTCACAAGTCTTCATATAAAGCCATTTGTTATCTGCCATATTTTGCAAAGGTATTACTGCATTACATCTGTTGCCATTAAAGATAGAGCTCATTACGGTTACGGTGTTACAATGGTAATGACAAACACTCTGACAACATAAACACTAGTTAAAATGTTAAAAATGTTAAATGATTATGTACAAGGTAAAGTAATACAAGAACACAACAAAAGGGTGACATTAACCAAGAGACTCAGAAAGACTGCAGTGTCACTGTTTGTTTTCAATCACATATTGCAGTCATAAAAACTGAGCTCAATGGAAAATATACAGAATTTCAACATTTGGGTTCTTGTCAAAGACTGTATTGATCTTATGGTTTGGGGCTTTTTTTAAATGGCAGAATATGGAAACATGACAGTTGTGTTTTCATGGGGTTCATCTGGATTTCTACTGCATTCAACATGTGATCTTTGGGATATTGTAAATAGGATTACTCATCACACTTGACAGCAGAGACAAAGCTCGGACCTTAGAGGTTATCTAGATTTTTACATAAATTTACATACTGTTCAATGTTAGAGGTCAACAAAAACTTACGTGCAGTAAATGTGTCCTATACATAATAAACATACACATTTCATTGTCATTTAATGTAACAATATATGATAGAGCACATTGACTAGTTTCATGGCCATTGGCATATCCGTCACTTTGTGTAAAGTTACTTCATACCATCTGCCTATAGTCACACTTTAATCTGCTTCTGGATCATCCTGGATGATCACTCTGGATCATCCATCCATTTACAATTTCCTACTAACATTCGTTGGTACATTTAACATTTAGTAAAGGCAAATTTAAACTCTTGTTATAATTAAATGAATTCAATTAAAAGAACAGGGGATGTAAGTTAAATGAATTAAATTAAAAGAATAGGGTATTAAATTAATTTTGCAAATAATTTCTTAATAACAAGTGTACCAGCCAGGATTAGTACTTGATTTAACATTGGTCTAGACCTGTAAATCTTTGTCATTAAAAAAAGAAAAAAATAAAAAAAAAGAAAAAACAAAAAAAAAATAAATAAATAAAAATAAAAATAACATAAAATAGCAAAAAAAAAAAAAAGAAAAAGAAAAAAATAATAATATATAATATACAGGTCACACATTATGACCTCTGCTTTAATGATTATTTGATTTAATGATGTTGATTTTAAGAAGTGACAGTTTCTAGATTTGGATACATTTCTAAATATTGTATATTAAAAATATTCAAGCTAAGTTATTTGTTAAGTGTACAAAGAAATAGGTATATAGAGATGCACACAATTACAATAAAATACCACAAGCAAAAAAGCGCAGAAAAAAATTATCAGTGATCAGATTTTTAAATTCTTTTATACAATTACCGAAGTATAAGCTATCATTTGTAAAAATGTATATCATGGCTAAAAAAAAGAAAAGAAAAGAAAGAAAAGAAAAGAAAAACAGGTTTACCCTTACCATTTTTAAATACCCTGCCTAAACTTCCACCGTTAATTTGTCCGTTGTCATCGATTCCAATTTGACATTTTCTAAATGTCATTTTATTAGTACAGGGTCGTTGTGCTCAGTGTAAATCTAGTCACATGCTCATTGTAAAGCCCGTCCCAACCCACTCACACAACATGCACATTTCAAAAACCTCTCATGGATTATAAGGTTTTTAAAAAATTACTGTATTTAAAATAGTTCTGCATCTCTCACAATCTCTGAAAAAAAGAAACAAGACAGGTAACAAAATACTAAAATACTTTTCCATTAGTTGTCACATCACTGCTTGAGAATAAGCAGTCATATTGGGTGATAAAAAAATCTTTAAAAAAAGGAAAACAATTATTATAATCAAAATGCCTTTATGGCATTAAAACTGTATTCACCCTCTTGATTGACAGTTGGCCATGAGTTCTTTTTTCTTTTATTTTTCTTTTGAGAAATCTTATCCATAAGCATTAGTTTCCCATCATATGTATATTCCAATTGCACAAACACACAAAACATGACACCCAGTTTGTATCTAGGGCTAATGGGAAGACTTGCGTGAAAACAAACTCAACAGCCACTGCTGCATCAAGAGAATGGATGACATGGACATTCAAACCACCACCTTCTTGAGGTCTGTAGAAATCATGGTCCCTGTTTTGCCGATAGTGGTAAATATGTCCATCAGCGGTTTCAGACAGGTACAGTGTGGTTTATTCAGACCATGGTCATTAAGTAGGAGCTTTATTACTTCTAAAGATCAAGTGAGGAGGAGCACACTAATAAAAATATCCATGAATTTAAAAACGGTATGCAGATAGGCCTACGCTCCTCGATTACAAAAAATATAGTGTGATCCACTGAATGACCATGACTGTTACAGCAACACACACTGATGTTTTATGAAGATCCCCACTGTGCTTTGGAATATCTACATATCTACAGTATAAAGTGCAGCACATCAGAACAGCTAGATGAATGGTCAATCCAATCGGAGTTGGATGATTCTGACATGGCATGAGATAAAATACAATTTGCATTGGGATCTAGTTGCATTTTACCTCCAAATACTGCATGAGATTTGTAGATTAAATGTAACAAAATAGCTTAGTGCACCACAGGTGAAAATACCTGTGTGATTTAGCCATTTCAGAAGCATCTGTGTATAGACACAGTATATGTTGTTTTTTTTTTCCTATGGAAAACAACAAAGGGAGAAGCAGAGTTGAAGCTCTGATAGTGCAAATCAGCAATTCAACTGATATCACCTGGATAAGGCTTTCAGTTAAGTTTTCAGTTTTGAATAGTGACTTGGAATAGAAACAAAATCTCCCTGGTGGTTTTCCTCTCGTTTTCGTTCACAAAACATACAATACACAGCTGATTCTAATACACGTAAAGCCCTTCAGAAACATCACAAAGCAGTCAGGAAAATGAAAAGCAAAAGACGCCGTTGTGAAATAAACAACAAACATAGGTACTGAGCAGCGTGGCAAAGGACAGTGCATTCGTATGACGAGGCTGGAAGCCTCGAGCCTTCTTATTTTAACCTCTCCTGCTCACTCTTTCCATGTGTCGAGCTGACGGGGATCAGGTGGAAGGTAAGGGAGTCTGGGGCGAACCCTTGTTCTACGCAAGATGACACTTTCGGTATCTACTTACTCCCTGAAACTCTAACTGGCCCACAGTCATACAGGATAACAAGTGCCTGTGTATACATTTGCTTTCGTATGCCTTAGCTTTAGTGCTGTCTAACAAAGCAGAGCTTGGGAAATACCGGATATCCTGGTTAGGGTGGTTTATCCTAAATAGTCAGTTTCCACTAATTGCGAACACGAAGCCTGATCACCTCTCTTTCCTAGAACATGCCCCTCCCTCCCCTCGTTGTTAACCATCTGCACAATACAAAATGAATGTTTACTCATTTTAAGAGTGGTAACGTGATCTGGATCACATGTCATCTCCTCGCCACCTATTCCTAGCATAGCCCTGGCTTCATCTCTCCATTCCAGAAAAAGAAAGTGAAAAGCCACTTTATAATTGAAAGAAATGGGTTTAAAGTTCACTCCATGCGTGCCAGCGAAACAAGGGGCAACGTATCCTTTACATCTCTTCACCATCAGGTGGTCACATGCCTCTAACCTTTTATAGTCTCACGGCCCTGACACCAGGGCCTGTGTAAAATATAGAGTTACAAGCTCCTGCACAATTCACAAATACTTGGAAAGGCAATTAGACAATAAAAGTGCTGAAAGAAAAAAACAACAACAAAAGAGAGAAAAATTCTTAAGTGATTACTGGATTACCAAATGTCTCGCAGATGACAAAAGAAAGTGACAGCTAAATATAGAGGCTAGTGACCGAACCCTCTACCGCTAAGGTAAACTGACATAATACATAACAATTAAATCTAAATTCACTGCACTATGTACAACAGAAAACACAAACATTTTGGGTCTTTAATCCATCGTGTCTAAATATGACGAGTGCTTTGGAGAGGAGAAAACGGCCAGTTAAAAATAGCATATCAAGGATGCTTGACTCTAACATCATTTGTAGCTTTTTAAAGGCCAATATACACTGTTTTGAGTTCAGCAAATGTAATTTCCATGGGAAACTGAAGCATTAATGTACCTTGTGCTTCTCAACTACATATATTTTGAAACTGAGTTTGACCATTTTCTCCGAAAGCACATAGCAGACATGAAGGATTTCAAGATTTCAGCCATGAAAGAATTTGAACAAAGATTCCCTTTCAAATCACCCCCAAACAAACATAGAAATGTATATATATGTACACCTATACAAATGCAATAAACTTTCATTTGAATTACAGTTAATAATCTTCAAAATGCCGTAACTTTCATAACCAAAAAGGCTGCCTGTATACTGACCGCAACACAAGTCCCACATGCAGCTGTCCAAATGGAGGAGAGGAGGCCTCCTTTTCGTCAGTGGATGTTGAGAGTTCATACAAGGATACAAAATAAGTCCACCAAGTCAAGTCAAGCCAGACACATTATTAGTAATAAGAGTAAAGAAATTCAGGGTTTTAGTTTAGTGGATACAGATTGAGCTTCAGATCTGTCTGAAAAACTGGGAGTGGACTCTGTGAGGACTTAAACTGTAAGTTATATTATATTATATTATATTTTTTTATATATATATTAAGATATAAATTAATAGAACTTTTGTTTCATTTAACCTTCCAATTAGTACCAGAAAATCAGCTGTTCGAGAAACAAACAGTGATGCATTTTCTAGTGCGGGCTGTGTTGTCTCTCATTCTGGCACAGTTCTTCAGGGAAAAAGCATGCTCCAGTCTGGGTCCGGGGCAAAGGAACTAAATATGGTTCTGAGGATGTCTGAAGGCTTTTTTTTTCTGTTTTTCTTTATCTGTGTTGGAAATATTTCACTTCACTTTCTTCCAAGACAAGAAGGAGATGATGTATCCTTATCCTTATCTGCCAAATGAATAAATGTAAATGATCTTCTGCATTAGTAAAAAGGAGCACTGGTGATTTCATCCATTCTTTTCCATCGGATAAATTGTGTATGTCTGTCAAAAAAAAATTGAGCGACTGTCACTTGTCTTGCTCAGGTTTCCAATTGTCCAGAATATGAGGTTTCGTTTTCCTGATTCCATGGGTGAATCACCTGAGTCCGACGAAGATATTCTTCTGTTCATTGGAGCACTGAATTTGGAGAATTTCCTTAAGATCACGTTTCTTCTGAATCATATGTATAATGTAACTACATAGCGATGTCTCCAATTAATTATAACTAAATGGTTTCATATGAACTATTTAAGAAAGAACATTTATTCAAACATTTATGTATATATACGGTATATATCCCTAGTTATATTTTCTGCATTTTTTATTTAAATGTGATCCAGTCAGTTTACATTTATTTTAGAAATAAAATATGAATAATAATAAAAAAAACAATTGTACGTCTCTTTCATTATTAGTTATTAATCATATCTACCTGAATGTATTTCTAGCAATATTCCTTCCAGTGTATTATTGAAATTGCACTTTGAATCTACAGTTAGGTACAAATACTGATAGAGCATAATGTTAGATTCAAGTACTTAAAGCAAAAACTTGAGACTGTAATCTAAACGTTCTTAGCCAGATATTTATAATTTGATACCGAGTTTAAAGCACTGCAAAGTACTTTTAGAGGAAATATTATTAAAGACAATTTTTTCGAGGACCATATCAGTCTGAGATTACATTTTTCCAACGTGGTAATGTTAGTCATTTCAGGTTAATTAAAACTGCCTCTAAAGACCATTTCGATTTGCATATGGGTAGCCTGTCATAAACTCCCTTTTAAAAAAGAAACGTTGTTGTTGTTGTTGTGGTGGTGTTTTTTCCCCTCTAAATACTCTAGCAGCTACAGTGCCACATTCTGAAAAAGCAACAGACTCTAAAGTGAGATCCCATTTTCTTTTTTTTATCATAAAGTGCCCTAAAGATTGTGCAGTTTTCTTTTCAACTCAGCATGAGTAAATATGCTTTCACTGTCAGCGATGCCAACAGAAATGAAAGGGCCTGGAACAATTTGGGTCCCTACTTATATATAATCTGGAACTGCTCCTTCTTTTCCAGTCCCTGTCCTGTCAGCGCCACTGTTTACAGTACTGCATATGGAAATAAATTAAGTAACCTAAACAAGCATCTACCACATTTATTCTAGTTTGTTCACTTACATGCATTTTATTTTAATTAATTAATTGCTGTTAAAATAAATTAAATCCTATGAGCGTGTTTTCATTAAGCGGAATAGAACTGAAGTTTTTTTTCTTTTTTTGTCCCTTTAAAGTAGATATTTTAGGTGCCATATTTGAAGGAGACGTTTCCTCTTATTTTGTAAGTTTGGTATCTAATTTTTAAGGGAAGGTGTTTCTGAGGCTCCTTGACTAAACGACATCCGACTCCACAACACACTGCTCTGTGTACTCTTTCACCAACTCGACTTTAAGGGTCTCCCTAAAGAAATCGGCCATCGGCTTCCACAGCGCAGGCTCCAGGAACACCTGGCACATGACGTAACCCTTCAGACTGCCAGTGTGGCACCTCAGGTGGCACAACAGCTGTTGGATGGCCAGCGTCAGGTCTTTACCAAACATGTCGATGTTGAGGTAGTACCAGTCATCACCGATTGGCACACGGAACGGGAAGGTGCACAAGCTGGCCATGGTTGGGCGTCTGGCATCATCAACCATCCAATCAATGTCCTTCTTCAGCAGGATGTCCATGTTGCTAGACAGAGGCTTGAAGGGCTGCCAATCTTGAACGATGGTGGCATTGGGAAGGACACCCTGCATTAGAACATCGTTTAAGAAGAGCTGGTGCACCTCTGCTGGCTCCAAACGGATTGGGATGTTTGTGGTGGTAAGACCCTCCCCTGCTATAGTGATATTAGGCCCAAGATCAGCAAGGCGTAATTTTAGGTCTTCAGCATGGAAGCGCACCAGGAGGATTCCCTTCACGTTTGAATTTGGTGATAGAATGGAGACAATGTGGCTTTAGCTGGTTTTATTCAAGATAAAACCTTACCTGAACAAAATGTTTGTATTTGAATGTAAATGGTTCTTACCTGTTTGGTGATGAGCCGGTATTTCTGGAAGTCTTTTGGTCCCAGTTGGTCATCTCTTGTCAATCTGCTGACTTTAACGTCAGGGTATCTGGACTTAACCAATTGAGAGCAAAACCGAAGAAGCACCCCTGCCACACCTTTCCCCCTCTCCTGTGGGGCAACACGAAGCCCTTCCACCAGCATGGTCTCGCCATCATCAATAACACACACTGACTCCAGCGCAATCTGGAAAATGTAGTTGCATAAAAAGCAGACCTAAGTTATATCTACGATAGAGGAAAGGGAGAGTTTAATATACTCACCTTCATTTTTTTCTAAACCTACATGACTTTCTTTCATTCATGGAGCACAAAAGGTATATTTTGAATAAAATATCTTGGTCAGTGTTTTCCAAATTGAATGGGGCTAGGTCTGTCAAGCTGTTTAATTTTCAGGTTCACTATGTAACTATTTTTGTTCAAAATGAACAGAATTTAAATCATGATTGTCTTACCCTATTTCACAATGGTAAGCCTATTATGAGTGTTTACATTTTAGACAGGGCAGGATGGTTTTCATCGCCCGTGACCAGGGGCGTAAATCGCAGGGGGGACGGGGGATCAGGACCCCCCCTCTCTGAGTGCTGTCCCCCCCAAAAATATAATTAAAAACCACTCCAAGTATTGTACATAAATATATACTTAAAATTATTGTGTAAGTAGTAAAGCAATACAAACGCAAACAGCCGTTTTAAGTTTAGAAACATTTTAAGTCACCCCTCTCGTGCCTCACAGTGGTTTGGTCCACCGCGCACGTCACACTTTTGTGTGTACAAGTCCGGCGGCGCCGGCGGTAGAGAGGAGAACAGTTCTTCAGACAGTAGTTAAGAGGAGCTCCAGTAAGTAGACTGTCAAGGCTGTTTTATTCAAAAACATCGGATGAAGTGGTTATTTTTGCTTTAATGCTGACGACGCTGAGTAATTAGTCATAAAATGATAACATGATTTTTTTTTTTTTTTTTTTTTCGTGAGTCTGCTATTTTAGCGATTATAATGTTACCTAGCTTGTTTGGTAGCTTGATTACTATAGCTTGTTGAATACTAAGTCACCCACATGAACAACAATTTACATTGTGATAAGAGTATGTGAATTGTAATAAGGCTAATTGATTTACTGTTGTGTGTTTGGTTTTGCTCCATGTGTATTCGTCATATTTTGGTTGCAAACAACTTAAAAATATTCCAATAAATAAATTATTTTGAATATTTTGGTCAATTTAGTCAGTTTTATTGAACCATTGAGAAACATTGCGCATAATGGCACAGTCTACATGATGCAATAATAATAGTACTAAGGTTTTCTTCTGTGTAACATTACATATATTCTTTATAAGTAACATTTTGGCTGTATTATATGTGTCCCCTTCAAAAATTGCGCTTGAGAAATTTTATGTTTATTGTCCCCCCCTACTGTCCGATTAAATTTACGCCCCTGCCCGTGACTGTGTCGTCATAATTCGTTAATAAGGAAAAGTTGCTCTGGCTACTTCGATGCGTGTATAGTGTGGGAGTGGCATAGGTTAGTCATCACAATGAGGAACAACATTTGATGTGCAGCACGCTAAATATCGAACCTCTGGGGGAATCACCCATTTAAGAAAAAAACTGAGTCTGATGAAGAGTCTGCTGGCAAAAAGAGAACATGATGACAGAGCGCATAAAATTTTTTAGCAGAGCTAAAGTACAATCAAAACAATGTTCTTCTGCAAAACTGCATGCAGTTTTGTTTTTTAACCGCTAGAGTACCAAAAGTTACACAGTGTACTTTTAAAAAAAACTGTATGGCTTCAGAAGACGGAATGTTTATGGACAGAAGTTTTTGAGTTGTAATTATCAACCTGTTGTCAACTTAACATAGAAACTTAAAGGTCTCCCAGCAGATTTCTTTCAAAATATATAATATATAACCTGACGAATAAAAGCCTTGAAAACCTGTGAAAGTAAAATAAATAAATATATAAACAAAAAATGATATAAACAAATATTATTTTTACAGTACAGTTGTATCATTACAATAGTGATATATTTAGGTAACACTTTACAGTAAGGTTCATTAGTTAAACATTAGTTAATGTATTAACTAACATGAGCTAACCATGAGCAATACATTTTTACTGTATTTACTAATCTTAATGTTAAAATGTTAATCTTAATGTAAAACTCTTAATGTTAGTTAATATAAATACAGTTGTTCATGGTTTGTTCATGTTAATTCACAGTGCATTCATGTTAACAAGATTTTAATAATGTATTAGTAAATGTTGAAATTAACATTAACAAAAATTAATAAATGCTTTAGAAGTGCAGTTCATTATTAGTTCATGTTAACTAATGTAGTTAACTAATGAACCTTATTGTAAAATATATTCTTTATTTTAATATAAATATAAAAATTATTTATAATTTATTATTCATAATTAACTCTAATTATAACATTTAATTATAAATTATTATACAAATTAGTCCAGCAGCTATTTTTTTTTTTTCATTTGAGATTAAATTTTAGTTATTGTATGCAGCCCTTCAATTCATTGAAAAAAAGAAAAAGAAAAAAAGGAAAGTTAAATAGGCTTGGAATGACATGGGGCTAGATAAAAGATTTTCATTTTGTTCAACTGTTCCTTTTTAGGAATGAGGTTGGAACATGCACTGCAAAAAAATCTCTCCATATCCACTTTCTTACCACTTTGCCTTGCTTGCGAGCCAAAATGACAGTGCGGTTGCTCTCTTGCAGCCACGCTTGATAGCGGGAGGGCAGATAGTCCAGGCCACCATAGATATCCTTGCTCATGGCCATGATGTCATCAAAGTCCTCTTCTGTCGCCACTGTAAACTGCAGGCCGGTCTGAGGAGGGGCCTCAGGGAGCTGAGAGCAAGGCAGGCCATTTTCAATCTTCATCCTTAGAGCTGTAGAAACAGTCAATCATGGGAAGAGATTTACAATCAGATTTCGACTTGAGCATCACGTTATGATCAGTGACCCAAAAAGAGGTTCCATGTGAACATACTGTGCCTTTGCTAATTTTTTTTGTTTCAAGAATGTCAAGATTGAACTTTACGAAACAATTTGTGCGAGGGTCCTTATCAGCTCAGTACAGTTCAAGGTTTGTGCTTCATGTCGCAGTGTTTATCCTCCCGTGCCAACACGCCAGCAGGTTGGCATCGATACCGGCAACTTGTATCCGTGCCCAAATGGGAGACAGCCGCCCATCGGCCAACGCACATACACAGACATGTCCACCTCCTATTGCCAGAACCCTTAATCCTTTTTTTAATTCTCACTGAGCAGCATTGCCCTGGTTCCCAGTGGAAAATAAACACATTTTTTGAAAGGACTTGGAAAATAATGGCGCGAGACGTCCAGGGGAAGGTGAAGCGGATGGGAAGGCAGATGTGTGCAGGCACGCATATATGGGTAGTGAGTGTCGGGGATTGAAAGGCAGAAAATCCGTGCAGTGTGAGCAACACTGCGAACAAGTCACAGAGCAAACATTGTTTGCACCCCCTTGGGCCCTTACCGGTTGAGAAAGCCCTGGTACTTTTCCATTGATGCACTACTGTAATGGGAAAACCCATCGAAAGCTTATTTGGGTTTGGCAAACATCTATTGGGCAGCACTTTTTGAGGCTGACAAAAACCATTCATTCATGGTTCACTAGCCAATTGCTATGCAATATTCGATTTCCTAATTTCCATGCGACTGTCTCTCTTAGTCTTTCATTTGCCCTTCAATTTGTAATGGGATATAGTTCACTTAAACTGGACAGATGTGTGATTTTCCATTGGGCCGAATCAATGTGTTTCCCTAGATTCCCTAAACCTAACTCATGCTCGGTCTATGTCTGGTAACCCTTATTAACCCCAAATTAATTTATCTCCGTAAGAGAACAAAATATCAAAACACCAATTAGCAAATTCCATCAGGTTAGTGGAATCTTTGAGGCTGCATAACGGGTCCGTTAATGAGTTCCAAACAATTGTGATTTTTTTTATTATTATTATTATTATTTAGTTCTTTTGAAGATTTAACTTAACTCATCTATGGACTTCAGCACCAATGTTTTATTAGTGTCTGTGAATATATAGATATTGGGCATGACATCTTTCAGTGAGATGTGTTATATAATTGCAAAAAGGTCCTTCTCTGCTGTTATATCACAGGGCTTGTCATCTCTCCATGGGATAGACTTTTAAATTTGCCTTAGGCAGAGTTAATTACAATTACATCACATTGAAGGAGAGGATGAATGTGAAACAGTATAACATCAAGAAGCAAAAACATGCTTGGATATAAAGTATGAAGTGAAGAAAACAACCACACTGTTGAGTAGATCACGAGGACCAGGCTGAGGAAGACTATGTAAATATAGTCAACTAAGCTCTATGTATGTTTTACAACTGACTGTTCCATGGAGTACTGGAATCTGACTGCACAGATAATAACACTTCTTCAGAGACACTGAGCAGAATATTTGAATCTGACCTTTGTTTTCAGTCGTTCATACCTTTATCCAAAGCTGCTTACATTGTATTCAGAGTATACATTTTATCAACTCATGCTTTCCCTGGGAACTATGACGTTGTTGTGGCTACCAGCATGCTACTGTGTGAGACATTTCACAGGCCCCAGTGCCGTGGTTATAGAGCTGGGTTGGTAATGTCAAAAGGTTCTAAGTTCAAACATTGCAAGGAGTGATTGGATGGGCTGTAGCAAAGTACTTAACCCTGGTTATTCCAGGGGGATTATCTGTTTAATAAATGTACTGTTCATTGCTTCGAATAAGTGTTAACTCCTGCTCTTACTTTCTATTGTGATACTGCAATGGTCAAGTGGACTCTCATGAGTTTATTGCAAACTACACAGTTGTATAGATAGATGCCCCTACAACCTTTATCAAAGACAATGATTTGATGCATACTAGTATGATGTAGTGTTCAACACTGCCAAATACTGGGCTTCTTTGAGCATCTAACAGGTTCAGTGAGATTGAGATTGTACCCATTATAGACTCATGATTTCACTACTACTGTATGTTTAGTACCTTTGTCAGTTTTAACAAGTCACACAACGAAAGCTGAAAATGAAAAAAGTCACATGTTTTGGACTAAGGTCCTTAATATGTTTTGCATCTCAACAGCATATTAATAAAATATATAAGTCATGGTATAGAAATGAACAAAAATACATGACTATTAATTACAGTTTTGTTTTCATTCATTAATCACAATTAGGTAAAATTTAAAAAATGTGTAAATGAATATTGGGTGAGGGAAAAAATGGAAGATATGTTCATGTAATTTATGAAAATTAAAATTCACTATCAAAGCCAAAAGGAGGTTGGCATACCGAGAAGGTCATAAGGACTCAAATGAAAGTGTTATTTACAAGGAACGTTACAGCATGTCTATGTTCTCTCTACAAGCTTATTGTAGCACATTTACATAATCTGAACAGATAAAATCCTATTCAAAGAAAGCCCTTTGCTTCAAATAAGAACATCATAGATTCATCTGAGCATCATACAAAATGAGAACAAAAAATATTATAATGGTATTTGGTAAACTATTCATCATCCATTCTCATGCATGCATATATGATAGCAATTAATTAATTTAATCTCTTCTGTCCTTCAAATTCCTGTATCCTTCTATGTCCTCTCCCCCTTCTGTTTCTTTCTTTATTCTGTAGCTTCCCCTCCCATCTATTTGTTTATATAAATTCATTCGACGAGATTATAGGAGCACAGAGGATAACCTTGAAAAATAGTGTCCCTTTCATAACATAGACATTTTAAATCCCTGCAAAACAATTCAATAAGAAAAATGTGTAATATATAGATTTAGAAATGAGTGTTAAATAGGAATCCGCCAATGCATGATGTACTAGAGACATACCCCTATTAAATAAGTTAAGTTATTTTTAAATACTCTCTTTTTCATGCAGTGTCATTTTGGCGTAATTGACATTTAAACTGTCTTAATCATAATATGGAGCACACATTTAGGTCAGTGGCAAGCTCTGTCCTGTCACATGGTGAACATGATAACAAACACAGCAAGCTCTGTATGAATACTTGAAGATAAAGTTGCATGACAGCATTCTGAGAATACAGAGAACCTAATTTAACAGAATAGTTCACCCAAAAACTAACATTTTGTCACAATTTATTCTCCCTCATGTCGTTCCTTAAATGTCCTTTTGTTCTGTGGAACACAACAGTAATTCAGAAGGATTTTCACACAGTTCATTTTTATACAATGCCAGTTCATAGTAACCAAATAGTGTCAAACTCCAAAAAAGAACTTAAAACAACCGTACTTATTACTCCTGCACTATATTCAGAGTCATTGGATTTATTTGTGCGAGGGACAGATTTTTTGGGGGGATTTTACTCCTTCAATCTCATTTTATCCTGCTTTTTTGAACTGGCGCATTACCCTGTGCAACGTACCAAGGTTAGGGGTTACCACACACAAAGCTCTCATATGACACAAGGCATATGAACTATTTTTATGGTAGGGTTTTGTCCTTTTTTGGAGCATGACACCCATGGTCACTATAAATGGATGGAAAACACCTGTGTAAAGATTCTTTAAATAAAAGTATTCATTACGTTCCATGGAAAAAATAACAACAATACAACATAATGCATTTGGAACAACATGAGGGTGAGTAAAGAATGACAGAATTTTCATTTGTGGGTGAATTATCACTTTATTCATCAGTCATTCTGACAACATTATAATGAACAAACACAATTTGCATGCTCGGAACATTAGATTCAGTCAAATTAAGACCATCAGGACCACATACCTCTCTTCTTCAAGGCACCGAAGTGTGTGTATGCAATGAACTTAAATCGTGCTCATTAAATGCAGTATTGCGGTATGTGGAGCAACATCAAAAACTAAAAGAAGTATCATAAAATGGGCCAAGCATGACACACTGGTACATGCCTTGCACCACTGCAGCAGATTGCCTGCACACCATGTCCATTAATAATAGGGCATGCCATATGTCTCTCCTACTTCTCGCGGTTATGTCATGTACACTGGAGGTATGGTGCGTCAGCATGGGCATTCACGTGCCAGTGGAAAATAACTATGATATGAGCCTGCCGACTTCACACCAGCAAGAACTACAAAACACGAACAGAAGGGCATAAGCACATTGCATCAGTTCATCAAAATTCAAGAATCGGCCTACATTTGACTGTAATGAACATGAACGTCGCGGATTTAGAATTAGTCAGCAATTAACATTTCTATAAATAGGCTATTATATAAATACGACAGATTTAATGATATATTTCACGAGTCACGACGGATGCATTCAGCATCTTTAAAGCCAAAGCCGTAACGTGTTCTCAGCAGCATCACTGCAATCCGAGCCCTATTGATTCGCCCCGCCCCCACTCGAAACACAAATTAATGCAATGATCTAACACAAAATCTTACTAATAGATCTGACTCTAATGGTGCAATACTTACCGTATACACATTCATATAACGTTTAGCTAGTTTAAAATAAATCGCCAGTAAATTCTAGTAGTAGTATAAATAAATATAGATTTTTTGTGCATAACGTTTTGACATGTCAAGCAGGGAGGCAATAGAATTCCTGTCCTCTATTTACGAAGCAGTTCTATTGTTACTATTATATTCGATAAAAATGTCCCTTTTCCACAAATACCGGCATCCGGCATAAATTGAAAAACGTCGCACGCAGAGAGACCAAACGAAAATAGGCTACTCGACATGAATGCCAACATATTACAAAAACCTATAATGGGGGGTTTCCGGCGAATTCTCTTTACATTTCATTCATTGCCTTGTCGGCTCTAATAAGTATTAATTTGGGCCGTGCAAAATGGCCGTGAGACTTGAAAAAGGGTGAGAAGGACAATACAGCAAACGCGTGATGCCCATGACAATTTGAAGACGTGAAAATCCAAGTACAATGATTGTTCGACCTCGTCGAGCCCTTGCCATGCATGGGCTGCGCGAGCAAAATCCTTTCTAGCGGACGCACAGTGGACCATCTCACTTACCTCTACGTCGTGCGTCGGACCCGTGAAGAATACAGAGGTCAGATTGACAGATGCTGAAGAGATGTGATGTTGCACTGCGGATAGATTAAAGGCTGAATTTTTAGGTAATGCCGGTTCAGACTTACAATATATGAAGTATGAGGTCACTGTGAAGCCCCTCCCAGAATTAACCATCCTCATCCCCATCCCCCAGTAAGAGGCAGAGAGGTATGCCAACCCCCTAAACCATCACCCAATCGCGATCGACCTCGCTCTTCTCTCTCCCTGTGCCTGCCTCAGTGCCTCTCTCTCTCTCTCTCTCTCTCTCTCTCTCTCTCTCTCTCTCTCTCTCTCTCTCTCTCTCACTCACTCACTCCCAATGCGTCCGAACAAGATGAGTGCTGCTGTTCTGTTGACTCAGTGCATGCTTTGCTCCCCTTGGTTTTTGCAACTTAAATAGATACTGTACATACACAGCTGAATTTGAGTAAATGTGCTTTGCATATACAAAAAAGCTGGTGCACAGGTGTTCGCATAAGTATCGAAATTGGTGACCTTTTTTTAGGCCAAGGACCCCATAGGCCGACAAAAAGAACCCCATGTTTTATAAATATAATACATACAGTATAAAACTAAGTGTTGCATTTACTGGCCTATAATAACATGCATATATCATATTAATATAGTTATAAACTTGCTTACATTGCAAAGAGATTGAAGTAGTCAAAATTGATGTAATTAGTCATATATTTGTCATATATTTGCGATTAATCACATCCAAAATAAAAAAAAGTTTGTGTTTACATAATATATGTGATATATGTGGGTGTACTGTGTATATTTATTATGTATATATACACTCAAACACATACACATATATATATATATATATATATATATATATATATATATATATATACACACCGCGTTCCAAATTATTATGCAAGTGACATATCAGTAAGATTTCAGTAGAATAAACATTCAGATTTTAGTTTTTCTAAGAAAATGTATGTTTGTTTATTTATCCATGTCTTTTTAGATAATTGGAATCAATCTCAGGAAACCCTACTTACAGGTTGTTCCACATTAAGCAAGTCACAGTTCTCATGCCATATTGAGAGGAAGAAAGATCTTTCTAAAGATGAAAAGCATGAAATGGTGCAATGTTGTGCAAAAGGCATGAAAACTAATATTTTGTGAAACTGAATGGAGATTATCAAATTATCATAAGATTTCTGAGTGATTAGAGCACAGCAGAACTCGGTCAGATAAAGGCTTATTAATGAAAGTTCCTGTCAAAAAAATTAATTGTATTAAATGGGCAGCTATAAAAAAAGCCAGTGTTGAGCAGAAAACAGGTATTTGAAGCTCCTGGTGTCTCTGGAGTCTCAAGATGCTCTCCATGCAGGCTGGCAGTTGTGCGTAAAGATGCATTTCAGCCATCACTAACCAAAGCTCACAAAGAGAAACATTTACACTGGGTGTAGAAATACATTTTCAAACAGTTTTATTGCTCTTTGCAGCATGGGATAGTGCATAGTGCATTGTATTTCAGAAGGCACTATCCTCCTTTTTATATCATAGCTCAAAATGGCCGGTTATGAACTTCACATATCTTGCAAAAGTCATTTTAATACCCTCAGAGACCCTAAAGGGACCTTCCATCTCATTTCCCAATATTCCAGCCCAAATCATCACCCACCAGCTCCTTGCTGATGCCACAGTCTTTAACGTGGTGGCCATTCACCAACCATCCAGAAATCCATCAGTTTAGACCATCTATTGTAGTACAGCATTAGTCAGTGAATAAAACTATTTAAAAAATAAGTCTTCATGTATTTCTACACCCACTGTTAATGTTTCTCTTTGTGAGGTTTGGTTAGTGGTGTCTAAAATGCATCTAAAGTGATTTATTTCCCTAATTCCATTCAAAAAGTGAAAAATATGTTCACGGAGTGAAAAAGGATTCAAACAGCATTGAACGGGAGAGCACGCTCATTGTTATGGTTCGTCTTAGCTTTTTAAAGTTTTCCAATTTATAAAGCACCCCCCGAAAAGGCACAAGGTGTGTATATTTGTATGCTGTTAGTTATATTGAGTATTTTGTGTGATTCATTGTGTGTGCAGAAAATGATGTGAAAGGAGAAATATGGATAAGACATTAATACGTATTTTTTGTACTTTGTTCAGCTCTTACGGTGATTTCTGAAGTTTAAAAGGCCATTTCATCATTGTTTAATGTTTAATAAAGCTTCAAGAAACTCAGCAGTAAAGTTTGGCCATCATTCGGACGGGGTCTGCTACAAAAAATGTGGGGGAGATTCACAAAGAGTGGACTGCAGCTGGAGTCAGTGCTTCAAGAACCACTACGCACAGACATATGCAAGACATGGGTTTCAGCTGTCGCATTCCTTGTGGCCAGCAAACTCGCCTGACCTTAACCCCATAGAAAATCTATGGGGTATTGTGAAGAGGAAGATGCGATATGCCAGACCCAACAATGCAGAAGAGCTGAAGGCCACTATCAGAGCAACCTGGGCTCTCATAACACCTGAGCAGTGCCACAGACTGATCGATTCCATGCCACGCTGCATTGCTGCAGTAATTCAGGCAAAAGGAGCCCCAACTAAGTATTGAGTGCTGTACATGCTCATACTTTTCATGTTCATACTTTTCAGTTGGCCAAGATTTCTAAAAATCCTTTCTTTGTATTGGTCATAAGTAATATTCTAATTTTCTAAGATACTGAATTTGGGATTTTCCTTAGTTGTCAGTTATAATCATCAAAATTAAAAGAAATAAACATTTGAAATATATCAGTCTGTGTGTAATAAATGAATACAATATACAAGTTTCACTTTTTAAATGGAATTGGTGAAATAAATGATGATGATATTCTAATTATATGACCAGCACATGTAGTTTATAATATATATATATATATATATATATATATATATATATATATATATATATATATATATATATATATATATATATATAAAATTTTGAATATATAATTTTTTTTTTGTTAAATATATACATGCACATGTGTATTTGTAGCCTATATACATAATAAATATATGCAGTACACACACATAGGCTATATGTGATCCTGGACCACAAAAACCAGTTATAAGTCGCACGGGTATAGTATTTGTAGTAGCCGACTATACATTGTATGGGTCAAAATTATAGATTTTGTATTTTGTAAATTTCCTAATGTAAATATATCAAAAATGTATTCATGTGAGCGGATATGCATTGCTAAGGACTTCATTTGGACAACTTTAAAGATGATTTTCTCAATATTTAGATTTTTTTGCACCCTCAGATTACAGTTTTTCAAATAATTGTATCTCACCCAAATATTGTCAAACCATACATCAATGGAAAGCTTATTTATTCAGCTTTAAAAAAATGCTGGTTTAAATATGGACAAACCCAGGGATTGGGTTGTTTTCACCCAGCCATTTTTTCAACCAATTTCAAGATTTCAACCCCTGCAGAGTCACATATTATGTAAAAAAAAAAAAAAATGTTAAACACGTTTTTTTTGCTTTTTTTTTGCAAAAATTCATAAAGGATAATTGATACCAAGAACCCATAAGTCATCCTGGTTTGATTTGAACTCTGACCTACTTTTTCATTTTGTTGAGACTGATGGAATTAGATGAGGGATTCTAAAGATCATCAACTGAATTAATTTCTGTAAATATAAGGCAGATTTCAGTAATTTAACATATCATTTTGTCAAAAGTGGGAGACAAATTCTCACGATTAAACAATAAAATAAACACAATAATATAATACAAATAAACTGTCGAAATAACAGTTAATTGAAAAGTATGTAATGAAAGCGAATTATGACTGAGGCTGTCAGTTCTTTCTAAACATAATTATCTTTATCATTATGTTCTTCCATTACAAAAAAATTAAGTTCATACGAAACTATACAGAAGATTCAAAAGGGATTCTCATTTCAGGAGTCGGGTCATATTCGAACAGCAGTGGTAAGTAAAATGAAAAAGCCTTCTGACGCAAATCCTCTTAAGGTTATAAAATAGCAAAATATGATGCGATATATTTAGATATACTGAATCAGATTTTTTTTTTTTTTAAACACTTTCATATTAATCTTTATTCTGTCTTTTTATGCAAGCATGACTGTTTGTCATAAAAATACAATTCTTAACCTGATATTCACCTTGTTTTGTCTCGTCTAAGGTGCACATAGCCCCAAGAAGGCTGCTCCGAATGCACCATATGTGGGAACTGGTTACATGAAACACGAGGACAATGGCCTTGAAGATGACAAGTCATTCTGATACAACAACTGTGTTTAGGTAATAGGTTTTTCCTTTTTACTCAATATTGTTTGTAAGTAAAAACTGAAATTAAATAAGAAAATTTTCATTCTCTCTTTTAAAATCAAACGTGTTTTATGAAATAATAAAATACAGGCATACGAAACCATTTCAATTGTTTTATCCAATCAATTACGGAAACCTCTTGGCATTTCTCACTTTTATCAGACAACCACAGTTGACGAAATAATGTTCACATCCACTAAAATCATGTCACGCAATCACCAGCAGAGGTCATAATCACCACAGAATTGATCTTCATGACAAACGTCTTTACCATTTTTATATGGTCTTACAGAGTCGTATTAAAATGTTTAGGATTTGCATCTATTTTTTCATATCTTGCGTTTATGCTCTGGCTATTAGACTTTGGTTTCAGCACCACCGTTTAAACAGCTCCATGTCACTGCGCAAAGTGCCTATCTATTGCTAATTTTCTGCGAGTTGTATTTTTGTCTGTGTATTTTCACATAATAGTACACTTTCAATGAACCAAACTCAGTTCAGATAAAGTGAACGAAAAGGGGAGCCAGTTGAAAGTGACCTCAGTGCTACTGGTATTCACAAAATATTATCATATTATCACATTCTTAATATGAATAAGAATTTTATCTTAAGTTACAAAACTGGTGGACGGCGATGCTTACAACAGGTAGCGTGGCCGAGCGGTCTAAGGCGCTGGATTAAGGCTCCAGTCTCTTCGGGGGCGTGGGTTCGAATCCCACCGCTGCCAATGATTTTGAATGTACGGTAATAATCAGGTGGATTTAGCTAGCTAACCGCAACCTTCATGTACATTTTCATAAACCATGTAAAGATCTCACGACAACTAGAGATGTTTGGAAGTCTACAAACGGGCGAAACTGTGGATATTTCATCCACGGATCTAAATAAATGACATTGTATCAGGCGGAAGTACTTTACCCTACTACTGATGTCAGATCTGAGTTGACGGAAATATCTATCACATCATACTGCATGCGGGGAAAACCCCCAGAATAAAATAAATAGATTTTAGGTTCCAAGTTTTGCTAAAATTGTATATTTCAGGTCTTTTTGTCACCATAACAGGAGTAGCCTATTAGAAAAACACCGAGTGTGATGGTATATTTAAAGAAGGCCTACTTAGTAGGTTATTTAAAACTACTGCAGTGAGAAATACATTTTCGTGTGAAAAGTTTGAGCGGTCTCTAGTGGTAAGTTTCACAAACGACAAGTGACGCAAGCTCTGGCTGTTTGCTGTTAAGGATAAACTGCTGTTAAGTGTAGTTAACTGCTGGTAACTACTGTTTTTTTCCCCATTACATTTGTAAAATCTATACTGTATAAAACATAAACGAGAACGTCATTTGCAATTGCTCTTATGCAAACGCATTTCAGCCTCGTGGTTTTTGAACCTTCTAGTGACTCGTAGTGAGATACGGGTACTACCGAATACCCGCTGGACTTGTGTTGTGACAAAGCTAGTAAGTTATCGAAGTTTCTAATGTGTTGACTGTCCATCTAGTTTATTGTAAGTAATTTTATTTGATGGTTACCGTACATTTCATTTGAAGTGAGTAAATAGTGCGCTGGTCAAGCGCTGCATAGACAGCTTACTTTGAAAATGTCATGTGGTGTGGAAGCTTAAGTGCCATTTAAATAATAAGCAGTGGCATTAGGAAAGCTCTTATGTTTCTCCACATTCAGGCACACTTTACAGAGATTGAGTTTGTTGTTAGTGGGGCATTGCTGTTTCATTTGTAACCTGTTTTGAGGTTCATACACATTCCTGTAACTCCCAAAACAACTGAACTTTATTTTTTACAGGTCCTTCCCATAGACACTACTAATCAAATGTGATTTGATTACTCATGGCTTCTATAACGTACTTAAAGTGCTCTATTTTCACGCACTAATTTTGTTCTTAATATACTAGAAATTCTTCTATAGTACTTCTTAAGATAATCTCAAGAACATGTAAGTGTACTCAACTGTGCTATTTTGAGACACCATTAAATATGAACTTAAATGTGCTTTTAATATACCATCTCTGTATTTAAAAAAATATATTTTGCTACCACTTGTAGTACACTATGGGTTCAAATGTACTATAAGTGGTATCTAAATACATTTTTTTAAGAGATAGTATATTAAAAGCACATTTTAGTTCATATTTAATGGTGTCTCAAAATAGCACAGTTGAGTACACTTACATGTTCTTAAGATGATCTTAAGAAGTACTAAAGAAGAATTTTTAGTATATTAAATACAAATTTGGTGCACGAAAATAGAGCACTTTAAGTATATTATAGAAATGTACTTTTTTTTCCCCCATCAAGGCCTTCATATTTAGGCGTCCAAACACTGAAGGTATCTTCACATGAATTTGAAATTGTCCTGTGACATCCTTTGACATGTGATAAATCTAAATTTAAATGTTGCTTGAGTCCACAAATACACCATACACATGATCAAGCGCTAACTTTCAATGAAGATAAAAGATGGACTTTGCTATAAAAACCACATCATAAGACTCCAATGATTAACACTTGTGGCTAGATTACTATAACATTTTGTGCTCCTGAACAAAGTTTAAGCTTTATGGATAGTTTTTAAATATGAACTTTTTTTTTTTTTATACAGCAGGCAATTTCAGGTTACATTGGACATATCTTTTATCTAATCGGCAACTATGAAACCTCCATTTCGTCAGCGAACTGAACCGTCACGCTTTCTACGTAAGAACGTTGAGGAAGACCAGACACTGAATGCCAACTCGTTCTGCAAAGGATGGGCTCGCAAAGATCTACAGAACTTTTTGCAAGCTTTGAAGCAGCAGTGGAATTTTGAATCAGAGTTAGATCTGACTAAGATTCAAAACAAAGTTCCTCAACGATCTCTCAAAGAGGTAATCTCATTGCCACCCCCCCAAAATATGACTAATGTGGATGAACATGCAAATGTCCATTGTAATGCAATTACTGCTTGGTTTCAGATTGAAGACCTGATAAGGTCCCTGAAGTCACGTATCCTGCAGAAGGTTTATCAACAGGTTCAAAATCAGAGGAGGGAGAATCGCAAGGCTAAAGTTCCCATTGAAATCTGGGCAGAGCTGGTACAAAAAATTTCCAGATCCCATGAGAAGACTATTTCCTCTGCCTTTTCCCAGGTCTGTATGTGACATTTCAATGTGGAAATACACCAGACACCACACCAAAATCATTCAATCATTTCTCAACCTTAGTCTGACTACATACAGCTTTATAGAGATGGTAGAAAAATAACAAATAGTGATGGATAATGTTTTGATTTGACGATAAATTTGTAATACCTTTGAACTACAATGACACAGACAGGTGTGTTACATTGATGCTTATACTTGCACCACAATTATCTAAGTTCAGCAATTGATTATTTAGAACTCTTATAACTATTATTTATGACTCAAATGCCTTTTATCACCAGAAAGCAAATAAAATGTTACATAATTGTTTTGTTCTCTGTCATTAGATGCTTGTGATTGCTGCCACAGAGCCCTGTGGCCTGATGCACTCTGAACCTCCACACCCCATCATCCAAACACCTGCTTTCTCCAGTCTTCACCCTGTTCAGTCCCCTAAAACCTGTTCTCAGATTTCCGCCTCAGGCATGAGCCCAAGTACCAGCATTTTCACTACCTCCACTGCATCTCTAATTCAGCCCAACTCTAATTCTAATGCTGTTGACCATATTAGCACATTTGATAATGCATCAAGCAGTTCACCTCTAGTGCCTAACACACCTGAAACACCAACATCCTCACAGATGACAGGAAGCCCAAGCCAGCTGCAATCAGAAGCTGAACCAACAGTGTCCAGTCCTGTTTCCACTGGTCCAGTGTCACCATCAGTTTCCTCAAATACGCACGATCCAGTTCAGTTTAAACTGTTGGATCATGATTACTTTGAGAATGCTGAACCAAGAATCGAACCAACAATCAAGCCAAGAATGCTGAAGTGTGTTATGAAGTTTGACAGGATTTATCAGTATTTGAGTAACATCGGCTCTACGACCGGCAATTTAGCCCTTACTTCTATGGGTATGTATCATACATTTTGCACATAATATTCTATTATAATGTTAAAAAAAAAAAAAAAAAAAAAAAATATACTCTTCATGGCCATTTTACACATTGTCCCAGGAATGTGGAAGTTAGATCAACTTAAACACATAGTTCACTCAATAAAAACAGTTTTGTCATCATTTATTTCATGCTGTTCCAAACCTGAATGACATTCTTTATTTTGTCTTTAAAAAGATTATGAGGATCAGTGTTGTTTTGGACCCCATTGACACTTTTTCTTTTAAGAAAAGTTACTCATGTGGGAACAACATGAGTGTGAATAAATAATGACAATTTTAATTTTGGGTGAACTAATCTATTTTACATGTGTGAAAAGATCTCTATTTTTTCTCATATTTTTGCACATTCCTGACATTCTGATATGTCCACAGAGAGCGCAGTGTTGTTGGATATGCTGATGAGTTTGCCTGAGGAGCTCCCCTTACTGGACTGCAAGGAACTTCAACATCACCTCCTCCAGTTACACTCAAAGCTTTCCAAAACTGCAATAATGCCAGCTTCTTCTTCAGACGTCCCCTATGCTAATGTAGCTGATTCTACTGCATTAACACATAAACTTAGGACTACCACTGGATCCTCCATTGAATCATCTGTCACAGAACCAGCAAAGGCCAAAGACTGGGCTACGGCTGGCACCTGTCCTCTCAATCCTTTGTTAGTTCCAGTATCCTTGCTGAAAAGACTGGATTCTGACAAATGATATGCTTGGGCTCAGCTGAATTCTGAAGGGGTTTAGCCTAAATGTTCTGTGTGAGTCTCATATTTCACTTTTCTTCAGTTTCAGATTTGCTTCTTTCTTTTGTTTGTGTATAAAGTATTCATATTGTTTCACTACACTTGAGTTGATTCTGTTAATGTTCATAAAAAATAAATCTAACATTGAATAAAGTGTCTACATCTTCACATTTTTGTGAATGTAAAACTTTATTTTGCAATTTGTATATTTTCAGTATTGTCACCAGTCCTGTTCTCTTGAGTTTCCATTTGTAAAAAAAAAAAAAAAAAAAAAAAATTCATTTTGAAATTTTAGCTAATAAAATTTGTCAGTTATTAAAGTTAACACAATACTATGGTGCATTACCTTTTAGAGTATCACTACACAGGTGTTATTTGGTTACACATTAACCCATCGGTGTCTTTGCAAAAACAGAGGTCTAAGTACATCAAGACAAGTGATGTTACCATTTGCAATGTATAATAATATGCTTATCAGTTTGTTTTTCCTGATTATCTGTTCCTCACACAACATGACGTATATATCTCACCATCCCTCACATTATTTCACAGGCTGCTGATAAGATATCTGAGATAAAGCCACTCACTTTGCAAAACACTATGGGCTGTAAAATCAAAATGTGTTCATCTCAAAGGTGTTCTATCAGGGTTGAGGTCAGGGGCCTCATTTATAAAATGTTGCGCAGAAAACATCTTAAATTTGATCTTACGATCATTTCCTCTGATGTGCGTATGTGCAATTCATAGAATGAACGTACAAACAGAAAATGAGGGTACATTTTCACATGTGAAATCTATAAATTGCAAATGATCTTGAACTTGTGGGCAGCTGAATGATTTCAGTTCTTCGCATTTTAAAACAACACTAAATTAATGTCAATTACATATAAAAGTTCACCATTGTCCAAATCCTTGGTGAACTGCAAGAATAGCTTAGATTTCCAAAAACCTGCAGTAATCTGACCAGGAAAAGTGTGTACGTCTGCTTAGACCCTGACATAACTCTAAGCACTTTTCCACGTTAAAGACCATTTTTATACATATGAGTGTTGGCGTGGATTTAAGTGTACACACACTCTTAGATCAAATCTGTGCGTGCTTTATAAATGAGGCCCAAGGACTCTGTGCAGGCCAGTCAAGTTCCTCCACACCAAACTCGCTCATCTATGTCTTTATGGACCTTTGTGCTTTGTGCACTGGTGCACAGTCATGTTGGAACACGAAGGGGCCATCCCCAAACTGTTCCCACAATGTTGGGAGCATGAAATTGTCCAAAATGTTTTGATATACTGAAGCATTAAGAGTTCCTTTCACTGGAGCTACGGGGCCAACCCCAACCCCTGAAAAACAACCCCACACCATAACCCCCCTCCACCAAACTTTACACTTGGCACAATGCAGTCAGGCAAGTACCGTTCTCCTGGCAACCTCCAAACCCAGACTCGTCCATCGGATTGCCAGACAGAGAAGTGTGATTCGTCACTCCAGTGAACACATCTCCACTGCTCTAGAGTCCAGTGGTGGCGTGCTTTACATCACTACATGAGTTGCTGTTGTTCCTAATTGCTTCCACTTTGTTATGATACCACTAACAGTTGACCGTGGAATATTTGGTAGTGAAGAAATTTCACAAATGAACTTATTGCACAGGTGGCAACTAGGGGTGTGATGAGACCGGTATTTCACGAGACGAAACAAGATTTTTACACACTATTTTTAAGAAATCCTCAACGGCGAAATACATGACTAGAAAAAATATTCTGCAGGTGTATTTGAAATGTTTTAACTAATCATCTTGTAATAAATGTCATTTCAGTTCTACTTTCTTAGTATGAATTATCATATGCAGTAAGACAACAATACTCAAGCACTGTAAAAGGTTTTGACACAAACTCAACTGACTGACTTCTCTTCTGTATGATTTCAGTCTCTTCAGACCTTACTGTACATGATTTATGAGCTTCAACAACTTTTGACCTCCTAGCTGAACTCCTTTCCACAAACTGATCATCGAAATAAAAACAGTATAAATAAAAATGGTAACACTTTACAATAAGGTCTCATTTATTAACATTAATGTATTAACCAACATCAACTAACAATGAGCAATATATTTGCCTCAGTATTTATTAATCTTTGTTTATGTTAGTTAATAAAAATAGTTATTCATTGTTAGTTCAAGATAGTTCACAGTGCATTAACTAATGTTAACAAATGAAACCTTACTGTTTGTGCTTAATAAGATTAAGAGAAAACTGTTATTCATTTTTTATGGTAACACTTTAAGTGCAACAATCGCTCTCTCTCAATATTCAAAGTGCAAATAAGACCAAATTTTTCTTTGATACAGAGCTAAGAGATGGTTACACTGCCCAGCCTAAAATAGCTTTCATACAGTGGTGTAGTCTAGTTTTCTGTAGTGAATACTGTGATTTTTCCCTCACAACTTCATAATCATGTGTCCCCATAAGCACCACCACACCCGCTAATGCATAGTATGTATCTGATCTAGGCTGCATGAAATTTAGAGCATTCTGAAAGACTGCTTATGTGTGTGTTATCAACATGTCAATTTATTACAATCAACACAAGACTTTAACAGCCAATGATATTAACAGCTGAAGAGACTCTGGACTGATTTTGTTTAGTGTCAATCACTATCTAACTCAGCAAGTTAAGATGTACATTAGATGTTATATGAATATGGTCTCTGGATCATAGGTTTTATCAGCTGGCAAGTTTCAATGCACATTTAAGAGTTAAAGTTACAACAATTATTACAAAATGCTGGGTTAAAAACAACCCAAGTTGGGTTGAAAATGGACAAACACAGCGATTGGGTTTAATGTTTGCCCAACGTCCTGGGTAGTTTTATTTAACCCAACTATTGTGTAAAAATTGCTGTATTGCTTGCTTAAAATGAATCCAAAATATGTTGGAAATTTAATATATTAAATTATTTAAAATATAATAATTCAACAATAAACATTTATTAAATTGTTTATTAATAAATGATCACCTTTTGATTATTATTGTTGCCTCTAGTAATTGTCTGATTTTTAATTTCCAACCTATTTTGGGTTCATTTTGGCCAGCCACAGTTGGGCAAACAACCCAATCGGTGGGTTTGCCCACTTTCAACCCAACTTGGGTTGCTTTTAACCCAGCATTTTTAGAGTGTAACAATAATGGAATATGAGGATTATCAGTATATCCTGCCAGCCTGTCATCATAGTTATGCATTTCAATTCACTAACTTGAAATTCGATTCAATATCAGTTATTTTGGATATACTGGTCTATATGGCAAATTATTTCAAGAAAAAAAAAATCTCAACTAATGCTGTAAAACACATGGGAATCAGTTACTACATTAATATTGAAGGTTAAAATGAACTTTGCATACGAACTTAAACTACACTTAAGGAAATGTTTGTAATAATACAATAATAAAGGCCTACTCACTTTAAAATGATTTCTACTCCAGTTCGTTTTTTGAAATATAAACATTTTGTGGCTGTCAACTTGACAGATTTTTTCAAACATGCATATTGAAGAACATTAAAAATTATAATTAATGTAATATGGTGCATATATTAAGCTAAATGCTCCTCTCTAGATTTCATTTTTCTAGCTGACTAACGAGTTCATGGTCACCGAATATGTTACGTTAATAACGTTAGCCTAAATGTGACATTACCTGACATTGTTTACAAGCTGTTTTATTTACGTCTTTCCGCGGTTGAAACACTGATAGGCTACGCATCTTTCGTATTCACACGAGACATGATATGGATTTCAGTAAGTTGAACCGTAACTTTTATCATACCTTCAGAAGTTCTTTCTTGTTTTTTTCGCGCAGTAACTGGTATTAAAGCGGAGGAGAGACTCAGTTCACGCGCGCTTCACGCTGCCGCTTCTCTTGAACTGATGATGCGATACAGCGGTCACACATTGAAGAGAGCCAAAACAGTATTTAGGCTAGGTTTTTTTATTACGTAGTAAAAAGGGCAGAATTTGAAATATGAGACTTTGTTTCATGTCAAAAGCAACAAACCACAAATCTTATTGTGATTTATTGGATGGTTACGTATCCTCGCGCTTTTTTAAGTGGGTATATGGCGTATACCTATGGCGGGCCGGAAGGTCCAAAAATATGGCTACCGACTTGTCGCGGGAATTCACTATTCAATTCCCAGTAGCCACTGAGTTTACCACTGATAGGCCGGCGGCGCATCTGTATCAAGCGGCAACCTCCCCCTTTCTCTCGTGAAGCCAATACGGAAGTAACTTAAACTGCCATTCATCGACTGGCCGCTAGGGACAGGCTCCAAAAGAGAGCAGAATCTCATAGAGTCCCATGTTAAATTGGCCAAGTTTATAGCAGAAAAAAACATGTTTACAAGTTGGTTCAAATTGTGGTTTTGGTCTATACTGCTATTTTTGCCCTTCATGACAACTCTGAGGGGGGTGATTTTTTTAATAACTTATCCGTTTAAATTATATTAAGCCTTAAAAGTTCTGCATAATTAAGGGCGTGGTCACTTGAGTGACAGGTAGATTGCTGCTGTCTGTGAGCCGTCATGTTACCTCAGCTGCCGCTGAATTTGGCATCTCAGACGTTTTTGTGCTTTTTTTCTCGATTATTTTATACAATTATAAAATATGGCTTGCTGCATAATATTCGAGACTGATGTGTCTGTGTGCATGCATGCGGAAGAAACAGGACACACGTTGGATCGTGGCATTGGCTGAAAGTTTTGATTGCGAGATTATCTACAATGACAATACCAGGAGGATATACAACTCTGACAGCACTGCTTGGATATTATAACAAACTGCTGCACTATTTTGAAAAAAATATATACTTTGGACACAGGCTCATTTGTTTGTTAGATACGATCGCTGCTCAGATTGCATCCTTTCTTGAAGAACGATGACAGAGAGCAGATCATTCAGAAGAAATGTGAAATGTTTTTTTTTTGTTTTGTTTTGCGATGGACATTTATATTTTACCCAAGTGCCACAGATTGGTTTCATCTCGCGATCTCTATTATAAAGGTATGAAGTCCCATTTTATGTTCCATGTTGTTATTTGCACACCCAACACTGGTGTTGGAGCATCTATATCTTAAAAAAAACACCGTAAATTGACAGTAAACCTTTAGAACTTTCTGATGTTAAAACTTATCTTTATTAATAATTTAGATAGTATCTAGATAGATAGCTCCTTTGCTTGCTAACGTGGTCACGTCGAGCTAGGCGGGCGTGGTTTCAGCAACCAATCACATCAGCTCAAACCACCTCCCCGCCTCTTTGCCCATTTTCAGTTATCCGGGAGTGACGTGCGGTGACGCGCAGCTAAGATGGCCGCGTCCTCATTTTCGCTTCAAAACTGCTTATCAGAACTGAGGGCGAAGATGGCGACTGAGTAACATGCACGTGCTGAAGCTCTGCATTCAACTTTAGTTAACAGAAGATTTAATATGTAAAAGGACACAAAATAACTTCTTTATTGGTTTGAGCAAGTCGTTTTTCATTCTTTCGTTTTTCTATCTTTTCAACGAGCGTGATGGATGTAGATAAACCTACTCGTGGTGCAATGCACTCGTACGCAAAGAAATCTCTGAATGCTGCGTTCAGAGTCAACGACGCTTCAAATGCCTCGGGGCTTAAAGTTCCCTTGCCTGAAACTAGTGATGGGCAGAGCGAGGCTTCGTGAAACACTGAAGCAGTTGAATCAAATGTGCCGTGATGATTCGAGGCTTCGAAACAATCTGACACTTGACTCCACGGTGACCCCTAGTGGTCAAAAGAGTGTAAATGCAACAAAACTCAAACTAAACATGCAGTAAAAACACCTTTTACAAATCTATTGCAAATGTTTTATTGAAAGTAAAATCTATTAAATGCAATTAACTAATTCTCTAATAAGATTAGGCTACATATAGAGTGACTGTATATCTGTTCTTTTATCAATTTTCAAGGCTTGTTTCTCTGTTCCATGGCTCAAGCTAAACAGGCCAATAAGAGATTAATAACTACCATTATTCATTTTAATTATTCTAATGTCTAATTAAAACATCTACAAATTTATAAAACTGATCAGAGATCAGGTAAAACCCATAGACACTCGTTCAATGCTTCTCAGGTGAATCTGCATGATTCATGGGTTAACTTTATCATCGCCCTCTACTGGTGAACCTCTGAAATTTCGAACTGTTTTGAAATGTTTCGAAACAGTGATGACGTAATGAAGCCTCGTTTACTAAAATCACGTGACTTTGGCAGTTTGATACACGCTCCGAATCACTGATTCGAAACAAATGATTCATGAAGCTTCGGAGCTTCATGAAGCATGTGTTTCGAAATCGGCCATCACTACCTGAAACTCCTAAACCGCCTCCCAAAAAATCAAAAATGAGTGACAGAGCGGCATCGGATAATCAGACGGTTTCCAATTCGCATTTGATGGAAGTTTTGCAGAGAGTTGGAAATATGCAAACGGAAACTCTGAATCGTATGCAAACTCTGGAAGCAACGGTTAAAGACAATACAAGTTCGCTAAACAGCGTGACTGAAGGCGCTTGAGTTTGAGCAATCAAGTTGAAGAGGTATCAAGCAAGGTGAATGCATTACAGAACAGGGTGGAAACACTAGAAAAGGAGAATTGTGTGCTGCGTGACAAAAGCGAGGAACTAGACTCTTACAAAAGGAGGTGGAATCTGCGAGTGGCCGGTATTGCGGAGCAGAGAGGAGAAGATGTCCGGAAAATCCTACTCGACTTATTCGGCAAAGTGTCTCCAGAGATTACAGACCAGCTTGTTTACACTCTTGATGTCGCCCACAGACTGGGCCCACGTTCTGAAGGAGCGCACTCGAGCCGTCGCATCATAGTTCAGTTTCTGTCACGCAACGTCCGAGATAAAATCTGGAGGGATGCCAGAACCGCGGCCATTCTCAAAGAAAGGAAGATACGAGTTTTTGAAGACTTAACCCAAAGCACCAAAGACGCCAGGAACAAACTTTGGCCACTTGTCGAACGCGCACGAAAGGAAGGGAAGAGAGCAGGCTTCAGAGGCCCCTTCGCATATATCGACGGTAAAAGGATCTCTGCAAGTGATCAGAAAGGCTGATTAAAGCTGTGGCATCTTCATTGAGATATCGTCGCACCAGTTGACTTTTGGCACTCACGGGTAGGCACGAACTGCTCCAGGTTTTTTGTTGTTGTTGTTGTTGTTGTTGTTTTGTTTTGTTTTTCTCAGACATGATGGATAGACTTTGATCTAGCATCACTGTTCTTTTTTACATGATGGATCTTATAATTTTATTTTTATTTTGGGACCAATGCATTAATGACAACGATCATAATGGAATATTTCCATTTTAAGTTACGTTTTCAGCCGACCATATACTCGTTCTGAAGAAGAATCCACAAACTGAATGTCTGATAGAGGAACGAAAGTGTAAATAAACAAACAAAATATAAATGGGAAGATAAGGGAGAAAGACTTGTGCATGACTTACTATTGTTCTTTTGTATTGCAGAGTCAGGCGATCTGTTGCTTTTTTTTCGTATTATTCTAGAGAAGTTTCTTCTGTTCTAATTGATATCCTGTTCTGTACCTTGTTCGTTAGGTATCGGATACTCTTGTTTTCTTTTTTATGTCTTTGTCTCTATTTTCTTTAAATGCCAGGGGTTTGAAAAACAACGTCAAAAGGAAGGCTTTATTTCTTTTTTCTAAGAGGCACAAAGTAGACTTCTGTTTTTTTCAGGAAAGTCACTCTACATCTAAAGATACCAAATTTTGGAGGTCACAGTGGGGCAATGAAATTTGGCTATCACATGGGTCAGAACATTCTGCCGGAGTAGGGATAATGAGGTATAATTTTAATGGTAATATTCTGGAAACCAGTATTGATCCTTCAGGACACTTCTTACTAATGATAATTGTCATCAATCAGTTTATTTTAATTATTGTCAACATCTATGGATACAATTCTGTTGCAGAAAACTGATTTCTTTAACACGCTAGATCAAAAACTCTCATATGCATTAGGTAAATATCCTACTGCCTTTCTGATTTTAGGAGGTGATTTTAACATAACAATGAATAACATGCTAGATAGGTACCCTCCAAGGAAAGCAGTTTCTCCAAATTCAAATCTTGTAGCATTTATGGATAAATTTGACTTGGTTGACATCTGGAGAGAAATGTATCCGGATGTAATGCAGTATACCTGGAGTAACAAAGACCGTTCAAGGCGATCAAGAATTGATTATTGGTTGATTTCGAAAACATTAAGTATTAATAATATCTCTATTAATATTAGCAACAGCCCACTGACTGATCACAATGCTATTTATATGGTAGTTAATTTATCGCAAAAAACAATTCCTACCTCCAAACCGTTGCTCTGGAAATTAAATAACTCCCTTCTTAAATACGAAAAGGTCAAGCAACAGATTATTGAACTAATCCAAATTTACTGGGAAAGGGCTAAATCACAAAATAATTATGGACGTAATTGGGAGCTTTTAAAATATGAATTGGGTAAATTCTTAAGAAAATTTGGAAGTGAGATGGCAAAGCAAAAAAGATTAATAGAGGATGAAGTTCTTTCACAACTTTCTGCTTTATCATTTAAGGAACCACTGACAGACGTTCAAAGTGTTGAATATTCCAATCTACAAAATAAATTAGACGACATGTATAGATCCAAAGCTAAAGGAGCCTATGTTAGATCAAGGAAAAAATGGCTGGAAGAAGGAGAGCAGAATTCAGCCTATTTTTTTAGGTTGGAAAGATCCAATGCTGTGAACGCTTCTATTGATCGTCTCCGTACAAATGACAAAGTTCTCGATAATCCTAAGGACATAGCTTCTTTTTGCTCTAAATTCTATAGTAATTTATATACATCAAGATATTGTGAAAATTCAGCCAAATCCTTTTTTGAATCTATTAATCAAAATAAAGTTATTTCTCTAGAGGACAAAGAAGCTTGTGATTACAATATATCCCTATCAGAAATTATGCAGGCTATTAAGAGTCTAAAAAATAATAAAAGTCCCGGCTGTGATGGTTTAACCTCTGAATTATATAAGATGTTTGCTGATAACTTATCTCCTTTTTTACTAAAAGTATTTGAAGAAAGTTTTGATTTAGAAGTACTTCCACCTACAATGACTCAAAGAGTTATCACCTTAATACCCAAACCCAATAAAGATAAAGAATGTCTAGAAAATTGGAGACCAATTTAACCCTCTTAAATAATGATTACAAAATTTTAGCCCTGATTTTAGCAAAAAGAATTAAAGACGTCCTTAACTGTATTATCGATGAATCACAGTCAGGTTTTATGGAAAAACGTCACATTACAAATAATATTAGATTAGTCCTAGATATCTTGGATTATGAAGATCTTATCCTTAATGACAGTTACATGCTTTTCTTAGACTTCTACAAAGCCTTTGATTCACTCGAGCACAACTTCATATTTCAAGCTCTTACCAAATTTGGGTTTGGAGATTCATTTTGTAAAGCCATCAGGACATTGTATATAAATAATAATAGTGTTATTAAATTAAAATTCGGAACCTTACCTAGATTCAATCTGTCACGCGGAGTAAGACAAGGCTGTCCTATATCTCCATATTTATTCTTGCTTGCCTCTCAATTCTTAGCTCTGCATATTTCTAGTAGTAATTTACAAGGTATTACAATTGACGATAGACAAATTATTGTTAGCCAGCTGGCTGATGACACCACTTTGTTTTTGAATGATGCCTCTCAAATTCCTTTAGCTTTAAGATTGATTGATTTCTTTTCCAGAGCTTCAGGTCTCTATTTAAATATTAACAAATGTGAGTTGATGTCTGTTAAAGGCTGTAATGCTCCCTCCATATGTAATATTCCTGTGAAAGACCAAGTTACATACTTAGGAATTGTAATTAATAAAGACCAAAAAATAAGATGTAAACTCAATTTCGATCCTCTAGTAATGAAAACCCAAAAGAAACTAAATTCTTGGTTGCAGAGAGACTTGTCGATAAGAGGAAGAATTTTACTCTCTAAAGCCGAAGGATTGTCGAGACTAACGTATGCAGCTCTTTCCTTGGAGGTGAACAATAGAACATTAAAAAAGGTTGATAGCATGTTAAATAATTTTGTTTGGAAAAATAAAACCCATTTTATTAGAAAATCTGTACTGATGAATCCATTAAAACAAGGGGGGTTGGATGTTTTAGATTTTACTACTTTAAATAATACTTTTAAGATTAATTGGCTTAAAAATTTCCTTAATAATTCGTCCTCTCTTTGGAGTATTATCCCTAACTATATTTTTTCTAAAGTTGGTGGCCTGAATTTTCTCCTACTCTGTAACTATAATATTACAAAGATCCCTGTCAAACTTTCTAATTTCCATAAGCAGATGCTCTTGGCTTGGTCCCTGATATACAAACACAACTTCTCTCCGCACAGATATTACTTACCGGTATGGAACAATAAGGATATTCTCTACAAAAATAAGTCACTTTTCTTTGACAACTGGTTCAAAAATGACCTTCTGTTAGTTGGACAGCTTTTTAATTCACAGGGCAGACTTTATAATTATTCAGATTTTTTACAGAAATATAAAATTCCTGTAACTCCTAGTGAATACGCTATTGTTTTCAATGCTATTCCTTCCGGTGTGTCTTTTCTGTTGCAAGGTTCTACACTTCCATGGCCATGTACTCACTCTTTGAACCTAACTGACACAATGATTGGAAATGTGTGCTTTTCTGTAGAGCAACATAAAAATAATTCTAAAATCAGAGCCCTCTTCCAGAGAGAGTTGATGACTATTCCTTATATAACACCATATTGGAATAATATTGTAGAGAATTTACCGTGGGAGAAAGTGTGGTCCTTGCCGCATAAGTATCTGCTTACTAATAAAGTTAAAGAAATAACATTTAAATTAATTCACAAATGTTACCCGACCAAAGCCTTTCTTAAGAAATATAAGTCAGATATTGAAGTGAATTGTTCTTTCTGTCACTCTGCTGAGGAAGATTTCATTCACTTGTTTTGGCAATGTACCCACACAGAGAAATTTTGGTCAGATGTTTTATTGTTTATTCAGTCATATTTTATAAGTGACTTTTCCTTTTGTTTTAAAGATGTTTTCTTTGGATTATTTGACTACTCTAAAGAGAACATAGGGAAATATTACATAATTAATTTGTGTTTCCTACTGGCTAAGTTTCACATACATAAACAAAAATTTACTGGCTCTAAGCTTCTCTTTTCTCTATTCAGAGATGATCTTGACAGGTATATTGAAACTATCCAATGCTCTATTAATCCCAAAGCTATGAAAACTGTTTCTCTTTATTCATACTTTTTGTCCTCTTAAGGTTTACATAGCCTATATTGCATTGTTGTTGCTTTATTACCCTGGCAACTTATCTGTGTCTGTATTTTTTTTTTTTTTTTTCTTTTTTGTGTTTTACATGTATTAGTATTGTAATCTTGTATATTTTTTAATAAAAAAAAAAAAAGTAAAAAAAAAAAAAAAACTGCTGTTCAGAACTCTATGGGTGACGTCACGGACGCTACGTCCATATTTTTTTACAGTCTATGATCTGTATACACACTCTCCTCACGCAGCGAACGACTCACTTTCCTCACGCAGCGAACGACTCACTTTCCTCACGCAGCGAACGACTCACTTTCCTCACGCAGCGAACGACTCACGCAGCGAACGACTCACGCAGCGAACGACTCACTTTCCTCACGCAGCTGACCACTGACTCTCCTCAGCGAACGACTCACTTTCCTCAGCTGGCGACTCACTTTCCTCACGCAGCGAACGACTCACTTTCCTCACGCAGCTGACCACGACTCTCCTCAGCTGGCGACTCACTTTCCTCACGCAGCGAACGACTCACTTTCCTCAGCTGGCGACTCACTTTCCTCGCGCAGTGAACGACTCAATTTCCTCAGCTGGCGACTCACTTTCCTCACGCAGCGAACGACTCACGCAGTGAACGACTCACTTTCCGCAGCCGGCGACTCCCTTTCCTCACGCAGCAATTGACTCTCCTCACGTTTCTTTTCAAATACTGTGATGATGCAATAACTAACTACATCGAGTAAAGTTTATCATTTTTTGTGTTGTAATTGTAATTTATTCTGAAGCAATATTCCAATCAGTGTTCTGTAAACTGTTAAGATGTAAACTGTAAATCATCAGATTTGTAGCTATACGCTCCCTTAAAGGGATAGGTCAATCAAAAATAAAAATTCTGTCATCCTTGCCTTAACTTCTAGTTGTTCCGAACCTGTATGAGTTTCTTTCTTCTGTTGAACTAAAAATATATTTTGAATGTCAGTAAACAGACAGCTGACTGTAGCCAGTGAGTTTCATAGTAGGAAAAAAAAATACTATGGAAATCACTGGTTACCGTCAACTGTCTGGTTACTGACATTCTTCAAAATATTATCATTTTTAGCTAAACAGAAGAAAGAAACTCATATAGGTTTGGAACAACTAGAGTGTAAGTCAATGATGATAGAATTATCATTTAGGTTTAACTATCCCTTGAAATTGATTGTCATGGCATTTTTAATAAATGATCCTTTATAAATGGCCTTTATAAATGATCTTTATCTTGATCTATAACGCGAGATGGGCGCCGCCATCTTAGTTTGCCCCGCAGTTTCCTGAGTCCTGTCAGTCGGATTTACAGCAGGTGAATTCATAATTTTCTCCCGAAATATATGCAAGTAAGTGGCTGGTGAACTGGAAGAATAATAGAGTAAACTTTGTAGTTACTTGGGCCCGTTATGTGTGTCTGATATGAACAAATATCGGCAAATTGTATATGAATGGATTGTTATTGCTCCTTCCACTGATGTCTGACATCAGTGCATTTTATAAACTCCAAATATATTGTTTTAATGGTGCTTATGCGTATATAAATGTCTGAAATCTGAAAAGAAACGTTATGTTGCTGAAAACACTGCATAGTTGTGATATATGACAAGAGCTGCGCGCTTCCGTCTCGCAGCCAGAGCGCGAAAGCACAGTTTGAATCTGGCAGTTATGTGATGTCGCTGAACGTTCGAAATTCCTTATGTAGGACCGTACGCCCAGGGGCACTGAAATAAAAATCCCATATGTGGGACCGTACCGCTCAAAGGGTCATACAGTATGCTGCTACGAAAACGCAATAGAAGATTGTTCAATGTAAAAAAAAAAAAAAAAAAAAATCATACTTTGTTAGTTTTAATAAATAAAACATAAAAAAAAATCAAGGAAATTTATCTGCCAATTTTTTCTTTTTGCTGTATCTAAAACGTACCGAACCGAACCGTGACACCAGTGTATCGTATCGAACCGAACCGTGAATTTTGTGAACCGTTACACCCCTAATTTTGAAGAATGTCAGTAACCAGACAGTTGACGGTAACCAGTGACTTCCATAGTATTTTTTTTTTCCTACTATGAAACTCACTGGCTACAGTCAGCTGTCTGTTTACTGACATTCAAAATATATTTTTAGTTCAACAGAAGACAGAAACTCATACAGGTTCGGAACAACTAGAAGGTAAGGCAAGGATGACAGAATTTTTATTTTTGATTGACCTATCCCTTTAAGGGAGCGTATAGCTACAGATCTGATGATTTACAGTTTACATCTTAACAGTTTACAGAACACTGATTGGAATATTGCTTCAGAATAAATTACAATTACAACACAAAAAATGATAAACTTTACTCGATGTAGTTAGTTATTGCATCATCACAGTATTTGAAAAGAAACGTGAGGAGAGTCAATTGCTGCATGAGGAAAGGGAGTCGCCGGCTGCGGCAAGGGAGTCGCCGGCTGCGGAAAGTGAGTCGCCGGCTGCGGAAAGTGAGTCGCCGGCTGCGGAAAGCGAGTCGCCGGCTGCGGAAAGCGAGTCGCCGGCTGCGGAAAGTGAGTCGCCGGCTGCGGAAAGTGAGTCGTTCACTGCGTGAAGAAAGTGAGTCGTTCGCTGCGTGAGGAAAGTGAGTCGTTTGCTGCGTGAGGAAAGTGAGTCGTTTGCTGCGTGAGGAAAGTGAGTCGTTCGCTGTGTGAGGAAAGTGAGTCGCCAGCTGAGGAAAGTGAGTCGTTCACTGTGTGCAGAAAATGAGTCGCCAGCTGAGGAAAGTGAGTCGCTCGCTGTGTGAGGAAAGTGAGTCGTTCGCTGCGTGAGGAAAGTGAGTCGCCAGCTGAGGAGAGTCAGTGGTCAGCTGCGTGAGGAAAGTGAGTCGTTCGCTGCGTGAAGAGAGATGCACCGCCGGCCTATCAGTGGTAAACTCAGTGGCTACTGGGAATTGAATAGTGAATTCCCGCGACAAGTCGGTAGCCATATTTTTGGACCTTCCGGCCCGCCATAGTAATGTAAACTAAGCGGTGGCATATTCTTTCCTAATCATCCTGTCATGGCAACATCACAGGCTTGTTTGAGATGAGCAAATTCTGCGCAGAACCGATCACCGGTGATCACCGCGAGATGCATGCCGGTTAGAAATGTGTCCGAGGGTGGTCCGCCTTGCTCTGATGTCATACTGACGTGTGTCAAAAACCTCTCGCGAGTGCGAGGCGGACGTGTCGGATTCTGCAGTCGAGCGCAGTTGCTCTCCACTGACTGCGCTGACTAAAAGCATGATGGGAAATGACTTGATGACGACACAGGATAAAGCTTATTGGTTTAAACAACCGTGATGTAATGATCTCTTTTAAAATGTTTGATTTTAAAACACTAATACCATGATTTTATGTGTATAAATTATGTGTGAATATTCCAAAAGTCTCTGACAGTGTGATCTCTCTATGGGTTATGTGATTGTTATCATATTTATAAAAAATATATAAAAACATGTCTTTAATTAAAATAAAATTGACTGATACACACATCCTTCGAATGGAAATAAATATCAAGTACTTTGGGTGTATTGTTCATTATGTTTGTTTTCATATAAAAGCAACAGAACGTAATTTACATCCAGTTTATCAGCAACACAGCGCACAAGTGTGAATCCCGCGATATCCGCCTTAATCTCGCAGGTGTCTGATGCACTACGAGAACGGAGAATTGTCCGTCTTGCCTGCACTTTTTTCACTCCTCCCCTCACTGCAGCCGCCTACTCTCGGCTGAACTTCAGGCGAGGCAAGGCGCATCTCAAACAAGCCTTACTTTTCGCCTCGACGAGAAATCTCGTCACCTATTAGTCTCGCGAGATCGTCACACCCCTAGTGGCAGCCTATCACGGTACCACCTATTTTTTTTTACAGTCTATGGGTACCACGCTTGAATTCACTGAGCTCCTGAGAGCGACCCATTCTTTCACAGATGTTTGTAGAAAAAGTCTGCATGCCTAGTGCTTGATTTTATACACCTGTGGCCATGGAAGTGATTGTAACACATGAATTCAATGATTTGGAGGGGTGTCCCAATACGTTTGGCAATATAGTGTATTTTGAAAGTAGAAAATAATATAGTAAATTGAGTAAATTGTAAATTGAGTGATAGAATATACAGTAAGGAAAAGCCCCATGAGCACTAACAAAGTAAAACCTGTAAAAAATGATGCAACATATTCTTATTTTGCTACCTTCATTATTTTAATAACATAATATCTGAAAGGAAGCAAAGTTTCACTGCTTCTCTTCATCATGTGATCAAACACAATATGGACAGACAATGTTTGTCACACATCTGAGATACAGAAAATATGCACAATTGTACTATTACTACATTTTATGGTATAAAAAGAAATTCCTCGCAATTGACTTGAGATTGATACATCAAGACTGGATATTTTTAAAGCATCCAAGTAACAGATACATTCAATATGTAAAACAGAGCCATTCTACTTGTGTTAAATTCCATACATTTCGAATATACCTTAAATAGATGTCCGGATCTGAGATCTGTTCATATTCATCTGTTAAGAGCAAAAGACATAATGAGGAATTATTGAAAAGCCATGATAGTAGTGATGCTACAATGCTAATATTAAATTGAATTCAACAGTAGAGAAAAAAAAATTAGTGGCTACTTATAACAGGTACCTTCCATAGACATATGCAGTTGTGCAGTAAAAGGAGTCAAATCAAAACTCGTCCTTTATCAACCCTGTTGCTTCACGTAATGGCTTTAGATTTGTTTACTTTGTAAGAACAAAATATGTATATGTATTTATCTGTCAGTACTCACAAGCTGGTCTCTCTGAAGACTCTGGAGATTAATATCAGGTTCAGGTGAGAAATTCTGGTTGCATTTTCGATCCGCAGATAAATTAGGTTTATCTTCTCCGAAACTGTTCTTCTTACGTATGCCTCCTGGTGAGTATATTGGATTATCATACATGCCAACAGGAAATATAAAAAGGCATGTTAACTAATCAGAGACTTGTTCAAACGAGTCAACACAACTGTTAACAATATTGTTAGTTGTGCACAAAAATAATTTGGTGAATGATTTAAATGTTCAATTACTGCCTACAGGCAACAACTGTTGAATGAATTGTTAAATGATAGGGTACCTGATGTTTTCTTTTGTGGTAGCCACTTAAAGACATTATCTAGCTTTTGCACAATATAATATTTCCTGTAAAACAAAGAAATAGAGTTATGGACATAAGAACACTTACTTTTATTCCAATACACATTTGAAAAAGATAATGTTTTCAGTAAACCTGAGCGATCGATTGCATTTTCCCAGATTTTTAGAGGGACTGTCAGAAAGATTGTAGTCCTCATACATTTTAATGGTACAGCTAAATAAACAAATGGTATTAGAAAATTATCAAACAAACTGTCCAAGCAAACTGCCTTTTCTGGACTTGAGAGTAGCTGATGGATAGTTCCCTTTCGAAGGGAACTTCTACTCTGTGTTGTTGACGCAATGGGGGGAACGTTCACGTGACCCAGTGTTTCGAAATCTGACTACCAAAAACTCCAATCCTATTGGCCGGCGACAGTCATATGGCTCGACCTGGAAGAATAAAGGTGCGCCTATGGAAACAGTCGGTATGCATCGTCTTTTCGGGACTGCTGTGTCTGCTACCGTGTATTCTTTGTTACTAAGAATCCGTGCCAATCCTTCAATATGTCTGAGAAAGGTAAGAGCTTTAGGAAGTGTGCTGATCCGTGTCCGGATTCTTGACACCAGAAGATACACACACCCTATGTGTTCATTGTTTGGGGGAAGAGCACGCACGGACAGTGCTCGAGGGCGCTGTCTGTGTTAACTGTGAGGGTTTCCCTATCAGAACGCTCCATTCTCGCCTGGCCCTCTTCTCGTGCTGAGGCAGAGCGAAGACTGCGTTCGTGGGGCTCACAGGTGGAGCTCGCCGCCGAGTTTGAGAGAGGTGTAACCGTCTCTCAGCATCAGGCGGTGGCTGGTGAGGACGCGATCCTGGATGATGAAGATGCCGTATCTTTGACATCTTCAGATCCAGGAACGAGTGCTCTTCTGGCTCCCAGCCCCCAAGAGCAGGAGATGGCGTTGGAGGAGGAAGCGAGTGAAACAGCTTCCTTCTCCAGACCTCCCTGTTCAGAGTACGCTGAGTTACTGGAGGTTATGGAGCACGCTGCCGGCAGGCTGCAGCTGCCGTGGAAGCGCGAGAGGAGAGAAACTGTTCGCGGCAGGCTGGACGAACGCTTTCTCTCTGACCATAACCCTGTAACTCCGGTGAGCCTCCCATTCCTTCCAGATCTCCACGTAGAGATCGAGAAAGCATGGAAGAGCCCATACTCGGCGAGGATCCATACACAGCAGCGAGGTAATTTCGCTGATGTGAAGGGATTACGCCAGCATGGGCATGTGGCGATGCCGCCTATTGACGAGACGTTTGCGAACTATCTCGTCACAGGCAGTGCACTGTCACTGAAAGCTCCGGTCCTGCCGTCCAAACCCCTTAAGATGACATCACGTTTTAACAGCAGGGCGTACGCTGCAGCAGGTCAGGCTGGCGCGGCTTTGCACTCTATGGCGGTGTTTAGGGGTGTAACGATACGCACAGGTCACGATACGGTACGTATCTCGATACGGAGTTTACGATACGATACGTATCACGATATTTTGAACAAAATGAAACTAAAATTCAAACAAGATTTATTAATAAAACATGAACAAATTTCAATAATTTTCCTTGTTGTACATACAAGATCACATTTCAATAAAATAAATAAATATAAAATTTTAATAAAAACCTTCTGTATTCAAATTAACAGTTGAATAGGGCTGTCTGTCACTGAAAAAAAATGTTAAATTTAACATGAACTTAGAATTATGAATTGGGGCCGTTCACATATCGCGTCTAAAAACGCGTGGAAGGCGCGGCCGCACCGCTTCTCCTTCTTTCCAAAGCGCTTGCGCTCCCGTGGCGTCGGTCGTTGCTATGCAACCATGAACTGAGCTCTCCAAGAGGATCAGGATGTTTCTGCAAAGGATAAATGATTTCTAGCCCTTGCATTAGTTTTACTACGAGATATATTGATGGAGATAAGATATAAAAACCACCATGTACAGCTATGATCAGCTGTTCGGCTGAGCTTTTGATGTTTTGTTACGGAAAGGCCATAGCTGATCGGTTGATTCTTGTCACACGACCTGCGGTGCGCTTGCGGCATTCTGAGAAGTTGAGAATTGCATGCGCGTCGATCCCATTATGAGCGCGCCTGCCGCACAGCTACATTTGAAAATAATAACTGACTTGCACGCGGAAAAGACGCAATATGTGAACGGCCCCACAGAACTTCTTAAAGCAAAGCATCGCAAGCGTCTTTTGCTTTTCTGTGAGCACAGCTGTTGCTGTGCACTGCGGTGAAAGAAAGCCACGACTTTTCTCACGCGACCATGCAAGGGGCAGGGTCTGTCCCCTGATGCGGTGGCTGAGCTGCGCCGCACCACGGATCTCGCTCTCCGGGCCACCAAACAGACGGCCGCCTCGATCGGGAGACATCTGTGGTTGAACATGGCGGACATCGGGGAAAAAGAGAAGGGCTTTCTCCTCGATGCCCCAGTCTCGCCTTCTGAACTTTTTGGCGGTTCCATTGAGACGGTCGTCGGGAAGTTCAGAGAGGCGAGGGCACGCTCAGCAGCTTATAAGAATTGCATACCGCTCAGATCCGATTCTGGGCCCAAACACCCGGGAGGCCCAGGACCGTCTCGAGCTGAGGGTCAGAGGCAGGTCCAGCGATCCAGCGTCGCCGCTCGAGCGCCTCCTCCTCCGCGGAGCAAGTCGCAAAAGCGGCAGGATACAAGGAATAGGAAGCTAGATCTTAGGGAGGTGATTGAGAACCGGCATCAGAATAATTCTCGCCGGTAATTGATCTCCTCCCTGGCGGGGGCACATTTCATCTACCCTCGCCGCTATTCCTCGGCCTTCCCGGGGACCTTTTGTGAATTACATGTTCAGATGACACCCTTGAACAGTCAGGACTGACGGTTGGGCCCATGATGAGTTTTTCTCTGATGGCCCGCCTTCTGGCTTGATAGTGATCGGGGTTTGTTGGCCTAAACCTGAATTATCTTCCCACCACGGTCAGGAGGAGGATTCGTTGGTCTATGGAGCCAGGGAAAAGGTAAGCAGGGCCAACTTATTGCTTGTTGGCCTTGTTTCTACTATTCCTGTTTTTTCTGAACATGTGACTGTAAATATGTAAGGGATCTTATGGGCAAACTGGGGTAGTTTTTAGAATGGCTGAGCGGGCCACAAAAGCTAAAAGCTAGGAGTGTTATTTGCTATAACCTTTATATATTATCCCTTGTTAATGGATATATATTCCTAGTTTTGACCTCCTCCCGAGGGAGCAGTTAGGCCGTATGCCCATTATCCCCTCAGTATGTAGGTGCTTGGGTTTAGTTAACAGATAGGTTGTTTAACCGTCAGTGTAACTTCCTGTTATCTCAGGTGGATTAGGCCCTTATCCTGTTGAGACAGAGCGTTCTGCTAGGCCCCACTTTCTAGAAGCCTTTTTGTCATTAGGGAAATAGGTTTTCCTCCGAGCCACTTGTTGTGTTGTTACAATCAAGTTGAGTTGACCTTGCTATCTGTTAGCTTTGTCCTCTAAGGCTTTTATACAGGTTTGAGAATCTGTATGGAAGATCCTTTTTTCCCTGCCTTTTAAAAAAAAAGGTAAGTTGACATTTCAAGCCATATCTACTGTCGGCTTTAGGCTCTAGACCCTTGCCCTACATTAACGTATGTGAGCTGTTTATGCTGCCACAGGTTGGCACTTGTACATATAGTTGGGATTCCACTATATTAGACATTGGTAACCCTATATTCCCCATGGTAAGGTTATTGGTGTTATTGAGTGCATCACCTGCTGGTTTGCATACTCAGGGTAGCTTTGCCACTTTCTGAGGAAAGTTGTTTTTTCTTGCTTCCTGTTTTTGATCATCCTTGCGGCTGTTTTCTTCTAGCTAGAATGTTGGCCTGTTTTCACATAGCCTCTTTTTGGTTTGCATTGTTAACATGCTGTAGTCGATCGCTCTTTGCTCACATTTTGCTTGCACTGCACAGCTTGCGCCACGTGTTGTTTAAAATATAGGCCCCTTCGGCCTTCTTTAGACCGTGTTGGCTGTGATTGGTCCCTAGCCAGCTATTCTAAAACTGCCTGTTGCAATGTGTATTAGGGGTAGCTCAGGACTAGCTTCCCATAATTTTTGGAACTCCTTCCTGTAGCTTGGTTCCCTATTAGTTCACGACTGTTGCCATATGTGGCGTGAATGGGTAGGCCCTCTTCGGCCTCCCTTCCTGTCCTATTATGGCACGGTGTGCATCTTCAGTGTTACCAGAGTAGGCGTTTGCCTCTTGGTTCTGATTTGGTTCGCTCCGAGGAGCTTCCTTGTTAGTTCTTTGTTGGCTCTTCTGCTTATTACAGTTGCGAAGCCACCTGTTTCTAAAATTGTTGGCCCCTTTAGGCCTTCCTTTTTAGTTGTCTGGTTGGCTCAGTTTGTTCTGGTATTTTATGATGGCTGAATGCCACACATCTCTAGGACTGTAGGCCCTAGCGGCCTCTTTTCTGGTTGATCTGCTGGCAGGATGCTCAGTATCCGACCACTTCAAGAGCCTGGTTGTCCCAAGCAAACTGGCCGCCTTTGCCGGGCCAGTTCGCATTGGATTACAGTGTTGTGTATCTCTTCCGAGGAAGTTTATACACTGCTCTTTGGTGGTCTTGATACACCACAGCCACTTGCTGTCGCCAGGTGCATACTAAGGAAGGCCTTCTTTTTGGCCTCCAGTGTAGCATCTGGAGTTGAGCTACAATGCTCTTCTCTCTGGAAGGAGAACTGTGTTCTTATGTATTGAGTGGCTAGCCCCTCAGTGGGATTGGGGCGGACCTTACCGAGATTTGGTCGCTTTCCTTCTCACTCGACCTAAAAAAATGGAATGTGCTAGTCGAGTCTCGGCCACCTATTTTCAAAGGTGGACCCTTATGCTCCTAGTAAAGGCCAATAGACTTATGCCATATTGTCAAGAAAGGTTTTAGGCCTTGCAGGCCACCGTTCTTAACATAATGGTGCTTGTTAACACTCTGAGGTCTGAAAACGCGCCGGCGCGTTTTGCAGGGTTTTCTTCACATTGCAGCAAAACAGACTTAAAATACTCCACCATTTTTTGTCATAGAGACATAAGTAATATATCAATTGAAACTATAGAATATCTTCTTTTATTTGTATACACTCAGAGTAAAAACAAAATGTTGTGCTTTTTGTAAAATAAAGAAAACTAACATGATGCGTGATCTCTCATCTCCCTCTGAACGAAGTCCAATCTGATAGTTCTCAGAAAATTAACTGTAACTTAGTGAATACTAATCACAGAAAAATTACACTTATGTCTAAAAAAACGTTAAGATGTCAGGTTTTAAATCATGTAAGTCAAATCGAAAACAAACCTTCTGTGTTTATGTAATCTGTATGAAAAGAGAGCCATGTCAGAAGTCCGTGATTCAGCTCATTATCCGCTAATGCGGCAGCGCCCACGGAGCCAGCGCTATTCAGAGGCAAATTCAGAGGCAATACATGCATTCATCATCTCAATCGTGTATTTATTGTCTTGAAAAGTGTTTATCTGGATGTAAAAGTCATGGTTAGCGAGCTCTAGAAGACATGCAGTTAGTTCCTGTTTACTTTTCTTCTACAGATGAATTTTAGATGAGTTTTTGTTTCTTTAGCGCCCTCCTGCTGCTGTATGAATTGGAAACTCCATTCATGGAATAGCCTCTTCTTCTTTTAGATGAATTTGTGGACAAAAAATACACATAGCGCCCTCCGACTTCAAGGATGAATTGAAAACACCAGCGCTCATAGTAATGACAGTGAATATTAAATAAAAATAACTGCTCTGTATAGAAAATTGACATAAACATATGAGAATCCAATATTTCTCCAAATGTGCATGCTTTTAAAGCCTATATTCAGACTCTTTGCATCACAGAAACACATTATATTTTAAAGTATAATATAAAACCATTATTTTATTTTGTAATAATATTTTTCTGTATGTTTCATATATCATGATGAGCTTGAGACATCACAGAAGGTTTTTTTCACAGCCTACCTGACTGAAATGCCTCATTAATATGCAAGTCATTTCAGCTCATTACTATCCAATTCTTTTGTCTTCTCAGGTGAGAATGGCCCATTTTCAGTGGTGATTCACGCCTCCTCGCATACTGTGTTTCTTGGCAAAAAGTGTCTTACCAAAACTAAATCAATATATTGTTTTATATGTAGGCAGCATAATTTTTACATAATTTTGAAGCAAAAACTCTAGTCTACAACCTCCAATACCCCAAATTCTTGTGAACACAGATTTACTATACTTTTTTGGCCTTATATCAGTGACTTAAGTTTTTTGTTTTTTCAATAACCACGCATAAATGTTATTCCTTCAAAAACACAAACATGTACATACATGTTCCTCACATATTATTGTAGCCTAATTTGTGCTGAATACAGTGTAATGACAATTTTTCCATTAATACTGTGTCCAGGATCTAAGAACACTGCCATGAGCTGATGCCACGTGTTTATTGAGGTTATAGGCCCCTCCAGGGCTTCCTTGATTCATGTTGGCATAAGTATGTACTCCTCTTGCTTAAAGAGTAAAAGGTGCTTTTACCGAGTACACTGCTCAATGGATTGTGTTAGGTGGATTTCATGCGAGCGCCTTGTAGCCTCTTATGCTGCTTTTGAGGTGTTCAGAGTGGCCCCTCCAGGCCACTTTCTGATCGCACCCTTGTTCTGTGTATTCTGTCATGCTGTAGGCCCCTCTTTGGCCTCCATGATTAGGTGCCCTTTGCATGATCTACCTGTTAGGTGAGCTTGGTACTCCCCTTTTTGGTTTATCTACGTAATAGTACTTAGCTCCCTAAGCTGATCATGGGGGTTGGCCCTGGTTAGGCCTCCTCCTAAGTTTCAGCCCTTGGGCTGGTTTGTGCTTCCCTGAGGTGTCAGGTGTGTTAGCGCACAGCCCCCCTTAGTACAATAATGAGGCACTAAGAAGATCCTAGGTGAGCGGTTTTACACTCCCTGAATATGAGGATTCATAGCACTTCTAACTGAGTTCCTCTCTCTGGGATGCCCGTCTCTTCGCACGGGTTTGAGTGCTCCTGCCCTATTGCAGTCACTCTTACCTGTATCCTTCTGTGAAGGTTGCGTTTGGAGATTCTGTGTTCAGACAGGGAGGAGCTGGACTTAGTATGTCTGGTGACGAGACCAGGTGGCTTCCCTGGTGGCATTAAGGGTGACTTTGTCCCTTTTTAGTGGCATGGGCGGGGTTCCTCCGGGTCCCTGCCCTCATTCCCTAAAAGAGACCACTCTGTCTGCGTAAGATATGGTCTCAGAAGCTCTTAGCGGCCTTGTCAGGCCTTCTCTCTCTTCGAGGAGGGCCTCTTTTTGGCTTAGCTTGGGCTGTTGGCCTTAGGGAATGTTGTCACTGACAGTCTGTTGTGACCCGAGGGGGAGTTGCTACAGTTTCTATTGAACTGTAAGGGCTTCTGTCTCAGCCATTGTTGGCATGCACTCCCCTAAGCATGGCGGCGTGGGTATATCGTTCCCCATTGCGTCATCAACGCAGAGTAGAAGTTCCCTTCGAAAGGGAACGTCTCGGGTTTCGTATGTAACCTTAGTTCCCTGAGAACAGCGTTTCCTTGCCATGCTTGGGGCTGCCTGTGGAACAGTCCCTCAAATATGATATATACCGACTGTTTCCATAGGCGCGCCTTTATTCTTCCGGGTCGCGCCATATGACTGTCGCCGGCCAATAGAATTGGAGTTTTTGGTAGTCAGATTTCGAAACACCGGGTCACGTGGACGTTCCCCCCATTGCGTCATCAACGCAGAGTCTCGTTCCCTGTTCTCAGGGAACTAAGGTTACATACGTAACCCGAGACGTTTTCATTTCTTTTCAGGGCAGTCGCTGAACAAATCTACTGTGGGTTTGTGTTACGTTTACTGTGTACTGTGTTCTCTTTTTTTTTCTTTCTCAACTGTCATAATTCTTAGGTTCATGACTAGCACGTCAATCATCATTATTCAATGGGTCGACACCTGCCCCTAAGGAACTAATCCGAACCAAGCAGCAACCTCCCCCTGTTTCTCGTGAAGCCAATACGGAAATGAATTAAACAGCAATTCATCTACTGGCCGCTAGGGACAGGCTGCAGAAGTGAGCAGAATCTCATTGACCATCATGTTAAATTAGCCAAGTTTACAGCAGAAAAAAAACATGTTACAGTCTGGTTCATATTGTGTTTTTGGTCTATACTGCGAATTTTGTCCTTCATGACAACTCTAGAACTCTATGGGTGACGTCACGGACACTACGTCCATATTTTTTTACAGTCTATGATCCGATCCCCGAACTCGCCTGTATGCATCAAAGTCACTTTCCCGCTGAAAGCGCGCTCCCTCAGCTGGACTGAGTGTCAAAAGAACCAGCTGCGTGACTGGATTTAATAGGGGAAACTGCGAAAACGCAGAGTAAAACTAACGAATTACACTAAAGGTTGGAATTAAATGTTTTCCTTACAACTTGTCAAATACACCTAATTCATGGATATTGACATGCAGCCACGAGTCGTGTTTCCTGACATTCATATGTGCCTGATTTCGACGGCGGGGATACACATAGCTAAAGCAAATCTGCCTGTTAATATTTTATATAACTACAATATAGGTAGGTTTAAATCCGCGTAATCATGTATATCAATGTTATTTCGTCATATTGTCCAGCCCTAAAACATATATAGTTTTATAGTATAGTTTTTGTCAGTGTTATTTATTGAAAAACAGCCAATTATGCAGAATATAAGATCGAAAATATTTAATTGATGAGTTGTCAACATAATATATAACAATACAATATATACACTACTGTTCAAAAGTTTGGAATCGGTAAGATTTATAATGTTTTTTAAAAAAGTTTCCTCTGCTCACCAAGGCTGCATTTATTTAATTAAAATTACAGTAAAAACAGTACTATTGTGAAATATTATTACAATTTAAAATAACTGTTTTCTATTTGAATATATTTTACAAAGTAATTTATTCCTGTGATGTCAAAGTTGAATTTTCCGCATCATTAGGCTACTCCAGTCTTCAGTGTCACATGATCCTTCAGAAATAATTTTAAAATGCTGATTTGCTACTCAAGAAACATTTCTGATTATATCAATGTTGAAAACAGTTGTGTACTTTTTTTTTTTTAAGATTCTTTGATTAATAAAAAGTTCAAAAGAACAGCATTTATCTGAAATACAAAGATTTGTAACATTATACACTGCCGTTCAAAAGTTTGGGGTCAGTAAGAATTTTTATTTTTATTTTTTTTAAAGAAATGAAAGAAATTAATTCTTTAATTCAGCAAGGATGCATTAAATCGATCAAAAGTGACAGTAAAGACATTTATAATGTTACAAAAGATTATATTTCAAATAAATGCTGTTCTTTTGAACTTACTCAATCCTGAGAAAAATATTGTACACAAATATTTTGTACACAATAAATGTTTCTTGAGCAGAAAATCAGCATATTAGAATGATTTTTGAAGGATCATGTGAAACTGAAGACTAGAGTAATAATGCTAAAAACGTCTCGGTTATGTATATAACCTTAGTTCCCTGATAGGGAACGAGACGCTGCGTAAAAACGCTATGGGAACGCCTCTGCGTGATGTCGTCTGAAGCATGTATACAATCTGTCCAATCAGGAGACGGAACGTCATAGGCGGGTGACGTCACTGACCAGGAACCATAAAGCCAGCCCGAAAACACTGTCATTCAGCTTCTCAAAGTCTTCTCAGCTTCTCAAAGTCTCAAAGTCTCAAGTCACTCTAGGGCACGCAGGGAGTATGGCAAAGTTATAACCTTAGTTCCCCTATCAGGGAACTAAGGTTATATACACAGGGGTGCACATAACTGGTACGCAGGTACGCATGCGCGACAAAAATCAGGAATGCTTAATGCCTCCTGTGTTACTCCGCGCCTTTGCGTACTGACCAATTTTTTCATCTAGACTTACAACTTACATGTTACTTGTCAACTACTGTCCGCGATGTCCAAAAAGCAACAGACATTAAGCAGCTTCTTTGGCGTTTCGCCACCTACAAAGAAACGCCAATTGGAGCCAGAGTCGAAAAAAAGATTTTTTTTCGGAAAAGTGGCTCAAAGATGTGCCGTGGCTTGAAGCTAACGACGAGCGCACTGAAATGTGGTGCAAGATTTGCCGCTCAAATCCACATCTAGCAGACAAAACAGGTGCGTTTTATAAAGGCTCAAAGAATTTCAACCATCCTTTATTTGAAAAACATGAAAAGAGCAAGGAGCACACGAATGTGGTGCAAGCCATTGCTAATAAACATGCTAGCCAAGAAGAAATGTCCAGTCGCCCACTTGCCAGATGGCGAGACAAGCTGAATGAAGAACAACGGCAAGCTCTGTTTAACATTTTTCTCCTCGCCTTCCATAAAGCTAAACACGCACGTCCCATGTCTTCTTATTCTGAGGATATTCAGTTACTGAAGCGGCTAGGAGTAAATGTCGGAGGTGCTTATCATTCACGTGAAGGGGGCACACGGATCATGCAAAGCATCGCCCACGCCATCAGCGGGGATTTACGAGCCAAGTTGCAGTCTGCTGAATTTTGGGGGCTGCTTTTTGATGGATCTGAGGACATCACAATAACTGAGCAGGAAATCGTTTACATTGTGTCTGTGTCCAGCAACGGAGAGTTTACCGCAGACTTTATTGGACTGATTGAATTGGGTGCTGACCGAACTGCGCAGGCCATAACAGACAGACTTGTGAGACTTTTCCAGGACACAGGCTTGGATGACTGGACAACAAAGTTGGTCGCTGTGTGCACGGACGGGGCTGCTGTCAACGTCGGTATGTACAACGGCGTTGTGCCAAAACTCCGGCGACTTGCTGCGGTTGGAGACTCACTTGTGCACATTTTGTGCACCGCACACACACTGGAGAATTGCGCAAAATCAGCTGATCACAACGTTCCTTACTGTGAGACATTTATTCGCTCTGTGGTCAAGCTGCTGCAGTTTTATTTACAAAAAGGTGGAGCAAAAAAACCTGCTGAACTGAAGAAGCTGTGTGAAGAAAATGGGATCTCTTTTGTGAAACTGGGTAAGTTTCATAATATCAGATGGTCTGCATGGAGGCATGAAACACTGTTAAAAATATCAAGACTATTGCCAGCCATTAAAATGCAACTGGCTACAAGTGATAACAGTGACTTGCAGCATATCTGCACTGAGCGTTTTCAGTGCTTTCTGTCAAACATGCTTGACATTGGTAACATTTTGAAGACCACATCCATTAAGTTTCAGAAGGAAAAGCTGACCATTGGAGAATGTAAGGATGAACTTATGGTTGCCATTGGACAGTTCACACTTCTGCTTGATGGTGAAGGCCACAGGGCACACACTGTTTCTAATGCTGATGCTGACAGAGACAAGACAAACTTACTGAGAGGATTAATTGAGTTTGAAATCAGATATGACTCCCTCAAGTCATGTGATCATTTATTAGTATTTGATCCTTCAACATGGCCTCAGGAAATGCAAGACCTCCACAGTTTTGGAAACGCAACAGTTTGCAGCATTCTCAAGAAATATGAGGCCATATTGCAACTTGACAAAGACACCACTGTGACAGAATGGATGCGCTTAAAGCAGGCAGGAAAACGCCTGGGAGCCTCTTCTGTGTATGACTTGGTCCAAATAGTAAATACAAGTAACCTAGTTGCTTACTCCTACATCAACAAGGTGGTTAAGCTGTCCCTTACACTGCCTTTAAGCAGTGCAGCTTGTGAGAGAGGATTCTCACATCTCAACATAATAAAAACCAAGTACAGATCCCGTCTGTCACATGCTCGTCTCTCAGCCCTGATACAGATTCACCTGTCGAAGCAGACCACAGAGACATTTGACCCAAAGCAAGCTGTTGACCTGTGGATGGAGACAGCTAAACGTAGGCTAAACCAAGGACAGGGAAGTGCATCTTTATCATCTACCATGCAGGAAGCTGAAGAAGAGGACAGTGGGGGTGGACACTGAGGAAGGCAGTGAGGAAGACTGCACTTAAGACCACACTACATATGGGGTGAGTACCAAACACCATCTCCTGTTCCTCACTTGAGTAACTGACCCAAAAAGTTATGTGCACCCCTGTATATACATAACCGAGATGTTCCCTTTCAAGGGAACTCGCTCTGCGTAAAAACGCTATGGGAACGCCATACCAACGTCGCCATAGTAACAAGTGACCGATCGTGTGAAGCCAAGGCGCACAACTCACAGTAACACCTGTGCCCCTGGAGAGGAGCCGAGATCCAACTCGTAAAATTTCACAAATGTGTGTGGTGAGGACCAGCCTGCCGCATCACAAATGTCAGAAAGGGAGACCCCCGAAATAAATGCCTTGGAGGTGGCCATACTCCTAGTTGAGTGCGCTCGGACAGCCAACGGTGAAGGCTGTCCGACCGCTTCATAAGCAAGTGAAATGGCCTCGACCACCCACTTGCTCATTCTCTGCTTAGATGCTGGTAGACCTTTTCTGGTGCACCGAAACATATGAACAGCTGTTCATCTTTTCTCCAGTTGGCAGCTCTATGAACATACGCATCCAATGCCCATACTGGACATAGCAGATTTAGTTTTTCCTGGTCCGATGACATAAACGGAGGAGGACAGAAGGCCTGCAGCATGATAGGTCTCGCAGTATTATTGAGAACCTTCGGAATATATCCCGGTCTGGGATGTAGAAATGCCTTCATATTACCAGGCGCAAATTCAAGACACGATGGAGCAACCGACAGGGCTTGAATGTCTCCAATTCTTTTGAGAGACGAGATAGTGATGAGAAACACTGCTTTTAGTGTTAGAAACTTTTCTGCAACCTCTTCGATAGGTTCGAAGGGAGCCATAGATAGGCCCTGTAACACAGTGGCCAAATCCCATGTCGGTACCCTCGTGTGAACTGCAGGTCTTATCCTCATAGTGCCACGAAGGAAACGTGTTATATGTGGGTGTCTCCCCAAAGAGACTCCACTGAAAGGAGCGTGGTAAGCAGCTAAAGCCGCCACGTAAACCTTTAGTGTGGAGGGGGATAGCCCTTTGGAAAATCTCTCCTGCAGGAAGTCCAGCACCGCGCTAACCGGGCAGTTAACTGGATCCCACTGATGATTCTCACACCAAGAAGTGAATAATCAACTACCTCAGTAGATAGACCGGAATCTATGAGACGTGCCCCCTCAGAGGCCACGCCCACAACTTCCATAACTCTGGGCGGGGGTGCAGTATCAGAACGCCCGCCTGTGAGAGTAGGTCCTCCCTGAGCATTATCTCCATCGGAAATCTGTCCAGGAGAGATACCAGGTCCGAGAACCATACTCGGGCCGGCCAGTACGGGGCTACCAATAATAGCCGAACCCCGTCCCGGCGAACTCTCTTCAGAGCGATCGGGGGAAATGCGTACAGCGGTAGCCTCAGCCACGGCTGTACCATAGCATCCAGCCCAAGAGGTGCTGGGTTTGACATGGAGAACCACAGTGGACAGTGAGTCGTCCCTCGAGAAGCAAACAGATCCACTTGGGCTTCGCCGTAGTTCTCCCAAAGGAGCTTCACCACCTCGGGATGAAGTCTCCATTCCCTGGGCCTCGGTCCCTGCCTCGACAGGATGTCTGCTCCCACATTCAGGTACCCTGGGATGTAAACTGCTCTGAGGAATAGCAGTTTCCCTTGGGACCACAGGAGAATCTGATTTGCCAGCTTGTAAAGCGGGCGTGATCTCAGACCCCCCTGGTGATTTATGTATGAGACTACTGATGTGTTGTCTGTTCTGACCAGCACATGTTTGTCTCTGAGGTCTGGGAGGAAGTATCTCAATGCTAGAAATACCGCCATCATTTCTAGACAATTTATGTGCCAAGTGAGATGATGGTCCTGCCACAGACCCCGTGTCGAGCGACCACTCATGATCGCCCCCCAGCCCGTGAGGGATGCATCTGTCGTTAGCGTGACGCGATGACTGAGAGCCCCCAGCACAGGTCCCTGGGATAGAAACCAAGGTTGCTTCCATATGTCTAGAGCATGTAAGCATCGCCGCGTGACTCTGATCATACGAAACGGATTCCTCCTCGGTGAGAACCCCTTGGTTTTGAGCCACCACTGCAGCGGTCTCATGTACAGCAGGCCGCAAGGTATAACGTTGGACGCTGCTGCCATCAGACCCAACAGTCTCTGGAACTGTTTTGCAGTGAGTGACTGGCCTTGCCTTATGTCCGAGACGGTATTGAGAATTGATGTTATTCGAGCCGGAGATAAACAGGCTCTCATAATCACCGAGTCCCATACCACGCCCAGATAAGTGGTTCTCTGTGCAGGAGAAAGCACACTTTTCTTTGCGTTTAGTCTCAACCCCAACTTTTCCATATGAGCGAGAACAACACCTCGATGTTGAACCGCTATCTGCTCTGATTGAGCGAGAATCAACCAATCGTCTATGTAGTTCAGAATGCGGATGCCCTGCATGCACAAGGGCGCCAGCGCTGCATCTACACATTTGGTAAATGTTTGGGGTGACAATGCTAGGCCGAAGGGGAGAACCCGATATTGGTATGCTTCGCCCCCGAAAGCAAACCTCAGGAATTCTCTGTGATGTGGGAGTATTGACACATGGAAATACGTTTCTTTCAGATCTATTGTCACAAACCAGTCCTCGGATCTGATTTGTGACACGACATGCTTTATTGTGAGCATTTTGAACTTGAGCTTTGCTACTGTTCGATTCAGTTGCCGTAGATCTGAAATCGGATGTAATCTCCCATCTTTCTTTGGCACAATGAAGTAACGGCTGTAAAAACCCGACTCCTTGCTGGGAGGAGGAACCCTTTCTATTGCTCCTTTTTGCAAGAGTGTCTAAACTTCCTGTGCCAACATCAGAGCCTGCTCGGGATCTACCACTGTGGTCAGAATCCCGTTGAATCGGGGTGGGTGTGTTCGAAACTGAATTGCATACCCCTTTTCTATAGTTCGCAGGACCCACTGAGATACTTTTGACAGAATTTTCCACTCTGACAAAAAATCAACTAAGGGAACCAGCCCCTCGAGGCTGGCCTCTGGTGGAACATGAGCACCCAGCACAGTGCCCTGTAACGGCTGACCGGCAGGGAACAACTGATCTGGATGACTCATATTTAGAGACCCTCGGGTGACACGCGGGGAAGCACTGCGCCCCGGCATAGCGGTGGGGTTGGCAGAGACCGCCCTCAGAATCCTGACGGTTCTTATAGTGTTAGGATTTCTTCGAAGCCCTCTTAGCGGCAATGACGGCCCTCAGATCTGTCTTGCCCTTCGAGGACTTCGGCTGAGCACGCTGATCCGGTTCCCAACTCCTCGGAGGGGGACCCCGGGTAGCAATACTCTGCTTTTGGTGTTGTCTGTGTTGCGAGGAGCTTGTACTTTGTCCCTGCTGCACTCGCCCGTCAGCAGGGGGAATTTGGGCCCGTCGAGGGAGAAACTGCTGCAAGATCGGCAGTAAGGCGTAAATCCTGGATTAGATCAGCCCCAACTTCATCACTTTCCCCCAAATTCTTCAGCAGATCAGCCTGATATGCTTGCAAGATGGACATCGTATGCAAGCATGCTGCAGCCTGACCTGCTGCCGAGTACGCTTTGCCCACTAGCGCTGAAGTTGTCTTGAGTGGCTTAGTGGGCAACGTTGGGGCTTTAAGGGACGATGCCGCCTGCGGGGAGAGCTGGCTCACAAGCGTCTCTTCCGCTCTTGGCATCGCCCCATACCCGTGTTTCCTCATTCCTGCCACATTGCTATATATGGAGGTCTGAGGTGTGTAAACACGGGTAGATACCGGCTTCTTCCATGATCTCGACACCTCAGTGTGGAGATCTGGAAAGAAGGGTAATGCCCGACGTGGAGGCTGAGCAGACCGAGATGGCAGAAAGCGTTCATCCAGTTTACTTTTCATGGTCTGCTCTTGCTTTTCGGCTGGCCAGTCGATGTTTAGCTTAGCAACAGCATGAGAAAGCACCTCCGTAAGCTCCTCGCTGGCGGGAGACTGAAGTGGCGGATCTTCAGACTCCCCTGTGGCCACGCTAACAACATCTAGCTCCTCAGAACTAGACGCCATTAACGGGACCGTATCCACCGGAGCGGAAGAAACCGCAACGCGTGCTTCCTGCCTCCGGATAGATACACTTCCAGATGCAACAGGTGAGGGCAGAGATAAGGCTGGGCCCGTCTCTAACCCCTCTGTTACATCCATCTGCGAACCCCAAGACATAAGGTGCCGCCCTGCCTCAGCAGAAGCGCAGCGTACGCAGAGGCATCTGCTCACAATGCACACAAGCAGCCCCCTCGAGAGCTGCCTGGGCATGCTGCACTCCCAAACAAACAACACACATTACATGTGTGTCCCCGTCCGGGATAAAAAGCTGACAAGGGTGCACACACTTCCTGTAGAGTTGTTCACTCGCCATTTCACAAAACAGTTTTGCAATAGACAGACAACAATAAATAGGACAGACAGTATCACACGAAGCGCTTGCTGAAGACACAGAAGCTGAATGACAGTGTTTTCGGGCTGGCTTTATGGTTCCTGGTCAGTGACGTCACCCGCCTATGACGTTCCGTCTCCTGATTGGACAGATTGTATGCGTGCTTCAGATGACATCACGCAGAGGCGTTCCCATAGCGTTTTTATGCAGCGCGAGTTCCCTTGAAAGGGAACTCAGCTTTGCCAACACAAGAATGAATTACATTTTAAAATAATTTCAAATAGAAAAGTTATTTTAAATAGTAACAATATTTCACAATATTACTGTTTTTACTGTATTTTTAATTAAATAAATGCAGCCTTGATGAGCAGAGGAAACTTATTTTAAAAACAGTAAAAATCTTACCGATCCCAAACTTTTGAATGGTAGTGTACGGTATGATTTTACCTCAAAATCCAACAATTTGACACAAAATGATACCTGCAAATCCATGTTTCTCTGCCTAGAGTCCAGCTGTTTCTGTGAACTGCAGTGATCCATTAGCGTTTTTCCCTGTTGCTTTCTGCAGTTTTTAAATATATTCCTCAGGGTTTGTGTCAAAGCTATTTGTACAGTCAATCACAAAGCTCTTTCCCATTTTGGATGTGTTTTGTGTGTTTTTCGCGGCATTCACGCTGAAAACCAGTGCTACCGCTCTTAGGGGGCTCGCACACCGGATGCAAAGCTCAGCGCCGCGCCATGTCTTTAACATTTGAACGCATTGTTTTCTATGAGTGTATGCACACCGGCGGCGACATTCGACACCTGTCCTCAGCGCCCAGCTATGACTCAAAAAACAATGCGTTCGAATTTGAAAGACGTGTCGTGGCACTGAGCTTCACATCCGGTGTGTGAGCCCCTTCAGTCTTTTGCCACTCAGTGGGGGTGACAGCAGTCGTAACGGTCAACGTTGACGTCACGTGCATACCATCTATAAAGACCCAGAAGTGACGAGAGGAGAGAAGCGCGTGCTTTCTCTCGTCTGACTTGCTGTCTGTTGCTAGCATTCTCGATTTACTTTTCTTAGTTTGTTTTTCTTTGTTATTTTACTTCTCTAATCTTGTTTTGTTTATTTTGGTTGTGACTAGGTTCATTCAAAAGATTTTCCCGGACTCAGAGGAGGGATAGTTAGTAGTGATGGGAAACTGAGGACATCTGGTGGTCAGACTTGTTTTCCCCACCATATCTAAATAATCACGGATCTGTGTAGCGTTTCCCAAAAGCATCGTAAGCCTAAGTTCATTGTTGCTCCATTGGTGGCATTTTGGGTGAGCTGTTTAACCCCTGTTCTGTTCAGGGTCTCTGAGACCCCAGCAATAAATCATGATTTATCAGACTCAGACACTACTGCTTTTTCCATCACATTTCCCGTTATGAATTATCGTTTGGTTCGTTGGTCCGTTAACTGGGTCCAAACTGCTCCACAGTTCGTTTCAAAGTGTACCAAGACCGCCTCTTCAAGGAGGTCTCTGTACTCTTGTTTGGTCCGCTTTTGGTGCGCACCTGAGTGTGATTGCTACTTTCACACCTGCCCAAACAAACTGCACCAAAGAGGATAAGGAACTCTAGTACGATTCAACAATGTTTCAGAATGGGAGGTATGTCAAACCCAAGAAAGCATGGTAATGGGAATATTCACACCAGACGCGACTTGTGCGAATAAATTACGTGTAGTAGTACGCTTGAACATTTTGAGTTTACTCGCTTCATTCGCGTGTGAAATTCACTTCACAACAGGCGGACTTATACAAAAAGTAAAAGTCTGTCAACAACAAACAGGAATTTTACAATTTTACACGAAGTTTAACCCGTCCACCAATTGATGCTCAACAGATGTCGGGTGATGCAACAAGACAACGAACCAAAGCACAGGAGTAAACAAACAACTGAATGACGAAGAACATTGGCCTTCTGGAGTGGCCCAGTTTGAAATACCTTATAACCTCAAGAGAACAACTCAGACCATTATGCCAAAAATATTGCTGAACTGAACAGTTTTATAAATTGCTTACCTTTTTACAGCCAGTTTATTTTTCGCAATATAAACTGTCAGGAATGCTATAGTTATTACTATTACTGTTCCCAATCCACCATAGAATCCGTCCTTGTGTACCAGGAAACTGCAATCCTCTCCCAAGTACCAGTTATCATCGAGGCAACTAGAGTAAATTATAAGTCCTTTTCAATTTTCAGAAAAAAATATCTGTACATATGTGTTATTTAGCAGATGCTTTTATTCATACTAAAAGTATACTTAAGTTGGGGACAGACATACAATCTTTGAGTGTCCAGCCCAGAACTTTAACCACCACTATATAGTTAAATATTTAAATATAGTTAAAATAAAAGTACGTACTTGCAGGATGGACCTTGTTTAGTAACTTCACAGATGCCATTGTTCCAACACGTTTTTGGCTCACTATGAGCTCTATTGCATCCAGTCACACATGTCACTTTGCGATCCAAAAGAACTGTTTCATAATACTTTTGATAGACTTCACCTAAATCTTCTGTAGCCTTGAGACACACCTCTTTGATCATGGAAATATAGAGACAGTTATAATAAATAATACAATTAAAAAGTAATAAATAAATAAAGTATAGAAAATTCCCTGATTGTAATAGAAAATATTTGTATGCTACTATCATTTTTTAGCACTAAATTAAAGGTGCTCTAAGCGATGTTGCACATTTTTAGGCCAAAACATTTTTTGTCACATACAGCAAACATCTCCTCACTATCCGCTAGCTGCCTGTCCCCTGAACACGCTGTAAAAAAAGGTCTCGGTTATGTATATAACCTTAGTTCCCTGAATAGGGAACGAGACGCTACGCTGTCGTCATGAAGCACGTATGAAATCTGTCCAATCAGATGATCGAACGTCATAGGCGGGTGACGTCACCGACCAGGAACTATAAAGGTGGCCCAAACGCACTCACATTCAGCTTCTGAAATACTGAAGCAAGTCGCTAAGGGCATGCTGGGAGTATGGCATAGGAACGCAGCGTCTTGTTCCCTATTCAGGGAACTAAGGTTATATACATAACCGAGACGTTCCCTTTCAAGGGAACTCACGCTGCGTAGTCGCTGTGGAAAAGACAATACCAATTTCCACCATATGAGCAAATGACCTTACGTGTGAAGCAGAGGCGCACACACTAGAGGAACACCTGAAGTGGAGCGAGGTCTAGTTCATAGAACCTCATGAACGTATGTGTTCATAGAACCCCAGATATATAAGCCTTAGAGGCAGCCATACTCCTGGTAGAGTGAGCTCTAACAGCCAATGGTGAAGGCTGTCCAGTCGACTCATAAGCAAGTGAGATGGACTCAAACACCCACTTGCTCAAAAGGGAGACCTTTTCTTGGTGCTCCAAAACATACAAATAACTGATCACATTTTCTCCACATGGCAGCTCTGTGGACATACACATCCAGTGCCCGTACTGGGCACAGCAGATTAAGTTTTTCCTGGTCCGGCAAAACAAAAGGAGGCGAACAGAAAGCCTGCAGCACAATAGGTCTCACAGGATTATTGAGGACCTTAGGGATATACCCTATCCTGGGATGTAAGAAAGCCTTCACATTCCCAGGCGCAAATTCTAGGCACGAAGGAGAGACTTGAATTGAATGTCTCCAATTCTCTTGAAAGACGAAATGGTAAGAAGAAATACTGTTTTTATTGTTAAAAATTTTTCGGGCACTTGTTCAATAGGTTCGAAGGGTGCCATAGATAAGCCTTGTAATACAACGGCCAAATCCCAAGCCGGTACTCTCATGCGTACAGCAGGCCTGAGCCTCAAATTGCCACGGAGGAAACTAGTTATATGCAGGTGTCTCCCCAAAGAGACTCCACTGAAAGGAGCGTGGTAAGCAGCTAAGGCCACCACGTACACCTTTAGCGTGGAGGGGATAACCCTGAAGTGAATCTTTCCTGCAGGAAATCCAGAACTGCCATAAGACATAACAGTTTTTCAAACTGTTTGACAGTGAGTGACTGGCCTAGCTTCACCTGTGAGACTTTTGATAGGATTGATGTCATGCGCACCGGAGACAGATGGGCCCACATGATCATCGAGTCCCATACCACGCCTAGATAAGTGGTTCTCTGAGCTGGAGAAAGCACACTTTTCTTCGCGTTTAGTCTCAACCCCAACCTTTTCATGTGAACAAGAACAACATCTCGATGTTGAACCACCATTTGCTCTGACTGAGCTAGAATCAACCAATCGTCTATGTAGTTCAAGGGCGCCAGTGCCGCGTCTACACATTTGGTAAAGGTTCGAGGTGACAGTGCTAGGCCGAAGGGAAGAACCTTGTATTGGTATGCTTCGCCCCTGAAAGCAAACCGTAGGAACTTCCTGTGTTGCGGAAGGATTGATACATGAAAGTACGCGTCCTTTAGATCTATCGTGATAAACCAGTCCTCGGACTTGATTTGTGACACGATATGTTTCACTGTCAGCATTTTGAACTTGAGCTTCGCTACTGTTCTGTTCAGCTGATGAAGATCTAAAATCGGACGCAACCCTCCGTCTTTCTTTGGCACAATGAAATAGCGGCTGTAAAATCCTGACTCCCTGCTGGGAGGAGGAACCCTTTCTATAGCCTCCTTTCGCAAGAGAGTCTCTACTTCTTGTGCCATCACCAGAGCCTGCTTTGAATTCACAACTGTTGAATTGGGGTGGGCGTGTGTGAAATTGAATTGCATACCCTCTTTCTACTGTGCACAGGACCCATTGAGATATCTTTGCCAGATTTTTCCACTCTGACAAAAAATCTACTAAGGGAACCAGCCTCTCGAGGCTGGCCTCTGGTGTTATATGGACAGCCAGCACAGTGCCCTGAAGCGGAGCCCCGGTAGGGAACAACTGAACTGACTGCAGAGAAAGGGACCCCGGTACCCCGGTTTGACAGCGTAGATAACAGAGTGCCTCTCTGAGGGATTCACGGGCACCGAAGGAAGTGATGAACGCGCGTTTGTCTCCGGAGGGGACCGCCCTCAGAATCCTGACACTCTTGCCGTCAGGATTTTTTCGCCGAAGCACTCTAGCTAGCCTCTGTTTTGTTTGACAACATTTACTCCACCCAGGATCGCTTAGAGCACCTTTAATTGTTGATCTCTGTTTATAGCTTCTCTCCCAATTCTCTCCTTTGTTCACTGACTCCTCTTAGAACCTTTTTTAACCTTTAAATAGACTATTGGAGGTTTGATATCTTCTAGTTCCTAGTAAAAATTAAATTACTAGAATTGTGAATTCTTTGATACTATATTGTGCCCATTTTCTGATTTATATATCATATATTGAGGCCAGTCGTAAGTTAACTGTGTAAACTTTAAGGTTTTTCAGAACTGTGAAAAAAAAACATGCAGAATGTTTCAAATATTTCAACATCAAACATTACACATTAAAACGCATTTCAGATATTTCAGTAGTTCACTCAGTACTTAAAAATAAGATTTTTTGTTTGTAAAATATGCAATTCAATAAAATTACAAAACTGATTAATAGAATACCTCACTATTCTTTTTTGCCCCTAGCACAATAAGTGAACCAAAAACTCACCATTGAGGTCAGTCTTTGTTGCATTGGCATTATTTACAACTAAGTCACCACCTAGAATACAAAAAAAAACAAAAACAAACACAGATTAACAATGCATCTAATAACTCTAATAACTTCAAAATAGAGAAAGGGAGGAGATATGCATATGACAACCTACCTGGGTCATTTATTATGGATTCAAGAGCCTTATCCACCTCTTTGGTTAGATTATCATAATTTTGAACGACATGGACATCATTTGTAATGTTAAGAATAACATCATGCTTAACATTCAGACTAGCCACATGATGTAAAAAAAGAGAGAGAGAGAGAAATATATAAAATCAGTCCCAGTTTTTTCCAGTGTTTAAGCTGTATAATTTTTTATTATACATATATACATATAATGTTTTAATTTTTCTTTTTAAGCATTTATTATACATTTATTACATTTTGTACTGTTACCTTTGAGTTTCCTTCAAAAGCAAGCTTCTTTTTCCTCTTTGCCTTCTAATTGTTTTTATTGGTCCACCAGCACTTTGACAGGACAAAAAACAAACAAACAAAAAAACAGATTGCATTTAGACCTATAGTCAGACATTATATGGGCATAAATATAATCACAAAATTGCTTGTGCTAAAGAAGAAGAATTACCTTAGAATTATGTTGTCCACACGATCAAAATTAGATATTTTACTATAATAGGGTTCAACCTATAAAATGAAAATTTATCTTTAATATTTCAAGTAGTAAAATGTATGTTATTGCATAGGTAACGGCATATGAAACAAAGAGGCGTTTGCAAACAAATGATTAAAAGCTAGAGCTTTTCTTAAAACTAATTTCACTTTTTCACTTAAATTAACTTCACATAAATTACTTTTAATCAACTTGTCCCAAGCTGATTTTTAGTTAATATATGCAGTTAACTCCAATCTCCAAGTTAATGGGCAATAATATGTAAGTGATCAAACATGAGACAAAGAGAAATAGAAAATAAAATGTAAGAAGTGTTGAAATGTATTATGTTAGTAACTTTTCTTGTGTTAACCCTGCGGAATAAGTAATTGTATTGTTACAATTGAGACTTTAAGATTTAAGGCCTTTACTTAAATTAGATGTCTAGTACCTGAAAACCATAGGCTACTTGAGTAAATGTACAGAGAGTCTACCCTACAACGAAAATGACTTAATTACAAGTTACAAGTCACAAATTCTAATATGATTGTAAAAGCCTCTTGTATTTATACACCTAAATGCATCTTAATACCAGGTCTAAACAGGGCCTTGACCAGATTGCTTGTAGTGTAGACGCTCATTTGGTCAATGCGTTCGAAGAGCTGAAGACCGCCTACTCTCTGCCTACTGACTTAATGTGTAAACATTCACGAGTTCACACAAATAATCAGATAGTAAATAGTATGCATAGTAGTATGCGTATTTGGCGTGCTGTCCAAGAAGAGGGCCCGAGCCTGGTATTTGGCCTGAACCCAGAGTACTCCCCAAAAATTGCAAACCAATGCAGGGCAGCCGGAAACATTACTGATGATCCCTAAAAATTGCACTGCGTAGGCTGGTTTGAGGGTTAGTTTGAAGGACCGGGAAAGTTCTCATCATATTGGATGAAAACATTACTGAGCTCCTGCAGGAGCTGAGGCGACATCACTGCTGTGGCAGTGGAGAGAATAGCCAGAAGAACTGAGCTCCTGCGGGAGACGAGGTGACATCACTGCTGCAGCTGTGGAGATATTATCCAGAGAATCTGAGCTCCTGCAAGAGCCGAGAGGACATCACTGCTGCTGCATTGGAGATATTAGCCAGAATAACTTAGCTCCTGCAGGAGCCGAGGCACATCACTGCTGCAGCAATGATAGAAAAATTCTGTGGTATTGGAATGATGGTATTAGTTGAGTTGGATATCTTTGCTTGCAGGTATGTGTGAGAGAATGAGCTGGAGCTGAAATTAGCTGATAAGGGTTTGTTGGGCTTCTTTATTATGGAAGCGATTAGATTGTATGTAGTTCTTAAAAACTTCTGATGACCAGTGACCAAGTGTTTGAATCTGATGCTGGGAGAGGCCTTTTTGGGTGGCTGTAGTTGCTGCTCTTATGCGGAATGGACTGCAGGGTTCTAGGGGAGGCAACTTGAAGAATGTAGTTGAGAGGTGTCAAGGAGAGTTTTCAGCTGGTGGTTTATGGGAATTTCAGCTCTGAATAATAATGTACCGGGGTTGGGAATGTGTCCTCCTCTGGTGCCAACAGCTTGAATTTCTAAGAAGACTTGATGTTGTTGGCAATGGGGTTTGGTTTCCAAGGCTGTAGCATTTGGTGGAATGGGCATCAGATTATAGTAGACAGAGTGAACGGCGTTGTTTGTGGGACAGTGATAGGAGGAAGAAAGGCTGGGACCAAGGCAGTTAGCGGAGACAGCCTCACGCTCGGCTCAGCCCCTGGAGCCAGGGAAGGGATGAGGAGGTTAGAAAATAGGGAAACTGAGAAAGGGAAATTGAGTTCCTTATGTCACGCTTGTTAAGTCGTGACATAAGGAACGCCATTTCCGGGTCCAAGCATCAACTCGTTTCTATTGAGAATGCCATCTTGACGTCCATTTATGAGCGCTATTTATTCATAATAAACATTTAACATTTTAATGTTAAAGGTCTACACAACAGTCTCCATGCTCACAGCGTTACAGATATTAATATTTTAACGATTTAAAGAAAGATGAATCACTATCTGGCTATCTGGGATTTTGGTATGGAGATAAAGGTTATGATTATTATATTTTTGATAGCATCATGTGTGTACATTAGCACCGTTTGTAGTTTTCTTGTGGTATGAGATAGAGCGTTTGGACTCAGAAGCGCTGCCGCATGACATCAGACTTAAAGTTGCCCAAGAATGCTTTTTCACAAGATGTAATATAAGTCTAAGGTGTCTCCTGAATATGTCTGTGAAGTTTCAGCTCATAATACCCCATAGATTTTTTTTTATTAATTTTTTTAACTGCCTATTTTGGGGCATCATTAACTATACACTGATTTTGGCAGCGCCGCCCCTTTAAATGGCATGCTCCTTGCCACACGAGCTCTTGACTATATTACAGTGCATTTACAAAGTTCACACAGCTAATATAGGCTGACCATATGCGCCATTCTCCCAGGACACGTCCTGTCCAGGATTTCTAAGTTGCATAAAATGTCCCAGTTTTGGTTTTGTTTTCATATTTGCGGAAGGTAACGACTGAAAAATAATTTGACCAATAGCATGCATTATACATAATCAACCGATCGTGGCTTGCAAGAAGGCTGGATCTACAGAGAACGGTCAAAGCATTGCAAATACGACAACATTTTAATGCATTGCATGAAGAAAGTCAATATGAACAGTGGCTTGCACTGACCTCCGTGTAGAAATCGCGTTCCGGGAGCACATCAATATGACCACTTTCACAGTTAAAGAGGCAAGGGCTCAAGCCATTCTAGGCAATTTAAAAATCCTGGACAGGACGCGTCCAGGAAGAATGGCGCATATGGTCACCCTAAGCTAATATAACCCTCAAAAAGATCTTTACAAGATGTTCGTCATGCATGCTGTATGCATGCTTCGAATTATGTGAGTAAAGTATTTAATTTGATGTTTACGTTTGATTCTGTATGAGTTTGAGGCTGTGCTCTGTGGCTAACAGCTAATACTACACTGTTGGAGAGATTTATAAAGAATGAAGTTGTGTTTATGGATTATACAGACTGCGCATGTTTAAAAATGAAAATAGCGACGGCTCTCTTGTCTCCGTGAATACAGTAAGAAACGATGGTAACTTTAACCACATTTAACAGTACATTAGCAACATGCTAATGAAACATTTAGAAAGACAATTTACAAATATCACTAAAAATATCATGTTATCATGGATCATGTCAGTTATTAGTGCTCCATCTGCCATTTTTCACTGTTGTTCTTGCTGGCTTACATTGTCTATGCACAGATCCAGACGTGAATACTGCCTTTCCTTGTCTAATGCCTTGAACATGGGCTGGCATATATGCAAATATTGGGGTCATACATAATGATCCTGACTGTTACGTAACAGTCGGTGTTATGTTGAGATCCGCGTGTTTTCCGGAAGTCTTTTAAACAAATGAGATTTATATAAGAAGGAGGAAGCAATGGGGTTTGAAACTCAATGTATGTCTTTTCCATGTACTGAACTGTTGTTATTTAACTATGCCAATATAAATTCAATTTTTGATTCTAGGGCACCTTTAAGGGGACCTATTATGCAAAATCCACTTTTACATGGTGTTTGGACATAAATGTGTGTTGGCAGTGTGTGTACACAACCACCCTATAGTGATAAAAATCCAACCACTCACCCGCCCACGAATGTTGACAGGCACTGCCGTTTTAACATAGGACCACCCTGAGCGCGTTCACAGTGAGTCCGCCATTGCTGCACTGATGATAACGTCTCCCAAGTGTTTTCGGTGTTCTGTAGCTGGATGGATTAATCCAAATAGCTCTCTCCATTTACTCCCTAAATCTGAGCTGCTGAAAACGAGGTAGATTAACTTGGCTTTCCAGGAAATTGCTCCCTCAGTTCTGCCGAAATTCGTTTATGTCTGCGCGAATCATTTCACACCGGACTGCTTTGTGAACGAATATCAATACAAAGAGACAATACAAAACAGAGACTGTGCTACAAAATGTGCTACTCAAGGATATAAGTAAAAACTGTTCATGATGCAGGTAACAGTCTCCAGAGTGATACTGGATATGGCAGTAATGAAGGTGAGAGCACTTTATTACAGTTCATCAGAGTTGATTTACAGACATAAAGTTTATCAGTCAATTAACCATCACACAAAAAGTCATAATGTCTTTATATATTTGTTTACTGTTAGTTGTAACGAGTGTTTCTGTGTACTTCGCTATGTATGTTGGTGATAATTCAAGGGAGAGAGAGAGTTTATGGATAATATTTGAATGCACACTTTCACTGTGTTTTATTAAGCTCTTACAGTACAATAAACTTTATAAAACTCATCTGTAAAGTTTTGGCCATCATTTGGATGGTACAACAGGCTTGTAGTAACATAGTGGATAAAAACAAGAAGACAATATAACCGTAACTGAACTAAACTATACCTGTTCTATCTCCATGCAGCATATATTCATAATTTCTGACATTATAGTGTGTCCTATGGTTCTGACTGAATCCTGACACTGGAGAATCAGCTCTTGAAGCTCCACCCTCTTAGGGGCCCACACTGAAAAGGCACGTTTTTGCTCAACCACTAAAAGTGGCCATTTTAACATGCTATTAAAAATTATCTGTGGGGTATTTTGAGTTAAAACTTCACATATACACTCTGGGGACATCAGAGACTTATTTTATATCTTGTAAACTGGGGCATAAGAGGTCCCCTTTAACAGCCGAATAGCCTTGTTGACAAGTTTGATAGAATTAAGACAAAACGCACAAGATATAGTACCGATGTTGCTTCTTTTGTAACAGAATTAATCTGCTACAAAAAAAAGTTAGATGCCATGCAAAATGTAAAGCATAATTGCATTACATCTCACAAATGTATTTAAAACAGTACATATACTTATTCAAAAATGTAGTCAAGCAGACAGAAAAAGTTGCTAATATCTTTGATAATCAAAGTACAGTGCAGCCAAAAATATTTACTCAAATACTTCTTACCACTGACTTAAATTATGTTGTTTTAGAAAAGGAAAACCATCTAATCCCCAATACTTACCTTTTTATTGAATCTTTGAACAAATTCTTTATATTGATCTGATGATGGGTTTTCATGTTCAGGAGTAAATTCTTCATTTATTTCCATATCAACTTTGACTGTCCTTTCAATGTTGTCTGAAATAAAAGTTTTAAAAAATAAAAATTTATTCTATTGAACAGAATTGAAGATGAAATTGTAGCAAAATCAATCCAAAGAAATTGTAATTTCAAGCCCAAAAAAACGTGGCATTTGGGATAGAAGTTAATATTATCATTTATTTATTTTCATAAAATTTATTTGATAGACTTTTCAACAAACCTTTGAGTGTAATTTGAGGTTCAACAGTATTGCAGTGTGTCCCTGTAAAACCAGGGGGACAGATACAAGCCAGGTTGTTTGGTTGTGGAGTTCCACCATTTTCACACACAATAGAATTGGCAATTGTGGTTTTGGTTGTTGACTGAGTAGATGTTGTTGTTACATAAACCGTGGTCATAACAGAATCTTTTGTAGTTGTGACATCAGTTGAAGCAGGATCTGTCATAGCTGTAGTAGGATCTTCTAAAGTTACACTGGAAATGCTTGTTGTACTTTCACATGGAGTTACAGTGGTTTCTGGTGTATTTGAAGATTCACTGGTTGCTGTGGTTTCAACAGTTGTTAAAATATCTGGTGTAGGAGTGGTGTCAACTGTAGTTGTTGTAGGATCTTCTGAAGTTACACTGGAAATCCCTGTTGTACTTTCACCTGGAGTTACAGTGGTTTCTGGCGTAGTTGAAGTTTCACTGGTTGCTGTGGTTTCAGTAGTTGTCAAAATATCTGGTGTAGGAGTGGTGTCGACTGTAGTTGTAGCAGGATCTCCTGAAGTAACACTGGAAAGCCCTGTTGTACTTTCACCTGGAGTTACAGTGGTTTCTGGCGTAGTTGAAGATTCACTGGTTGCTGTGGTTTCAATAGTTGTCAAAATATCTGGTGTAGGAGTGGTGTCGACTGTAGTTGTAGCAGGATCTCCTGAAGTTACACTGGCAATCCCTGTTGTACTTTCATCTGGAGTTACAGTGGTTTCTGGTGTAGTTGAAGATTCACTAGTTGCTGTGGTTTCAATAGTTGTCAAAATATCTGGTGTAGGAGTGGTGTCGACTGTAGTTGTAGCAGGATCTCCTGAAGTTACACTGGAAATCCCTGTTGTACTTTCATGTGGAGTTACAGTGGTTTCTGGTGTAGTTAAAGATTCACTGGTTGCTGTGGTTTCAATAGTTGTCAAAATATCTGGTGTAGAAGTGGTGTCGACTGTAGTTGTAGTAGGATCTTCTGAAGTTACACTGGAAAGCCCTGTTGTACTTTCACCTGGAGTTACAGTGGTTTCTACTGTATTTGGAGATTCACTGGTTGCTGTGGTTTCAACAGTTGTTAAAATATCTGGTGTAAGAGATTCAACATTACTGCAGTGTGTCCCTGTAAAACCAGGGGGACAGATACAAGCCAGGTTATTTGGTTGTGGAGTTCCACCATTTTGACACTCAATAGGTTTGGCAGTTGTGGTTTTGGGTGTTGACTGAGTAGATGTTGTTGTTACAACAACGGTGGTCATAAGATGATCTTTTGGAGTTGTGACATCACTTGAAGCAGGATCTCTCATAACTGTAGCAAGATCTTCTGAAGTTACACTGGAAATGATTGTTGTACTGTCATCTGGAGTTACAGTGGTTTCTGCTGTATTTGAATGTTCACTGGTTGTTGTGATTTCAATAGTTCTTGAAATATCTGTTGTAAGAGTCATGTCGACTGTAGCAGGATCTACTGAAGTTACATCAGAAAAACTAGCTGAAATTAAGTGAGATTTGTTGTGGAAATAGAAACAGTTCTTGTTATTGGTCTAGCACTGGCCGTATTTTTGCAGAACTCAGAGGAAAACATGTTAAAAACACACAATAAACCTGTTAATAAATATTTTGCAACATAAAATAATCAGCACACTTTTAGAAGGTTCTATATAGAACCGTAAAGGGTTCTACTAGGCATGTGACGGTATCAAATTTTCATGTTGCGATTAATTGATGAAGCTTTTATCACGGTATACGGTATTATCACGATATTAAAATAAGTTGCAAAACCATTTTTGTCATAGTTTAACAGGTTTAAGAACTCTTTTTGTAATAAAACAAAAACAACTCTGACTGAAATTTTCAAACAGATTAAAATGCAAAAGAATTAGGCTATAAAGAACAGATAACACTTTACTCTATTTAAAGGTGCCCTATAACTTTTTTTTAAAAAGATGTAATATAAGTCTAAGGTGTCCCCTGAATGTGTCTGTGAAGTTTCAGCTCAAAATACCCCATAGATCGCGCTTGCCTTGAACAGTGCATAAACAAAGCTTACACAGCTAATATAACCCTCAAATGGAATGGATCGTTACAAAGTGTTCGTCATGCATGCAGCATGCATGCGTCGGATTATGTGAGTATTGTATACTGTTATATTGTTTACATTTGATTCTGAATGAATTTGAGGCTGTGCTCCATGGCTAACGGCTAATGCTACACTGTTGGAGAGATTTATAAAGAATGAAGTTGTGTTTATGCATTATACAGACTGCAAGTGTTTAAAAATGAAAATAGCAACGGCTCTTGTCTCCGTGAATACAGTAAGAAACGATGGTAACTTTAACCACATTTACCAGTACATTAGCAACATGCTAACGAAACATTTAGAAAGACAGTTTACAAATATCACTAAAAATATCATGATATCATGGATCATGTCAGTTATTATTGCTCCATCTGCCATTTTTCGCTATTGTTTTTGCTTGCTTACCTAGTCTGTTGATTCAGCTCTGCACAGATCCAGACGTTCTCCTCTTGTCTAATGCCTTTCATAATGTTGGGAACATGGGCTGGCATATGCAAATATTGGGGGCGTACACCCGACTGTTATGTAACAGTCGGTGCTATGTTGAGATTCGCCTGTTCTTCGGAAGACTTTTAAATAAATTAGATTTATATAAGAAGGAGGAAACAATGGAGTTTGAGACTCACTGTATGTAATTTCCATGTACTGAACTCTTGTTATTTGACTATACCAAGATAAATTCAATTTTTCATTCGAGGGCACCTTTAATGCATTAACTAAGATTGAGCAATAGCTACATTTGTTACAGAAAGTGTTATTTTTTGTTAATGTTAGTTTAGAAACATAACTGATCATTGTTAGTTTTATCTCAGGTCCATTAAATAAGTTATTTTGATTTTAGTAATGTTATTAAGTAGTAACTAAGAAATTAACATTAATTAATAATAATTAATACTTTATAAGTTTTTTTATTGTCAGTTTAGTGATAATGAAATAACATGTTAACTAATGAAGCTGTATGTTTTCAAAGTTTTACTGAACAATAACAAATAATCAGAACATTTCTAATCATTAGGGCATGTTGTAGTCCAGAATAAAATATAAAAATGTTTAGGTTTGAAAATAAATATCCTTTTAAGTCTTTTTTAAGTATTCAGTATTTGGTGCTGTGATGAACAACACTGAGATTACAAAAAAATGAATGGCTGTTTGAAGCGTTTTAAAAACTTCACTTGCGCAGTTACTTTGCACGGTTTCCGTGGTAACCGCTGCATGCTGCTGTTCCATCAGCGCCCTCTGCTGTCAGAGAGTGAACACGCACTTTCATTCAGCTCGTCTCCTTCACTGGTTCCGCCATGTGCTTCTCGTAAGCATTGGTAATAAATTATTATTTACGGTATTCTGAAGTGCCGACAATTACAATATCGTGCATATTCATTATCGCGATTTATCGCATTACTGAATATCGGCACAAGTCTAGGTTCTACACTTCACATAGAATCTTTTAGTCTTCTTTTTAATGGTTTTCATTTTATGGATTTAGTTTTAATTTTTTTTTATTCATTTTAACTTTTATCAAGTTATCTAAATCTTTATCAATTTTTTTAAATAACCTGTTTAACATGAAAGTATTATGTAATTATTTAAGACATTTCTCTTTATATAGAACCTTTTTGCCATAAAGTGTTCTTTAAAATTGAATCAAGAATTCTAGGGTTCTACAGATGCATCTCCATAAATTAGAATATCATTAAAAAAAATCTGTAATTTAATACAAAAAGTAAAACTTAAAGGGATAGTTCACCCAAAAATGAAAATGTGATGTTTATCTGCTTACCCCCAGGGCATCCAAGATGTAGATGACTTTTTTTCTTCAGTCGAACGCAAATTATGATTTTTAACTGCAACCGCTGCCGTCTGTCAGTCAAATAATAGCAGTGATTGGGAACTTGAACAATAAGAGTCGAAAAAACTTCCATAGACAAATCCAAATTAAACCCTGCGGCTCGTGACGGCACATTGATGTCCTAAGACACGAAACGATCGGTTTGTGCGAGAAACCAAACAGTATTTATATAATTTTTTACCTCTAATACACCACTATGTCCAACTTCGTTCAACTTCCGGTTAGTGAGCTCTGATCACGCTCTGACAACGGAAGTGATGTCTCGCGCTCTGACAACGGAAGTGATGTCTCGCGCTCATTGAAGTATATGGGCGAGACATCACTTCCGTCACCAGAACGCGTTTTTTGACCTCACTAACAGGAAGCTGAACGAAGTTGGACATAGTGGTGTATTAGAGGTAAAAATGATATAAATAATGTTCGGTTTCTCGCACAAACCGATCGTTTCGTGTCTTAGGACATTAATGTGTCGTCACGAACCGCAGGTTTTAATTTTGATTTGTCTAAGCAAGTTTTATTTACTGTTATACTTGAAGTTCCCATCTACTGCTATTATTTGACTGACAGACGGCAGCGGTTGCAGTTAAAAATCATAATTTGCGTTC